>NC_057861.1:751443445-751762016 GCF_019393635.1 Dromiciops gliroides
TGTCTGAGGCCAGATTTGAACTCAGGTACTCCTGACTCCAGGGCCAGTGCTCTATCCACTGCGCCACCTAGCTGCCCCACCAATTCTCATTTTTAAGGAATTGTTTTCTTCAGTGAGCTTTTCTACCTCCTTTTCTATTTCACTAATTCTACTTTTTAAGGAGATGTTTTCTTTTGTGAATTTTTATGCATTTCCTCCCATTTTTGTGTTTCCTTTAATAAGCCCTTGACTGTTTTTTCATGATTCTCTCGAATCACTCTCATTTCTTTTCCCAATTTTTCTTCTACCTCTCTTATTGATTTTTTCTTTTTGCAGGGCAATGGGGGTTAAGTGACTTGCCTAGGGTCACACAGCTAGTAAGTGTCAAGTATCTGAGGTTAGATTTGAACTCAGGTCCTCCTGAATCCAGGGCCGGTGCTTTATCCACTGCGCCACCTAGCTGCCCCTTCTCTTATTGATTTTTAAAATATTTTTTGAGATCTACCAGGGAATTATTTTTTGGGGGGGGGCAAGAGCAATTCATATTTCTTTTTCTTTGAGGCTTTGCATGTAGGTATTTTGACATTGTTATCATTTTCTGAGTTTGTGTTTTGATTTTCCCTGTCATCATATAGCTTTCTATGGTCAAATTATTCTTTGTATGTTTTTCTTTTTTTTTTTTTTTTTGGAGGGGGCGTTTGCTCATTTTTCCAGCCTGTTTCATGAATTAAATTTGGGTTCTGTTCCTGGGATGGAGAAGGCACTTTCCCAAGATTCTTGGGCTGGGGGTATGGGGCCTTCCAGCTGGTCTGCTGCACCAGAGGTCATGGTGTCTCTCAGTTGGTTTGCTGTGCCAGGTGACTGGTCTGCTGTTCTGGGGCCTCAGCTTGTTTGCTGGGACGTGACCTGTTGTTGGCTTGCCGAAACATTACTGCCTTCATATTACTGTCCTCCCCTTTTACTTGAGTGAGACAGACCTAAGTTGCCTTGGGCCAGACAATTGTTTCATCACATCCTTTTTTTTTTTTTTTTGGTTCTCTTTCTCCAGAATTTATTTTGAGATTATTTTATCATGTGAATTTTACTTTATATCATCTAGGATTTAAAGACATCCTTGGAGATCTTCAAGTAGAAGAAGGGCCCCTAATTATCATGTATGTTATAGTGAGAAATCCTTTTAGGTAATAATTAAAATGTTAGAATTTTTATAGTATTTTAAGGTTTTCAAAGTACTTTACAAATATTAACTCATTTTATCTTCATGATAACTAGGAGAGGTAGATGTTATTAGTATCCCTGTTTTATAGATGAGAAAACTGAGGCAGACAGCATTGAAGAAACTTAGCCAGGGTCACACAGATAACAAATATCTGAGGCAGAATTTGAACTCAGGTGTCCCTGGCTACAGGTCTGGCACTCTATTCGTTGTAACAGTTAGACTTGGACTTACCCATAAGCTACACCTTTTAGGAAGTAACAAGTGTCCCTAGAGTTGTTCCACTCAGATTCACTGAGGATCATTGTTTAGTCAATTGAGTTCTCTATTAATATCAATGGAGTCATCCTGATTGCCCCAATTAGCTAGGTTGAACTATTTAATAGCTAAGTTTTTTCTCTAATTCTATGATATGGAGACCACAGAGATCTACTTACATTTGAGTTTGATACTGCTGATATAGACCATCCCAGACCTAGATAAGAATTTTCTCTACAACACACCTGAAAAATCATCAACAAGTCAATGGTGAAAGGCTCTGGTAGAGAGAAACCCATGCTCTCTTGCCATGCCCATACTTATCTTGGGTATTGAATTCTGGTTAGTTATTTTCATTTGGTCATTTCTAATGCAAAGGTCAATTTTATTTTTTGCCAGAAAAACAAAATATGATGTAAGTCACTCTCTGCCTTCTCTTGGCACAGCTAGGTTGTATGGTGGATAGAAAGCCAGGCATGGAGTCATGAAGACTTGAGCTCAAATTCAGTCTCAGTCATTTATTAGTTGTGTGAACACGGGAAAGTCACTTAACCTCTGTCTGCCTCAGTTTTCTCATCTGTAAAATAGGAATAATGATAGCATCTACCTTTCACTGTTTTGAGATGCAAATGAGTTAATGATTGTAAAGCAAGCACAGTGTCTGGCACATAGCATTATTTTGTTTGTTTGTTTGTTTTAGTGAGGCAATTGGGGTTAAGTGACTTGCCTAAGGTCACACTACTAGTAAGTGTTAAGTGTCTGAGGTCGGATTTGAACTCAGGTACTCCTGATTCCAGGGCCAGTGCTCTATCCACTGCACCACCTAGCTGCCCACACATAGCATTATTTAAAGTTAGTTTTATAGATATTATTGTTATTATTAATTATCTCTGTTGTCAGATATCATCATTCCTTCTACCTAAAGCAACAGTTTTCTCCCTTCTTTAATCCTCCCTTTTCTTCTAATAGTGCAAACAAAAACAAAAAAAGCAGGCACAATAACAATAAAAAGTGCCAACCCACTTTGTTGGCCTTATTAGATATTTCTAGCCTCAGCTTATTTGAGCTTTTATACATCTAACGCTATTTCCTTGGGAAAATGCCATTCTCAATTACCTGATCTTGCTTCCATATTTTGTACAGTTTTTTTTTAAAACACCCTACATTGATACATTATTTCACTTTGTACTTTATTCATTCCTGAGCATCTCTCATACCTCCTAGGTTGACTTCTGAAGTGTTTTAGTTCATGACATCCTGCCTATCTTCACTCTCAAGTTTTTAAGTCTGCTTTCCTAAAATCTCAGTTACATTTTAGACTATGCTCTGCTTTCCTCTCATATATCAATATTCTAAGATAGAATGATTATTTCCTCTCCAGGTTCCCATCATTTCCACCCCATAACCCAGCTCCTTCCTTTTTGTGAGAATGAGACCTAGTAAAAACTTTCCTCTAATGCTTCCTTATACTTTGAAGGATGAAATTATCCCACTGGGATATTAAGAAGATATTAGCTGCTCCGCTCTGGGTAGAGAGAGTTCCAGAAGATGTTTGGATAATGTCAGCCATCACTATTATATCAAATCTCTGTCCAAGGCCTGTGATCTATTTCCCAAACTTCTCTGTTTCCTCCCTCTGTCCAGGTGGTCTGTAGTATACTTGAGTAAAAAAAAAAAATCACTTCTCTTTCACTCTCCTTTGAACTCCACCCAAATAATCTTGATCATGTTTCTCCTGTTTCCTAGATTTTTTTCATATGAGTATACGTTCATATTATTAAATGATGATATGTACCCCATTTTATATATCTTGATCCTTTTGAATCAGGCACATCCATCCAGAGCCTCAGTACAGTAATATATTTCTTCCCATCAGGTCTTACTGATATGTATGAGATAAAATTGACCTTCTTGCATTAGAACCTCTAGTTTCTCTTTACTTATTGCATGAACTTTGGTTATTTCTGATCACAAGATTTATTTATTGACTTCTTTCCTAGATGTCATTTTGTATGAATTTCTTTGTGTCTCAACTTTTCTTTTTCTTTCTCTTGACTACTATCTATTATGTCTAAGTGGGTGGGGCAGGCAATACACAGGTAGGCTTTTCCCATTCTTATCCTTCTTTAATTTAAAGTCTTTTTTGTTCTCAACTCTCAAAAAGATACTTGCAAAATATATTCTAATGATCCTTTGTTGAATATATTCCATCTCTAGTGAGAGATATGTCAGCCTTATAGGACAAGTTGTGATGTAGAAATCTGTTCTCAGATACATGTGGGGACCAATTTTCAATTGGGGAGTGTTAGCTAAGTGGCTCACCGCAATATTGGGGCAAGGAAGGAGACGGGCAGCCTCCCTCAAAACAGAACAGGATTTATTTTAACAAGAACGAACTTAAAAAAAAAAAACCAGACAGGATCAGTAGGATCAAGGGAAAGGAAATAAAATGGGGAAAGGGAAATTATACAACCTGAAAAGATACCACCACCCAGGAATCAGCTGAGAATATGCAGCAGAACTCCTGTTGCCTTCCAGTCCAGCTAGAATGCCCAATTCTCCTCTCCCAATCCCAGAAAACACCACACAGCCCCAGCCAATGGGATGGCCACTCTGACAGTCACATGACTGCCCTCACTAGGCTTCCAATCATTATAATTTTGCCAGGCCCATGTAGGTGTCAGTGAGTGGTGATGAAGTGAGGTGCCAGTGCCATGGCAACAGCTACACCCAGTGGGTGGAGCACAGTGCAGTTTTCAGAGCCCCAGGCCAGTGTGCACTGAGGCATAAAAACCTCAAATAACAATTAATTCTTTACATACAACATTCTTAATCAACTGTTATACTTCTCAGTTTTTTTTCTTTTGTATATATATTGCCTTTGATGGGCAGGAATAAAGAAAATATGACCAATAATTCTCTGGATTTCAGTTTCTTGCCCAAGACTGCATCAACAGTGGTGAAAATTTTTAGATTCCTTTTGAAAGTGTAATCTGTGCCCACATGAGGCAAAAGAGGATGAGTCTAAGAACTTGCCTATCATGTCTTGGGTCCATGTCAGGGGAAGATAGCAGACCTCTTTATTTTTATAGAGTCAACAAATACCTCACTACTCTTGCATAGGAAAACAACAATTACTAATGTTTTTTTCTCTCTCCATTTACTAGATGACAGCTTATGTGGTAGCCTCTGTGGTTCTCTTTTACATTGCTTAGGAAGATAAGAAGCTTTCTTTTTCTCCTAATTCCCAGCTCTCTCCTCTTCCTTTAGGAAGACTCTTGAATCCATTTATAAATTCTAATTGTATGGCTGGCCTTTTATCCCCTTCCCTTCTTCCCTTCTCCATTTGCTTGACAAGGTTGATCCTTCCTTGATTTCAGATCCCATCCTTCTCCCCTGTTGAATTTTTGCTTCCATTTCATTTAGGAACCCTTCATTCTTCCCTCTCAGCCTGGAGTATAGAAAGGTGCTTTTTACGTTCTTCATGTTTTCCTATGGGAAGAAAATTAACCTATATTTATATCACAGAAAATACTCAACTAAAGCTGAAATATAATATGGTATGTCACATTCAATACAAAGTATCGCATGCCTTTTCTCTACTCTCCATAATGGTGAGGTCATCAGATTTCTTTCTTTGAACTCCTTGTGGGTATTTATACCCCAACTCCAAGCATCTGGTTAAAACTTTTTATAGCCAATTTTCACCTCTTAACTTCACCCTAGTTCTCTCAACTGATCCCAATAGTACCTGGGCACAGGGACCTTCACTGTTCCCTATATGTGTGATCTCTACTTTATCAAGATCCTTCCTAAAAGGTGGTGCAGAGAACTGAACAAAATACTTGAGAAATTATCTGTACCATCTGTTACTTCCATATTCCTAGATACTGTGCCCAGGATTACATTAGCTCTGGTGCTTGTCATGTCATATTGAACGTATGGTCCACTCACAGCCTCAGTTCAGACAAACTGCTATATAACTATGACTCCCACATCTTAAATTGGTAAAGTCTCTTTCTCAATCTCATGTGAAATTTTGTTTATTGCTATTGTATTTAATTTCATTAGATTTCTCATAATTTTCTAGCCTGTCAAGATCATTTTGAATTCTGATGCTGTATCCACTCTGCTGATTTTCCTTTTCTGAGTACTGTCAACTGCAGAAGAGCTAGATGCCAACTCAGCTAATATCTCGCTCACTAAGAAATGCTAAGCAAGCCCTGATTCAAGCAGAGAGAGAACACTGGGGGCAGATCACTGGAGACAGTGGAATCTGAATTGGTATTGCATGCTTAATGACTACTCTTTGAGACTAGTCCTTGAACCACTGGTGAATCTGCATTGAGTGTACTGCTATCTAGCTATCTTGTATCTCTCCATCTTTTCTATCATAATAGCCTGAGAGGTTTCACCAAATGTTTTGATAAAATCTAAGTAAATCATATTTATGATACACCTCTTGTATATCAGCTTAATCACCGAGTCAAGAAAGGAAGTAAGTTAAGTCTGGCATGATCTGTACTTGATAAAGCCATGTATCATTTTGTAATCACTGCTTCCTTTTCAACATGTTCATTAATCATACCTTTAATATTTTCTAGATTTTCCTCAGAAATCAAAATCAAGTTCTGTGTTGTATAGTTGGCCAAATCCTTGTAGCTGATTCTAAGGAACTGAGACTTCTGGGAGGTTAGCTAGAGTAGAAAATTATCCAAGACTTTGCCTTTCCCATGTGTTTGGCAGTGATGCCATGTCATCTGCTCAATAAAAAAAAATGAAAATGACAATGAATTAAACAAAATTTGGAGGCATCCATTCCAGAGCTCATGAAGAGCTAACACCAAGAGAGGTGACATGTTTACCCAAGACCGTGTAGCTAGGTAATAGAAAAACCAGGATTATAAGCTACCCCTGCTGGTAATCACAGAAAGACTCCTTTTCTCTATACTTGTTGTCTCCAGTGTTATCTTGGTGGTCCAACAACATTTACTTTAAACAGAAACTAAAACTTGTGCTGAATCCTGGTACTACAGGTAGGGAGGTAGACTGGCATGCCATTTATTGTCTTGATGACTGTTGACCTAGGGAGAGTGAGCAAGATCTCACACAGATGGGCTCTACTCTGTGTCTAGATATATGCCTCAGCAGGCCGGTCACATCCTTAGAACCTGTTCTAAAGGACTAGTAGAGAGAGGGGACCCAATGAGGCATCAATTCCATTCATACCAGGAGCCAGGCATCCTTGGGGTAGAAGGTTGCTTTGTGTGTGGAAGGAGGAGGAGGAGCCAAGGGGAGGAGTTTCACAAGTTCTCCTCTCTATTTCTGACATCTAGGGAGGGTTGATTTAACCCCTCAGGGGTGTTGTGTACCTTCCTCCTTAAGGTGGCTTGTGGTTTGTTGAAGTGATATTTATAGAGTGTTCTGTGTGTTTCTTGGGTGAGCTTTTGGATTATAAATGAATGATCAACTTTATTAGCAATGAGTAACGAACCTTTCTACATTTATTTTGTTGATAATACAAATTTACAAGGTTTTAATTGCCAGTTTTAAACCCCAGAAAAACCCCCTATGTAAATACATGGGTAATAAAATATCTTCTCACTGTGGCCTTGACTTCTGTAATTACATGGGGGTTCTCAGGGAGGGACCAGCTGAGGTTTCAGATGTATTCACAGGACAGGCATAAAAGGAGACAAGGGTCATTTAAAGCAGGAGGGGAGAAGGAGTCCACAAGCAAAGCTGGCTCTCTCTCCACTACAGACATTGCCTGTTATAGCAAGAGGTGTTCCCCTCCTGCTGCCACAGGTGTAGGGAACTAGTCCCAAGTTTTAGAAGGAGAATGTACTGGTGAGGATGATGATGGTGGCCCCCAACCTGGAGGGTTGGATTCAGCTATTTGTACCTAGAACCCAAGAGCTCATGGTGGGGACACTAATGACCGGCCTTCAAAGTCTTGCTTCTGGGGGATGGAGGACTGGCTTAAGACAACTGGAGGCAGTAAAAGGAGGGATATAAAAAAACCTGCCCTGCTCCACATGAAGGTAATAGTAACAATAATAATGGCTATGATGATGATAATGATAACCAACATTTGTAGGGCTCGTTAAGATTTTCAAAAGAAGCAGCATTGCATGATGGATAGAGAGCTGGCCCAAGTTGCACCTTTGTCACATCCAAGCCATATGACCATGGGCAAGTCACATAAGCTTTTGTGTGCTCTTATTATCCCAATTTTATAGCTATGGAAACTGAGGCTTAGAGAGGTTACACATAAGAAAGTTTAGCTTGCCTGTGACACAATTTCCTCAGATTTAATACTAGGGTAGAAGTCAAGGTATGGTGGAGGTCAGAGGCCATCTCACCAATGGATTTTGCCCACCTTCTGGATCTCCCAACTGATAGCCCCAAATATTCTCAAAGTGTTTCCCTTTTGTTCATTAAAGAGAAAATGGATGGAGATGGAGGTGAGGATTTTTGTGAATTACTACATAGCTCCTAAGTCAATTCAATTCATTTTGGTTCAAATTTATTGAGTCCTTTCTAAGACCCAGGCACTGGATCACAGCTTCTTTCCCTAGGTTTAGGTATTATTTATAATAAAAAATGTATGTAGGCGGAAGAACACATAAATCAAGAAGCATTTAAGTGTCATCTATGTGCCAAGCACTGTGTTAGGGAGATACAAAGATATGGCAATTGTACCCAAGAGATACAGAGATTGATTGCTTAAAACTTGATAATGAGATGGACAGGCATTATCTCATTTTAAACCTCACAAAACCCTGTGAAGTAGATCCTATGGGTATTTTTAGTTTCTCTTGACCAGTCAGGAAACTTAGGATCAGGGGATCCAAATAATTTGTCCAGCTAGTAGAGAAGTACTTTACAGGTAGAAGAGAAGTTCAGACCTCCTCTCCACCCCCAACCCCCATGTTACTCTCTTCATTACATCATTGTAGCAAACTTGTCATACCTTCTGCCTACTCTCCAAGGAAAACAAGGCATGTAAGTGAGGGCTCATGTTGGTGCATGGGAAAGAGGCCTGTCCACCCAGCCTGCTTTGGTGAAGTTTGAGGAAGTGAAGGGAAGAACTGGTTGTCTGATTCTAGGCCATTCATCTTGAATTCCAGTTGGTAGACTGGAATTTCCCCCTTTTCTTGACCTGAATACAGTGGTTTCCTACCTCTGTTTATCTAGGATTTTAATTCTTGATATTCTTAGCCCCCATTGAGAGAGAAGAGAGGAAGGAAAGCCAACTCCCCTTGTGGTCCATATGAAGCCTGGTATCTGCATGCTGGTGAAAATAACACTTACTGTCTTTGGAGGGGGGGGGGATTTCACCTTTCACTTATTGCCTCTGTATCCTTGAGCAAGATAATAGACCTCTCTGGGTCTCAGTTTCTTTATCAAATTTTTTTTTCTTTTATCAAAATTATTGGAATGTTCTCTTGGGTCCATCCAGCACTAAAGATATACTTTATGGATGCTACTCTTTGTTCTCAATCACAGTCTCAGAAGGGTAAGATCACACATTTAGAACTGGGAGGGACATCCAAGAACATCTAGTTCAATTTCTTCATTTTACAGATGAGGAAACTGAGAACCAGAGGTTGTGTCTTCCTCAAGATCCCATAGGTAGTAAGCAGCAGCCACCTGCTAATTGGCTAATTGGGGGGAGGAACCTCTTTCTGAGCTCTAGGGGTTACTTGTGTATGCAGCCCAGTCAGTTACTGCAGTCCTCAAGGACAGAGGGAAGAACAGAGAGTAAAACTAGGATTCAGAGCCCTCATATTGTGATTATCCACCCCTCATCCCCCACAGGCATGTTCTAACAGGAGTCTTGCTTGGTGTGCTTTTCTGGAGCAGCTCAGAGCCAAGCTCACCCGGAGACCAGGACTTTGTAAATTTATGACTTCTCATCTGGTATTTTCCCCCATGGGCACTCAGGGAAGTACTTGCTCCACAGAATTACATTTTCAAAGGGTTGTATGGGAGGGGGGTGCAGAAAGGCGGGGTTGGCTCAGTCTGATCCTCTTAAAGACAATAGGAGTCTCACAGGCCAAACCTCACACAAGGCTTTGAAAATCGACCTCATGGGGTTCTGATGAGGAAGGACTCAGAGATATCCTCCAAATTTGTCTTGGTCTGATTTCTACTAATTTCATTAGAACATTTCTTAGGATGCCTGACCGGTTAGGCAGCTGTATTTTCATCTTGCTGTGTGTCTCTCCATGGGATTACCACATTCTCACTCAGACTCAGGCTGCCCAGTGGAAAGATTTCCTGGAAGCCTTGATTTCACCATTCTCTTATCAGGAGCCTTTGGTTTGAACCTCTATTAGTAATCATTGCATCATTTACTTTAACATTTGAATGTATGCATGAACACACACACGTTTGTGTAGATAAAGTGCTTACTTATAATTCAGTCTTATATGTTCTCAGATTTAGTGTTAGAAGGGACTCCATGAGGGGGCGGCTAGGTGGTGCAGTGGATAAAGCACCGGCCCTGGATTCAGGAGTACCTGAGTTCAAATCCGGCCTCAGACACTTGACACTTACTAGCTGTGTGACCTTGGGCAAGTCACTTAACCCCCATTGCCCCGCAAAAAAAAAAAAAAGAAGGGACTCCATAAGTTTTCTTGTCAAACTCCCTCATTTCACAGGTGAGGAAACTGAGGTCCTATGAGGTTAAGAGACTATCTTAAAAGAAATAGTTCTTTACTGTTAGGATGTAGTAACGTTGAGGTAGGACTCCAATCTAGTTTGTTTGTACTCCCAAACCTGCCATCTGGCCATGGAATCAGGTGCACACTTAGCTTTTATACCCTTTTAATTGTGTATGGTTCAAATTGTTTTCCCTCATTATTTCAGCTATCTTTGTTTCCTTTTACCAACATAGCTGTAATGTCTTAAAATGCAAGACCCCACAACCTCTAGCCAAATATCGACAGTCCTGACCTGTGCCCCAGAAAATGGGCAGATTGTTTTAACTCTTCTAGATGGGTCATCTATGTATCAGGTTTGGGGGAGGAGAGGAACAGGAAGGAGATAGGGTCTCTCCCATCTGAAGCTCAAGAAAACCAACTTATATGACAATAATCAGCCAGCTCCTTTCTCTAACCCAAACTTATGAGAAGCAAACTGGGTGACCCTGCCTCTTTTCCCTTCAAAGTTGCCTAGTGTCTTCATCATCGTTATTGTCGTTGTCATCATCATCATTGTCATCATTGTTGTCTTCTTCTTCTTCTTCTTCTTCTTCTTCTTCTTTTCTTCCTCCTCCTCCTCCTCCTCCTCCTCCTCCTCCGGTTCCTCTTCCTCCACCACCCCCCCATCACTGTCACCATAATAATAATAATATACAACAGTAACAGCTAGCATTTAAAAATACTTTAAGGTTTTCTAAGCATTTTACAAATATTACATAATCCTCACAATGACCCTGTGAGGTAGGTGCTCTTATTATCCCTATTTTACAGATTAGGAAACTGAAGCAGACAGAGGTTAAATGACTTGCCCAGGGTCACACAACTAATAAACATTTGAGGTTGGATTTGAATTCTGGTTTCTTTCCTCAAGGCCCAGTACTCTAACCCCCATGCCCTCTAGCATTTTTTTCTTTGATATCACCTTAATTCTCCTCCATTAATTAAATAGTCAGTTGGCTCTGTCTTCTTAATGTAGGATTAATGTACAATCTTACAGATCTGAGTCCATCCACACCCACTTATCCTGTGTGATTCTAGTTTATTCCTTCCTATAAATTTACTATAGAGGATCAACTTAATGAGCTGGGGCCTCTTTGAGTTCTATTTGAGTCTTAGTGATGTAAGTGGAAGAACTAGGCTGTCTGTAAGTAATTCTTTGCTCTTGCACAATGACCCACCCATCTTATTTTTTGCTCATACGTTTTTGAATGACAGCCTTTGTTTAATTTCTTCTTTGTAATTACCTCTTTGTAATATGTTGCAGCCTTCTTATACCCACTACACATCTCTCCATTGACCTCATTATACACTAGAGATAATTCTGGACTTTCAAAAGCTATGGAAGTGTGGGGAAATGCCTAACAGTTTCTCTAAGCTTGGAAAGGCTTTAAGTATGCCTAAAAATGCCATGGAGGTCTGGCATCTGAAGACTGGCCTGGTTAACCCTAAGGTCCTCATGACAAGCTCATCAGTTACCAACCAGCATTTCTAGTCACTGAGCTATGTGCTGAGGATACAAATACAATATGAGACAACCTCTCATTTCATGGAACTGACATTCTAATGGGGGAGACAAAACATTCATACACATGCACACATAGCATGAATATAAAGAGAATGAATACAAATGTATCTAAAATAGTTAAACACTAGATAGTTTGAGAGAGATGGCATGAATAACTGAGGGGACTAGGAAAGGAGATCAGAAGGATGGTCACCAGTAAATGAATTTGGCTGGGAGGTGGTGTCATAGAAATTAGTTAAACTGTATCCTATAGCAAATGAGAAAATACTTGAAAAGTACATAGCACATCTGGCATATAGTTGGTCCTTAATAAGTGCTTATTCCCTTCCTCTTTTCTTCCTAAGGTGGGTAGGGCTTAAGTGACCTATATCCAAAGGTGTGCTTCTAAATGTTTAATAAAAAAATCTCTAGGAAAAAAAACCCAAAACATGTATCTACAACACACTTCTCTTCAATCTGCCTTATTAGCAATTTCTCCATAATTTTTTTTTTTTTTGCAGGGCAATGAGGGCTAAGTGACTTGCCCAGGGTCACACAGCTAGTAAGTGTCAAGTGTCTGAGGCCAGATTTGAACTCAGGTCCTCCTGACTCCAAGGCCAGTGCTTTATCCACTGGGCCTCATAGCTGCTCCCTCTCCATAATTTTTTAAGTCTAGGCAATTTTTTAAAAAAATCCACTAAATCAAGTCCTGATTTGTAGACTTCGCTGATTTTTGAAGTGTAAATGCTCACAATGAAATGTTCCCATTTGTCTCTCCTGAGGCAGGTCCAGCTGGCTTCAGCATGCCTCTGAATCAGGAGGGGGAGTGGAAATGACAAAGGAGAAGAGGGGGCATGGCAGGATACAAGAAATGTTATGAAGGAAGAAATGACAGGCCTTGGCAACTGCTTGGATATTGTGAGTGAAGACCCAAGCACAACTGCAGTTGGGAGCCTGGTGGCAGGGAGGATGATGTTGCCCTTGTCAGTATTGGGAAAGTTAGGAAGAGGGAAAGAAGTAGGGAAGGGAGAGAGAATGCCCCAAGAGGAATGAGGGAAAGAAATATTCTTAATTCAGTTTAAACATATTGAATATTAGACCTCCCTAATTTGACTGAGGCCCTTGAGAACTGGGACTATCTACTCCTTTTCTTCAGATTTCCAGCACTTAGCACAGTGCCTGACCCATAGTAGACATTTCATAGATGTTTACTGACTGACTGAGTGACTGAATATATGATATTTTGACTTGCCCAGGGTCACATAACTCATGAGGGAGATTCAAAGTCAGTCAAAGCCAGATTTTCCAGAATCTTAGCTTAAGCCTCCAATCTACCACCTTGGCTCTTATTCTTCTTTGTATCCCCAACATTTAGCATAGCATCTCACTTATAGTAAGTACTTAATAAATGTTTGTTGACCGACTGATTGGCCATCTACCGTGTGCTTTGGACAGCCTTTTTGGGGAAGCTGACAATGAAGTTTTGCACAAAGATGAGCAAATAAATTCCAAAGTTCTCCTTAGAGGCTAAAAAGTAGAAATAAACAATGCAGCAGAAAGATTTTTCACATGTCATAGATCTATACATGATATATTACATTCATATAATGAGAAGCAAACAGGGCTCTGAGAACCTAGCCTTTCTCAACTCAGCTTCCATGGTGTCTTCAAAGTGTGGTAATAAATTGAGAAGCCAAATGCAATCAGGAGACCAAGCAGTGAAAGAGATTCCTGTTTCACATTTTTTTTATTCCTTTGTAAAATCAATACTGGAGGGCATATTTATTTTTTGAACTTGTTCTTCACTAGTAGTGAGGTGCTATGAGTGGCACCCTGACATGACCCGGTTCTCCGAACTGCTTCAACAACATCAGCCCGCAAGCCAACTTCCTTGTGTCACTGGCAGGTCAGGCTGGATGGAGGACGCCTTGCTTGAACATACTCCTGTCAAGTCTTATCTCTTAAAAACAACATCCCTGCTTGGCAGTGGGAGAGAACTATCCTGGATCCAGCTAGCATACATAAAGGAGATTCACATTCCTGGCAGCCACCCCTACCACAGGTGGTGGAATGGGGCTTGACTCCCACCAGGTGGGATTTAGCAAGTAGTCCTCAGAGAGAACACGTTAATAACAGCTCCCTGGATGCCAGTCCTATATTGAGTGGTATAGAAAGTACATCCAAGATTCTGGACACAAACTGTTGAATGTGGAAAGGGCAACTTTCATTGAGGCTTCTCTTAGGCTGTTGGTCTTGCAAAGAATGAGATTGTCCTCAGTTCCTCAACTCAATAAGTAGTTATTGGGCCAAAAACACTATTCACAGAAATTCTGTGCCATTATCTAATAGGTGATGGGCTGACCAGTGCCAATTTCAGGTCTTCCAAATAGTAGGAGTATTTTTACCCCTGTTTTAGAGTGGAAAACTTAAGGATACTATTTTCTGCCCCAATTTGCTGGTCTGAGTTGCTAACATGGGTGCTGAGTCACCATGTCAGACTCTTGCACAAGCCTAGAATCTAACAGTATTCATGCTGGTTAGATTAATTCTACAACTCATGGGAGCCAAGGAGATAGACAGGTAGAGACAGCTTAGAGTGAATAGTAAATATCTGTGAGTAAAACCTCTGTATCCAAAGGAATTCTACAAACTTGTTTTTTTGTTTGTTTGTTTGTTTAGCATTTTTGCCTTTATTGGATTGGTACGTTTGTAAAAGGTTCCAGCTTCCTTTATCTACTTCAGCAAAAAAAAAAAAAATATCACACAGCTCCTAATAGCCATGGACCATCCATCAGTGGGGCTATTGTTGAGGTAGATGTGATCTGAAAACAATTTCATGTTTAACATCATTTCCCAGAAGCCGGAGAAAGATGGTGACCCAGCAAGTGGCAGTGAAGTGATCCAAGGAAGGGATGTCTCTTTGCATCCTTTCTGTAGGAGTAAGTCTCCAGGATATATAACTCTGTGGCTAGTTTATGGTGAATGTGGCTGTCTCAGATCCTTGAAATCCTGAACCTAACATATAGAAGTCATACCTTAAACACTTGTTGGAACCAGCTAAAAGAGGAGGGAAGTTAGAAGTAACCAACAAAAGCCAGCTATTAATCTGACCTAGGGATTTTGATAGGGAATAAATATACTTGTATGGAGGGCAATATTGGTTCTAGGATCTAGTTACCTTAATGAGGGGAAAAACAAAATGGCCCTTGGGCCCATTTTGCATAGCCATAACTAAATGCCTTCATCAACCTTGACTGAGCAGTAGAAATACCTTTCTCATTGGTCTCTCTGCTCCAACTCTCTCCAAACTCTGATACTGCCTCCGCTCTGCTACATAAGTACAGTTCTGACCATGATCTCCCCTCCCTCCCTCCATCTCTCCCTCCCTCTTTCTCTTCCCTCTACCTTCTTTCCTTCATTCCTTTGTTCTCCTTCCTTCCCTCCCTCCCTCCCTCCTCTGCTCCCTTCCTTTCTTCATTCCTAAACAATACAAAATAATTTCAAGAGAGTACTCAAAATGGCGAGGATCAGGCAAGGATTAATTCAAGAGTTAGCATTTGAGTTGGGCTTTGAAGGGAGCTAGGGAGTTGAGGGTAGGGAGGGAAAGCATTTTCCATATAGGGGATAGATCTGGAATGTTATGTATGAGATTTAGCAAGTCGAATGGGTTGACTAAAACACAAAATCTGTGAGGAGCGAGTAATTGGAAATCAGTCTGGACAAAAGACAGGTTGGCTCCCAAGGCAGAGACATTAGGGAGCTATTGAAGCTTCTTGAATAGTGGAGTCCTCACTCCACTTTGCATTCACTTGGTTTCTGCATCAAAGAACAAGATGTTGGTCCACGTACTGCCTGGTAGGATCCTCCACTGCTTTTCTGCTTCCTTTTGTGTTGTTCTCACTTTTAGATTGTAACTCCCTTCATGTCAAGGACTGTATTTGTTTTTTATAGTTTTCCTGGTTTTGCATAGTAGTATGACGCATAGGAGGTGCTTAATAAATGTTTATTAGATTGGATTGGGCACTGATGTGATCAGATATTTCAGAATCTGTGAGTGCCTTGTTTAAATCATCCTTTAGTGTCCTCTTTCAGGAGAAATACATTAAGTTTGGTGGACCACACATTTGCCTAGCTGGGCATTTCCTGTGGTCCCATATGTTTCCCTTGAATAAATGCCATTTAGTCATTCCACAGGCATTTGCAGAGGGCCTCCTGTATACATCGCCCTGTGCTACACAGCGTTGAGGACTCTAAAGAAATGTCCTCTGCTTCCAATTTCATCTCACTTGGTACTTGGAAATAGGAAGAAACAGCCAGCACAACTTTCCCTTCCTGACTTATATAGACCCAAAGAACCTAAATGGGGAAGCTGGTGATCAATGAACTTAAGCACAAAGGGGAAATATTTGCCATGTCAATGTGCATTTAAAAAGCTATTTATGTAGAAATTTGTGATCCTGGGGAATCAAAGGTTTCTGTCTGGCCTTCATGTACAATCTAGTATTTCCAAAGAACAATAACTTGTAACTTGTAGATTCTCTTTCCACAAAAGTAGGGAAGCTATCTGAAGCTCGTACTCCAATCAGAAAAACCAAGGGCCCTGGAGAAGTCCATTATCGATCTGGATGGCAAAGGACCAGCCCTGAAACATCCTTCTTTGTCATTTCATATGTATAACACATCCTGTCCGTAAAGCATATTGTTTTCAGGGTGTTTCAGTTTGTTATATTTCCCCTTCTAATTCTCTGGGAACTTCATTGATTTCTTCAGATAGTACCAGATGGAAGTGCCCTTCTGTTTGAATGGATGATGGAAATAGGGGCCTGGGAAAGAATGGCAGAAACCATTATGACCCACTTTTAATAGAGGCCTTTGTTTTTTGATGGTATGAATCACATTCCTTATTATCTTCCAGGTTGGGTACAATGGAGCTTAAAACACAAAGGAATAGACTCCCTAGGGTCTTAATTGTCCACAATTCTCATTCCCCCAAGTTCTATAGTTAGACTGGGTCACAGATGAGAGGGAGTATTTTGTTCAACTCATCTCATGCCTCTGGCATAATTCCTGGCCTCCCCATAGCATTTAATACTATTGACCAACTTCTCTCAAACATTTCCTCCTTTTTGACGTCTCTTATGGTTTTCTTCTTATTTTTTTCTGATTACTTCTCAGTCTCCTTTGCTAGCTCATCAACCACATCATACACACCCTAACTATGCTTTTACCTCAAGGCTCTGAGTTGGGTTTTTTCTCTTTCTCTAGTCTGTCTGGATGACTTCAGCAACTCAGAGGAGTCTAATAATCATCTTTAAGAGGATGACTCAGATTTCAATATCAAGCTAGAGTTTCCTTCCTCATCGTCAATGTCACATCACAATTTTCTATTACTATTTCCAACTTGATATCTTATTTAATTTTTGAATATTCAACGCCTTCAAAATAAAACTCATCACCATTTGCCCCAGATCAACTGTATCTCTGACTTTCTTATTTCTATTGAGGGCATCCATAGTCTTTAAGTCATTCAAATTCATAACCCCAGAGTCATCTTTACTTATTCATTCCTCTTCAATTATTTCTTGGGGGGGGGGGAGGATGAGGATTAAGTGACTTGCCCAGGGTCACACAACTAATAAATGTCAAGTGTCTGAGACAAGATTTGAACTCAGGTTCTCCTGACTCCAGGATTGGTGCTTTATCCACCGTGCCACCTAGCTGCCCCCTTTTTCCCCTTCAATTCTCAAATCCTTCAGTTACCAGGCTTTATCAATTCTACCTCAAAAGCTACCAAATTCCTCCTCTTATGTCCATTCACATGGCTACCATTCTAATTCAGGCCTTCTTTACTTTTTGCGTTCATTCTTGAACTAGCTTTCTTTCTTTTTGGGGGGGGTGGGGAAACGCGGGTTAAATGACTTGCTCAGGGTCATACAGCTAGTTTCAAGTGTCTGAGGTAATATTTGAACTCAGATCCTCCTGAATCCAGGGCTGGTGCTTTATCTACTGCGGCACCTAGCTGCCCCTTTGAACTAGTTTTCTAATTGGCCACCTTAACTCAAATCTCTTGTTCTCTAATCCAGCCTCCCCATAACTAACAAAAGGATATTCTTTTTGTTGTTGTTGTTGTTGTTGTTAGATTTTTCAAGTCAAGGAGAGAACAAAAAGTTAAGGCTGAGCCCACATGTCACTGAAGCAGTAACAACATTGTTTCCTGCATGGTTTGTCTCTTCAGTCACAGTCTCACAGTCACAGTTTATCTTAATGATAAAAGAGGAACAAAAATCCACTTAAGAAAAGAACAACTCAAAACCCAGACTAGGCCAAATGGGAAAGAAAGTAGAAAAGTCTATGAAAGAAAGAAAAACCCTTAAAATTGAAAATTGGGCAAGTGGAAACTCAGGACTTCATGATCTATCAAGAAACAATAAAAGTTTAAAAAAATGAAAAATTGAAGAAAATGCTAGATATTTCATTGAAAATGATTGACCTGGAAAATAGATCAAGAAGAGATAATTTAAGAATTTTTGGACTACCTGAATGCTATAATCAAAGAAAGAGCCTAGACATCATATTTCCAAGAAATTATCAGGGAAAACTGCCTCTGTATCTTGGATGCAGAGGGTAAAATAGACGTTGAAACAATTCACAGATCACTTCCTGGAAGAGATCCCCAAATAAAAATTCCCAGGAATATTATAGCCAAATTCGATGCTATCAGATCAAAGAAAAAATACTTCAAGTAGTCAGAAAGAAACCATTCAAATAATGTTGTATCACGGTCAGAATTACACAGTATTTAGCAGCTTTTACATTTAAAAAATGGAGTGGCTTGGATATGACCTTCCAGAAGGCAAAAAAGATAGGATTACAACCAGGAATTCCCTATTCAGTGAAACTGTGTATAATCTATCTGGAGTGAGGGGGATGGATATTAAATTAAAAGAAGGCTTTCAAGCATTCCTGATGAAGAGCTAATTGCTGAATTTAAAAGATGACTTTTAAACACAAGACTCAAGAGAAGCATAAAAACGTAAGCATGAGGGGCGGCTAGGTGGCACAGTGGATAAAGCACCGGCCCTGGATTCAGAAGGACCTGAGTTCAAATCTGGCCTCAGACACTTGACACTTACTAGCTGTGTGACCCTGGTCAAGTCACTTAACCCCCATTGCCCCGCAAAAAAACAAAAATGAACAAACAAACGAAAGTAAGCATGAAAGAATGATCATAAAGGTCTCAATTTAAACTGCTTATATTCCTATTTGGAAAGATAATACATGTAATTAAAAGATAACTTTATCATCATTAGGGTAGTTAAAAGGAGTTTACATAGTGAGAGGTCATGGATGTGAGTTGATTGTGTTGGAATAATCTCCAGGGTGAAAAAAAATGAAGGCATGAGAAAGAGAAATGCATTGGGAAAGGGAGGAAAGGAGAGATAGAATGGGGAAACTTTTCTCACATAAAAGAGGTGGGCAAGGAAAAGCTTTTACAGTGTGTGTGTGGGAAATTGAGGGGTAGTAGGCAATGCTTTTGAACCTCACTCATCAGAATTGGTTCAAAGAGGAAAGAATATATATGTGTGTGTGTATCAAAATGTAACTTGCCCAAGAGGGAAATTGGAGGGAAAAGGCATAAGAGAAAATATGGTGGTGGTGATAAAAGGGAGTACAGATTAAGGGGGGGGGCAGTGGTTAGAAGCAAAAATAGATTTTTGAAGAAGGACAGGATAAAAAGAAAGAGAAGAAACAGAAGAAAAATGGGATGGAGAAAAGTACACAGTTTATAATCATTACTGTGAATGTGAATGAGATGAGCTCACCCTTCCCCTCAAAATAGAAGTAGATAGCAGAATAGATGAAAAACCAGAATCCTGCAATATGCTGTTTATAAGACACATACTTGAAATAAAAGATACACTGGAGCAGAACCTAATATGCTTCAGCTGAACTGAAAAAAAATGCAGGTGTGGCATTCATGATCTCAGCCAGGTGAAAGCAAAATTAGACCCAATTAAGAGGTATATTTAGAGAAACTACATTTTGTGAAAAGGCACCATAGATGATGAAGTAATATAAACATTTTTACAGAAAAGTTTCTATGATCTAAAAGTATATATTTCTCAAATATATTCAGTGTAGAACTAAGTCAAATTAATAAAAACAAGAGGAATTTCCCAGTTCATCAGTGGTCAAAGGATATGAACAGGCAGTTTTCAGAAGAAATGAAGTTATCTATACTTATATGGAAAAAAATGCTCTAAGTCACTATTGATAGGAGAAAGGCAAATTGAAGCAAGCACTAACTCATGTGTATCAGAAATGACTAATGCTAGAGGGGATGAGGGAAAAATAAGTACATTAATGAATTGTTGGAGTAGTGAACTGATCCAGTCATTCTGAAGAACTATTTGGAACTATGGCCAAATGGTTATAAAACTGGTCATACCCTCCCTTTGACCCAACAATAACACTGCTAGGTCTATATCCCAAAAAAGATCAATGACAATTGTACAAAATTACTTATAGCAGCTTTTTTATAGTGACAAAGAATGAGAAATCAAGGGAATGCTCACTAATTGTGGAACTGTTGAACAAGTTGTCACATGTGATTTTGATGGATTACTATTGTACTATAAGAAATGATTTGGGGAGGGGGGCAGCTAGGTGGGACAGAGGATAAAGCACTGGACCTGGATTCAAGAGGACCTGAGTTCAAACCCAGCCTCTGATACTTGATACTTACTAGCTGTGTGACCCTGGGCAAGTCACTTAACCCTCATTGCCCCACAGCAACAAAACAAAAAAAAAAAAGAAAAGAAAAAAAGAATAAAAGAAATGATGAGGGAGCAGTTTCAGAAAAGCAAGGCAAGACCTAAATGCGCTGATACAAAGTGAAGTGATAACTGGGAGATCATTGTACACAGTAACAACAATGTTGTAATGATGATCAACTGTGAAACACTTGACTATTCTGACTAATAAAATGATCCAAGACAATTCCAAAGGACTCATGATTGAAAAAAAAAAATACAGGGTGGTCTAAAAGTCATGGATACTTAATAACTCTTTTATTTTTTGTTTTTAATTTGTAATACTATAATATCAAATACAATATATTTAGGAAATGCTTTTACATTATATGTGAAACATCAAATCTCACAAATGTAAGAAAATTTTTAAAATGTTTCAAAATTTATTCAAATATCTTCATGACTTTTAGCACACCATGTACTCCAGGGAGAGTACTGTTGAACTCTCAGTTCAAATTCAAGTATAATTGTCTGACTGTATTTTTCTTGCTTTTTCTTCATAAAATGGTTAATACAGAAATGTTTTACATGATTTCACATGAAAACTAGATATATTGATTGTTTTCTTTGTGGCTGGTGGAAGAGATGGGAGGGAAGAAAATAATTTGAAATCCAAAATTTAGAAAGAGAAAAAGTTAAGATAAATAATTCATTTAAATACATATGTATATACATATATGTGTATGTGCCTATGTGTATATATACACACACATATCTACATACACACACATACATATACATATAGAACTTTTCCATTTTTATCTTTGTTTCCCCACTGTCTTTCCTGGTGCCTTTCACATGGTAGGTCCTTAATAAGTACCTATTAATTTGGTTGATTTGACTCATTAGAGTGATATCATGGTTTTATAAACAGAAATCATTCCATGATTCCTGTAACCCTCATTGACTCTCCAATGTTGTGAGCTTATGCACCCCTTTGGTGTATCTATTTTAGCATATCTTGATGGTCAATCCTCTAAATGTGGGGGAGGGAGAGAAATGGTGATACTATTACTGAGATCATAATGAGGCAACACCTAAGCAAATTATCAATTATTAACAGAGAGAGGAAATGACATCTCCCCACCCTAACCAAATCCTAGACATTGTCATTGCCAAAGCATGCTCATTATGCAAGAGCTGCCCACAGACCTCCTGGAGGCTGCTTTTTGACCATCAGTGGTCCCAAGCCCACCCACAGAGAAAGGGGAAGTATTCCCTGCAAACCAACCCTCATGGTCCAGATTTTCATTAGAAAACTAGCCTTCTAATGTCTTCCAACCAGACCAATGACATAACACAGAATTAAACTATTTTTCTTCCCTCCTTGCTTTTCAATTACAAAGGATAATAACTCACTGCATTATGGTCATTGCGGGACTAATTGAGAACCATTTATAACATTTGGTAAACAATCCCAAGTGTTTAAATGTGCATGTATACACATAGACACATGGGGGAAGGAAGGAAGAATCTCTTTTTAGTCATGTGCTGTGGCTAAGTATTTCATCCATCTCCTTGGCCATATTGAGGTCATTTGTTATGGATGGGGCTTCAGTAGGGGCTAAGACTTCAGAAGACAGCAGGAGGGCTCTTCCTTCCCACTGGCAAGTTGGTTACCTTGAATGTAAGCTACAATGTTTTCTACTGTATTCCACTTCAAAGAAGCTGAGGGAAACTTGTGTTTTATCCTAGAGACAGTAGGAGGCTATGGACAATTCTTGAGCAGAGGAGTCATATGATTAAATCTTTGTCTCAGGAAAATCACTTTTGTTAGGAAGATGAATTTGTGGTAGTGCTGAAACGGGAAGAAAGGAGATAAATGAGGAAGCTATTATAATAAATAGTTCAAGTGAAAGAATGGAGAAATGGGAGGACAAGAAGAGTTGTGAGGTAGCAGGCAAAATGCTCAAAAACTATGTATGGAGTATGAACAACTTCAGTATCTAAAAAACTGAACCATATCTCAGATTCTTTGAAGGAGGCTTTTGTGTAAAATAAAGGATAATTTTATGGCTAGTCTCTACTCATCACCTTGAAGGGGTTATTTGAAGCTCAGAATTAAGAAAAATATAAAGGAGATGATGGTATCAAAATATGTTGTGTGTGTTTGTAAAGTTAGTTACAAATGTGAAAAGTGAAGTTAAAATAAGGAATTAATATTAATATCTTCCAAATTTGTTGGTCCATTTCAAATATGAGTATATTTGGAAAATATTTGGCTAAGCAGTTGTGAGTAGTACAATACCTTGTAACTTCTGACTGTGGCTGCCTCATCTTAGTTGGCAAGCCTTTTGTTATTGGTATTTCTCAAGAGATAAACAATTTTGTTTAGTAAAAAATGTTTGGGGAATATGGGATCAATAGTACTTTTAGTTGTCAGCTTCTATGAAAGGGTCCTACACAGTATTATCATTAAATCTTTCAGCATCAAAAGCTCACCCATCCATTTTTAGCATCCAAAATGTTCTTCCAGAAATACTTCTATGATTTCAGGTCTAGGAATACTTTCATCTTCAAAGAATCAAATTTTGTAACTTGTACAGCATTGGAAATACTTGTGGATGGTACTGTGATAAAGTACTGACCTTCTTGTTAGAAAGAATATAATCATATTTCACCTTAGAAATCTGTTAGCTGAATGTGTCTGGATTTCACTTAACAATCTGGGCTCCCATGTCTTCATCTATAAAACAAGGGGAATGGATTCAGTAGCCATTTCCAGCTCTGAATTGATGCTATGCTCTTAAGTCATCTCATATTTCTAAGCATGACCTACGTATAACAAGTGGTATAAGGAATATCACGGTAGACATGGACATTTGGAAAAGGAGAGGGCTGCTTGTGTGACATTCAGAGAAATTTAAACAGGAAGCTAAAGAGTCCTAAGTCTTTGCCATATGAAGATTGATTGAAATAACCAGAGATGTTTAGCCTTGAAAAGAGAAGATTCTGGGTAGTCGAAGAGTTATTACTATGCTCCTATATTTAAAGGTTTGTCATGTGGAGTATGAATTCCACTTGTTCCATCTTACTCCAATGGGTACAACCAGTATCAAGGGGTGGAAATTCCAAAGGGAAGCTTCATTATGATTTGAACTGTCCTAAATTGGAATGGGTTACCTTGGGAGGTGGCAAATTGTCCTTCAGAGGATTTCAAGCCAAGATAGGATGACCTCTTGCTAGACATATTGTAAAATGGATTCTTTTTTAGGAATGGTTGAAGCTAGATGGTTCCTCCATACTCTCAGTTCTGTTTCTGATTGACAAACTTGTTCTGAGATAGAGAGGCCAGATATTGATCTGGTAGCTCAGAAATGCCAAAACGACCTAGAGGAAAAACTGCCTCATTTTTTTTTTTGGTGGGGCAGTGAGGGTTAAGTGACTTGCCCATGGTCACACAGCTAGTAAGTGTCAAGTGTCTGAGGCCGGATTTGAGCCAAAGTCCTCTTGAATCCACCGTGCTACCTAGCTGCGCCCAAACCTGCCTCATCTTGCACAGAACCTTCCAAAAAGGTTCATGAGAGATGGATAAGAATCACCCAGACTGAGAAGGCATGGTGGAGTTGTGATACACCCTGATAGAATGAATATTCACTTTGATCATATCCATCAAAGTAATGGACTATACCCTATGATGATAATACCTCAAAGACCATTAGTCTTCCAAAGAACTCAAAACTCTTGAAATTGATATGCAGAATTTTCACAACATCCCTATTTATTACAATGTAGCAAGTGCTGCTGTTATTGCCAATTTGATATTTGATGAAACCAAGATTAAAAGAAAAATAATAATTAATAAGCCATTTAAGATGTATTGTTTTTTCTGACCCAAATCACCTCCATCCATGCTATAGAGTTTCTTCAGAGAATAAAACATTCAGTGTTGAAGATAAAATAGCATATTTTTTAACAAGATCATCGATGGCTTATATAACTCTTATCTAAAGGTATATCCAAGATGGGGCAATTGGGACTTTGAACTTAGGTATTAAAATTTAACAGATGCAAACAAAAAGAGCCAAGCTAAGCTTTTAGAGCCAACTTTGGTCTTCCTCAGATGGTAGCTTCCCCAACTGTGTCTTCTCAGGTTTCCAGTATCTCTACCATGGAGATAGTGTCAAATCTGATTCCCATTCACCATCATGGTGGCTTTGAGAGAAAATTTGGGGATATGTGCTCTCATTGATGTTTTGTATTATAACCTCTGGAAAATGTCAAATTAGTATTCTATTTGTCCAGTCCCTTGATAAATCTTCAGTTCACTGCGTTCACAAAAATAAAACTTGTACTTCGGAGCTACTGCTTTGATAAAGCACTTGGAAGACTCAATACTGTTTCTCAATGAAAAAAACAATGTACACAGTACTGCTTATTCCTTCCCAGAGCATTTCTTCTCCCTCTTGAAGACTTGACCTGGGTCATTTGAGTGGCTTAGTGGTAGAACTGGAAATAAGAAGTTATTTATTGGGAAATCACAATTTGGAATGGAATGTAAAGAATTCACCTCATTTGTTGATCAAAGGCAGCAAGAATATCTAGAATATAGTTGAATGTTAGGGAAAATTGCATAACTTTTGACCATTTTCAGAAGTGCTGTTTATTTGTGGAGATGGCCATGTAGATTATCCTGTTTTGGGAAAATCACTGAATCTTCTTGAACAGGGGATAGTCAGCCCAGTAGAGCATGCAAGTCTAGGAATTGATTTGGTTTTAGCCAGTCAGTCAACAAACATTTATGAAGCAACCACTTATGTTACAGGTACTATACTAAGCACATGGAATACATATTAAGGCAAAAATGTAGTCCTTGCTCTCAAAGAGCTTATATCTAATGGAAGGGAAAATATACATACAACTAAATACAAACAAGCTATAGACTTGATAAGTGATAAATAATTAACAGAAAGAAGGTGCTAAAGTTAAGAAGGATTTGAGAAGGCTTTCTGTAGAAATGAACTTTTAGGGGGCAGCTAAGTGGCACAGTGGATATACTACTGGCCCTGTATTAAGGAGGACCTCCATTCAAATCTGGCCTCAGACACTTGACACTTACTAGCTGTGTGACCCTGGGCAAGTCACTTAACCCTCATTGCCCCACCAAAAAAAAAGTGGAGTTTTAGCTGAGACTTGGAAGAAGCCAGAAGGTGGAGATGAGGAGGAAGATAATTCCAAGTATGAGGGATAGCCAACAAAATTTTCTCGAGTCCAGAGATGGCTTGTCTTGTGCAAGGAATTACAAAGAAGACAGCTTAACTGGATCATAGAGCTAGTGGGGCAGGGAAAGGCTTGAAGTATAAGAAGATTGGCAAGGTAGGGATTATGAAGGGCTTTGAACACCAAGGGATTTATATTTGATCCTGGAGGTGATAAGAAGCTACTGGAATTTACCGAGTGTGTTTTATGGGTGATGTTGTCCAACCAGTGCATTAGGAAAATTACTTTGTATGACATGGACTAGATTCAGGGAGAGGCAAGGAGGTCTTCCAGTAGTCTGTTGCAATAGTTCACACTTGAGGTGTTAAAAACCTGTTCCAGGGTAGTGGCAGCCTCTGAAGAAATGAGAGAGCAAATTCAAGAGATGTTGGGAAAGTCAAGTCAGCCTGCCTTGTCAACAGATTGAATATGGGGTATGAAAGATAGTGAGGAGTAGAGGATAAAATTTAGATGGTGCATATGGATGACTGGGAGAATAGTGGTGAACTTCACAATAATATGGCTATTAGGGAGAAAAGGAATGTTTGGGGATGAAGGATCATTAATTCAATTTTGAACATGGTGAGTATAAGATGCATATGGGACATACAGTCATATAGTTGACAATTTGAGATGCATGTCAGAAGGTCAGCAAAGAGGTGAGGACTAGATAGGCATATCTGAGAGCCATTGTTATAGAGAATAGTGAATCTATGGGAGCTGATGAGATGATCAAGTGAAATAGTATTGAGAGAAAAGAGGAAAAAGGGCCCAGTGCAGAGTCCTTTGGGACAACCACTAGAGTAAGATATAGCAAAGGAGATTGAGAAGAAGCAGGCAGAGAGGTAGAGAGTGGTGTCATAAAAACCTAGAGAGAACAGAGTATAGAAGACAAGAGGGTGATGGGCCATGTCAAAGTCTGCAGAGAAGTCAAGAAGGATGGAGATTGAGAAAAGACCACTAGATTTAGTAGCTAGAAGATCATCAGGAACTTTGGAGAGAGTATCTGAATGATGAAAGTGGAAGCCAGACTGCAAAAAGTTCAACAGCAGATGGGAAGAAAGGTAATGGAGGCATCTATTTTAGAGTCTTTTTAAGGAGTTTAGCCACCAAAGTGGAGAAATACATGGAATGATAGCTATAGGAGATGGGTGAATTAAGCAAGGGGAAGTTGGGGGAGAGTGAAGATGGGGGAGTGAAAGGTCTGCTTATACACAGTATGAAAGCAGCCAGTAGAAATGGAGACATTAAAGATAAGTGAGAGTGGCTAAGAGAAGGGCAATCTGTTGGAGAAGAAGGGATGGAATATGGTCATTTATAACTGCAGGTTTTGCTTTGGCAAGGAGAAGGGCTACCTCATGTGAGACAGAATAGATAGAGGGTGAAGATACCTAGAACATGAACTGAGGATGAAGAGGGAGCTCCCAATGAAATGCCTCCATTTTTTTCCCCAGTGAAATATGAGGCAACATTTTCAGCTGAGAATGTGAGGGGGAAGGCATGAGAGATGTAACAAAGAATGAAAAGGCTTGGAAAAGTGGCTGAGGGTTGAGACTTTCTTGATGGCCCTGGTTCATTGTTGACCCTTTTCAACATTGCAGTTCACTTAGACCTCATATATTATTTTCCAAAACAAACAAACAAATAGATGGATGGATGAATAGAT
This sequence comes from Dromiciops gliroides, assembly GCF_019393635.1. Classification (NCBI taxonomy): domain Eukaryota; kingdom Metazoa; phylum Chordata; class Mammalia; order Microbiotheria; family Microbiotheriidae; genus Dromiciops; species Dromiciops gliroides. The sequence continues at coordinate 751,470,792 of NC_057861.1, forward strand.
AAATGAATGACTGAATAGAGAGATAAATGAATGAATTAATAAACAAATAAATGAATGAATAAAAGATCTGTCACTTCCCTACTCCCCCATCTAGTACTTGTGAAATTGATTTTAAAAATATATATTTTCCTTCTAACTTTCATCATACTTTAGATTTGGGTCAATTTTCTGGAGACATAGAGAACTTTCTGATTTTTATATGTAAATGCCTAGCTAGATATTTGCCCCTTAGGATCTACAATTGTCAATGCATTTTTTTAATTTGCATGATTCAAAAAAATTAATCAAACCAGCAATACTCTGCCCTCTTCACTCCTTGAGTTGAATTCCATCTTCCTCACTCCATGATTCTATTATGAAGTGTTTAAAGTGGCCAAGTCATAGAAATTGGCCCAACTTGCAACATTGGAGTACTGGTGCAATAGTTTGGTCACGTTCTATCATTGTACCTTCTGACTCAGTGCCATGGGTAAGTGGGAAAGGGTATATCTGACAGAAATATGAGTGGGCCACATGAAGAAAAGGCCAGGATACTTTTGCAAATTTCATGTCAATGCCTTGAAAAATAGTGAGCCAGCTCACTGGGCTTTTTGTTGTATCCTAAAATATGACTATTGCATAGGTTATCTTGCCTCTGTATCATGTGTTTTTGCCATATACCTGTATGTAAACATGTTGTTCCTGTTAGAATGTAAGTTCCTTGTGGGCAGGGACTATTTTGGCTTTTGACTTTGTATCTTTAGCACTTACACAAGTATTCTTCCCAAAGCCTTCATTTTACAGAAGGCTCAGAACTTTCCAGTTAGCCTCATTTTGTGCTTGGTTCTGACTTCAGTACCATCATGCATTTCCCAACCCTGGGTCCCCCATTCTGACTCTCCCTCACCCCACCCCTGCAACCTTTTCAGCTTCCTTTTGTGTATTGTTTCCTTCATTACAATGCAAGTTCCTTGAGGGCAGGGACTGTCTTTCTTTTTCTTATGTGTATCCTCTGCCCTTTGCACAATGCCAGGTCTATCCTAGATGCTTCATAGATGTTTATTCACTTTTGACTTTTGATGGCATGTTGCCTCTTATTGCACTATTGTGCCATTATTTTTATTAAATATAAAAACACCAAGAGGGTAATGTATAAAATTGTTGAATTCAACTTTTGTTCAATTTAAGAACTAGCTACTAAGCACTTACTATATGCAAGGGCCTGTGCTGGGTGCTAGCAATACTAAGACAGTAACAAAATAGCTCCTGTCCTTAAGGAGCCCTCATTCTACTAGCTTGAGGATGAGTTGAGTTGTATACTATAGAATGGGGTGCTGGGGACCCTTTCCCCCTTTGGTATTCATCCCAGAACTCCATTTCTCTGAAAACAAACTTTTGATAGTCATTAAGATACAATTGTAATCCTGCATAACCTCATATTTTGCATTTAAAAAGCTTGGCTCATTTTATCCATCTCATTGCTTAAAACAAATATTATAGTTCATGAAGAGAAAGAGGCAAGAGATAAGAAAGAAAGAAACATAAAACAAAAGATCTGAAAGCAGTGATAAAGAGGAGGGGACAGATGAATGTCTGCCCATGGAAATTCCCCAAAGAACTGGGCCAGGCAGATCAAGAGGCACCATCTGGGTGTTGAGTTTGCTGGAAAAAGAAGTAATGCCCATCAGTACAGACAGGGACATCCCATGCCTTTCACAAAATGTATCTAATTCATGACTATTCCATTCAGCTGACATCAGGAAGAGGTGCTTCTGTGGTGGCTGAAATCCTCCCAGGATGCACAGTCAAATTGAATCAAGTCAACCAGTATTTATTGTGTGTATTGTGTGCCAGGCATGTCGGTACTTCTCCCAGTGGCACACAAGGGCTGAGAGGTATTACCGAAGTAGAGATACATCAATCAATCAACAAGCTATTATGAAGTGTCCATTTTCCCTGGAGAAACATAGTTTCTGCAGATACAAAAACATAAACAGTTTCCACCCTTGCTGGAGACAATATGAACACAGATAAGCAAAAAACTAAATGTATACAAAAGAAATACACGTTAATATGTATTGCCATTGGGGGAGGCACTAGCAGCTGGGAGGATCAAGAGAGGTTTCCTGTAAGAGGTAGTGATTGAGGTGAGCTTTCAAATATCTTAAAGATTTTAAGAGGTGCAGGTGACAAGGGAGAGAATTCCAGAGATAGATGACAACCTCTGTAGATGAAGAGGAAGAAGATGGAGTATCATCTATGAGGAAGAGCCAGTAGGTCAGCTGAGCTGGACCACAATATACACAAAGGGACTAATGGGTAATAAGCCTGGAAATGAAGATTGAAGCTAAACTTTGACAGCTTGAAATGCCAAAGAAAGGAAGTTGTATTTCATTCTAGAAGTAATTAGGAGCCCTTAACATTTACTGAGGAGGGATATATCATGGTCAGGCCTGAGGAAAATAGCAATTGTTTAGGATATGGAATGGAGAAGGAAGAAACCTGAGGCAGAGAACCAATGAGGATTCCATTGAAATAGTCCCACTGAGAGGGAATGAGTCTTAATTGATGTAGAAATGACCAAACCTGGAAACTGAGTAGATATGCAGATGAGATTTATTGGTACCTTTTGTTTTGAAATCACCTCCATTTTTGTTCAGACCTAGGCACAGGTATAGATGTACATAGAACCATAAAGATAGCACTCTTCAGCCTCCTGCCAAGAAGCCATCTCAGTGTCTTTGAAGCCCCATTTTGGGAAAAATAATTAAAAAGGGTACAGCAAAAGTTGTTGGTTTTTGTTTTGTTTTTGGTTGGGGCAGGGGAGCAGTTCTTTTCTCCTCTTCATCCATGATGGTAACTGAAAGAAGAACTAGCTTTAATTAAAGCCTGTCTTGTCAACTTCATCTTCTACTCTTAAGTTAGATTATATCCATTTTTTCCAGCTTTTCAGGTATATTTTTTTCATCACTAATATGTTGACACCTACTCACTTCCATTGTCACTTCTCCTTTGCCCTTCATATGTGATACATGACTTTTATTCTTCCCTAAGTGTTATGAGTATCATAACACTTGAGTGTCTTCATCCCATTATATATATTATTATAGTTAATAATTGTAGTGTTAAGATTTCCAAAGTATTTTCATTCATTATATCCTTTGATGTTTACAATAGCCCTATGAGTTAGGTGTTATTATGGTCTCATTGTTACAAATGAGGAAACTGAGGTTGAATAAATGAAAAAGTTTTTTGCCAAATTTGTGAAATGCTTACTCTGTTACAAGCACCAGGGATATAAAGACAGAAACAAGTACAATTCTTGCTCTCAAGGAGTTCACATTCTAAAGGGGGAGGGGGGAAATTGGGTTGAGGTTAAGTCACTTGCCCAGGATCCGCCACAGGGAAAATTTGATTCCAGGTGAGAAAACATACTTCATACCCAGTGTCCTAGCTATGGCATCATGCTGCTTATCAACAGGTGATTAAATAAGGCTAAGTTGTGAAGTAATTTGTTCCTGGCTCCAATGATGGTAAAAGTCAGAGGTAGAATTTTATTCCACGTCTTTCCCAGCTGTCAGTTCTGCATTCTTTGTGGAAAACAGTGCTAGTTTCTTTTTCTCTTCTTAAAGAAAAGAATAAATGAATTTGGGAATCAAATGAAAATTATATATATATATACATATATATGTATGTATATATGTATGCATATGTATATATTTCTTTTTTTCTTGCTACAGAAAGAAAAGTTCTTCCCTAGTCAAGCAATGGCAAATTGGAATCTTCAGTCAACCCTAGGGGGTACTTGAGAAGGGATAAGTGGGAGGAGGCAGAATGAACTGTAATGGTATGGTAGAGTGGAAAGGCACTAGTCTTGGATTCAGGAAGATCTGGGTTCAAACCCCAATTCAGACAGTAGCTGATTGACCCTTTTAAGTCATTTTACCTTATTTTCCTCACTAGTGAAATGGGTCAGGAGGTTAGAACAAATGGACTGTAAAGTTCTTTCCAGCCAGAAATTAATGCTCCATTGATCTCCAGGCAGTGACGCAGGAAATCCTGCTCATGAGCATCCTTGTTGCTCATGCTAGCAGCTGACCCAGCAGGAGGCAGAGAAGGCAAGCTGGAGGGGAGTGGAACAGGTCTGACCTTTCTGCTCTTGGATCCTTTTGTTTTTGCTCTATGGAAGTGATGAAATGGCAGTTGTTTGAGCATGTGTGAAAAGATCTTCCACAGAGGACTCATGTCTTAGAACATGCACATGGTGTTTTTACAGCAGAAATAATGTTGGTTTGCAGGCCCTATGCAGGTAGGATTTTACTAGAGCTATGAGGGCTTGGAAAAACCAACCTACCCAGTGAGCTGATGTTTTCTTTGCAAAGAAACATAAATGCAGTTTAATTTAAGTCAATAGGGAAAGCAAAGGTAGAAAAGAAGTCATGCAAGCAAGATAACCAAGGGAAAGTGACAAAAATCATAAGAGATGGGGGAGGGATAAATGGAGCAATGGTGGATCTCATGGTCAGGGTTGAGGGATAGTTACTTTCTACTAAAACAAAGGGCCTCTGAACCATGTGCCTAAGGATGCCAATGTGGCATAGAAATATGTCTTTTGTATTTGGAAGCTGGAGAGATCAGAATTCAAGTCCTGCCTTTGACACTAGTACTTATGTGAGCATGGATCTGTCACTTAGACTCTTGGAGCCTCCACTGCCTCATTTGCAAAATGAAAATAAGAATGTCTCCTCCCCAGATTGGTGTGAGGATGAAATTTGCTTTGGAAGTTTTAAAGTGCTATTTAAATGTCATCTATGATGATTACTTCTAGGAGACAGGGTACAGCCATATATGTTGGGATATCCCAATCTTATAGTTGCTTTTTTTTTTTTGGTATGGCAATTGGGGTTAAGTGACTTGCCCAGGGTCACACAGCTAGTAAGTGTCAAGTGTCTGAGGCCAGATCCAAGCTCAGGTCCTCCTGACTCCAGGGCCAGTGCTCTATCCACTGTGCCACCTAGCTTCCCCAGTTGCTTCTTTAACATTACCCTACATACCCAGTCTTTGGATGTATATCTTTGGCACCATCTTATTGGAATAAAATTAGAAAGCAGCAACAACATATCTGAAAGGTAGAATACAGGAAAAGATAGAAACGACTAAATTTGGTTAACTCCAACTAAAAACAAGGGTGGTTAGGGAAAGGAAAAGATGAAAGATCATAGATTTGGTGATGAAAGTAGAGTATTTTACTTTTTGCAATTACACATAAAGATAGTTTTCAACATTTATTTTTATGAGATTTGGGATTCAAAATTTTTCTCTCTCCCTTTCTCCCCTCCCCCTGCAATCTGATATGGCAAGCAATCTGATATAGATTATACATGTGCAATCATGTTAAACATATTTCCACAGTATTCATGTTGTAAAAGAAGAAACAGATTAAAATAAAAATATTAAAAAACTCAAAGAAAGTGAAAATATTCTGCTTTGATCTTCATTCAGGCTCCATCAGTTCTTTCTCTGGATTTGGATAGAATTTCCAATCATGAGTCTTTAAAAATGGTCTTGGATTACTGTATTGATGAGAATGGCTAAGTCATATGCAGTTGATCATCACACAACATTACTGTTACTGTGGAAAATATTCTCCTGGTTCTGCTCACTTCACTAAGGAATCATTCTATGTAAGACTTTCCAGGTTTTTCTGAAATCTACCTGCTCATCATTTCTTATAACACAATAGTATTCTATTACATTAATATACCACAATATACTCTTAATTTCTATTTCTTTTCCACCACAAAAAGAGCTGCTATAAATAACTTTGTATATGTAGGTCATTTTCCTTTTTTAAAAAAATTGCTTTAGCATACAAACCTAGTAGGGGTATTGCTGGGTCAAAGGGTTTTACACAGTTTTATTGCCCTTTAGGCACAGTTCCAAATTGCTCTCCAGAATAATCAGTTCACAAATCTAACATCAATGCATTAGTGTCCCAATTTTAACTCATCTTCTGATGGAAGTAAATTTAGAAGCAATCAAATTCAATATAGATGATGAAACTGGAGTCTAGAGAAGAGAAGTGGCATCTTTTTTAAAAAAATGCTGAACTTAGGGGGAAGCTAGCTGGCACAGTGGATAAAGCACTGGCCCTGGATTCAGGAGGACCTGAGTTCAAATTGGCCTCAGGAACTTGACACTTACTAGCTGTGTGACCCTGGACAAGTCACTTAACCCTCATTGCCCCCCCCAAAAAAAATCAGAGTAGGACAAATGGAAAAAAGAGGTACAAAAGCTCCTCAAACAAAATAATTCCATAAAATTAAAATTGGGTGAGTGGAAGCTAATGACTTCATGAGACATCAAGAAACAATAAAACAAAATCAAAAGAATGAAAAAATAAAACATGAAATATCTCATTGGAAAAACAACTGATTTGAAAAAATAGCTCATAGGGACATAATTTCTTTTTTGAGATAAATTAAGCAGTATTGGACTACCTGAAAGTCATAATCAAAGAGAGAGCCTAGACATTATGTTTGAAGAAATTATCGAGGAAACTGAGCAATATCCTAGAACCAAAAGGTAAAATAAACATCAAAAGTATCCACCAATCACTACCTAAAAGAGATCCCAAAATGAAAATTTCTAGAAATATTATGCTCAGTTCCAGAGCTCCCAAGTCAAAGAGGAAATACTTCAAGCAGCTAGAAAGAAACCATTCAAATATCAACTAACCATAGTCAGGCTCACACATGATTTAGCAGCTATGAATAAAAGGAACAAAGGTCTTGGAATATGATATTCCACCTGGGATTACAATAAAGAATAATTTCCCCAGCAAAACTGTGTTTAATTTTTCAGGGAAACAAATGGATATTTAATGAAATAGATGACTTTCAAGAATTCCTGATAAAAAAAAAAACATATTTGAATAAAAAATTTAAATTTAAAATACAAGACTCAAGAGAAGCATGAAGGGGTAAACATGAAAGCACAATCATAAGGGACTTGATGCTATACTGTTTGCATTTATCTATAGGAAGATGATACATGTTATTTCTAACAATTTTATCATTAGGGCAATTAAAAGGGTTTGAGAGTGTGTCAGTTATGTTGGGATGATGAAAAAATAGGTAGATGAGAACTAGGGATGCCCTGAAATAAGGGTAAAGGGAGAAAAAGAATAAAGAGAATTATCTCACATAAAAGAAACATGCAAGGAAAAGCTTTTACAGTGGATGTAAAAATGGTAGTGAGGTGGGCAACACTTGAACCTCACTCCTAAATTGGTTCAAAGAGGAAAATTATGTACATATGAGTGTATACTCAATTGGTAATAGAAATCTGTTTTATCCAACAGGAAAGTAGTGGAGAATAAGATTAAAAAAAGAGGAGCAGGTATTAAAATTGAAGATTGGTAATAGAAGGCAGTGGTCAGAAGAAAAACAGACACCAGAGGAGGGAAAGGATAAAAAGAGAGAGAAGAAGAAAATAAGATGGAGGGAAATGCACTGTTAGTAAACATAACTGTGATGGTGAGTGGGATGGACTCACCCATTAAATAGAAGTGGATATCAAAATGGATTAGAAACCAGATTCCAGCAATATGTTTACATGAAACACACTTGAAATAGAGAGTTAAAATAAGTGGCTAGAGTAGAATCATTATTGTTTAGCTGAAGTAAAAACAAAGCAGGGATAGTTATTATGATCTTAGACAAAGCAAAAACTATCTATCTATCTAAGTATGTATGTATGTATGTATGTATGTATGTATGTATGTATGTATGTATGTATGTATCTATCTATCTATCTATCTATCTATCTATCTATCTATCTATCTATCTATCTATCTATCTATCTATCTACCTATCTCCCTATCCAAACACACATATTCACCTAACATAGAATAATACTACAGAATAATAATACCACATATATAACATTAGGTAGATATATACAACTAATACAAGCAGGGAAACTACATCATGCTAAAAGGTAACATAGGCAATGAAGTAATAACAATACTAAACATATATGCACCAAATGACATAGCATTCAAGTTCTTAAAGAAAAAAACTAAATTAATTATAGGAGGAAATAAAAAGTAAAACCATACTAGTGGTGGACCTCAACTTTCCCCTCTGGAAGCTGGATAAACCTATCCATAAAATGAATAAAAAATAAATTAAGTAAATGAACAGAATCTTAGAAAAGCTAGGAAAGATAGTGCTCTGGAAAAAATGGAATGGAAACAGAAAGTAGTATACCTTTTTCTCAGCTGTACTAATACCTTCACATAAAAAATGACCATGAATTCGGACATTAAAAACTGTATAACCAAATGCAGAAGAGCAGAAATATCAAATACATATTTTTGGAACAAAATGCAATAAAAATAATTCAATAAGGAGCTGTAGAAGCCTAGATTAAAATTAATTGGGAAATAAATAATCTAATCCTAAAGAATAAGTGAACAAAAGAACAAATCATAGAAATAATAAATAATTTCTTTAGGGAGAATCACAACAATGAAGCAACATACCAAAATGTATGAGGTGCAGCCTAAGCAGTACTTAGGGGAAAACTATCTGTGTATATCAATAACATAAAGAAAGAATATATCAAAAAATTGGACATGCAACTAAAAAAAACCTAGAAAAACTAAAAATATTAAATTGAATACCAAAGCATAAATCCTGAAAATTAAAGGAGAAATTAATAAAATTGAAAGTAAAAAAAAATCATTGAACTAATACATAATCCTAGAAAGTTTTATTAACTAAAATGCAATTAAAATAGATGTCATTGATTAATTTTATTAAAAAAGGAAAAAGAAAACCAAATTACCAGTATCAAAAATGAAAAGGATGAATGTATCACCAATGAAGAAGAAATTATAAAACAATCATTAAGAATTCTTTTGCCTAATTATATTATAATCTAAGTGAAATGGACAAATATTTACAAAAAATATAAACTGCCCAGATTAACAGAAAAGAAAATAGAATACTTAACCTTATCTTAGAAAAACAAATTGAACATGTCATGAATAAGCTCCCAAAGAAAAAATCCCCAAGAACAGATGTATTTATAAGTCAATTTTACCAAACATTTAAGGAACAAATAATCTTAATTACTATATAAACTACTTGAAAAAATATAAAGGAATCCTACTAAGTTTCTTTTCTGACCCAAAAATGGTTTTGATACCTAAACCAAAGAAAGTGAAAACAGAAAAATAAAACTATAGATAATTCCTTTAATGAATATTGATGTGAAATTTCTAAATGAAATACCAGTGAGGAGATTATAATAACAAATCACAAAGATCATACACTCTAACTAGATGGGATTTAATCCAGGAATTCAGGGCTGGTTCAATATTATGAAAACTATTAACATAATTGACCATATCAATAAGAAAAGCAACAAAAATAATATAATTCTATTAATAGAATCAGAAAAAGATTTTGATAAAATACAACACCCATTCCTATTAAAAATTATAGAAAGCACAGAAACAAATGGAATCCTTCTTAAAATGCTAAATAGTATTTACTTAAAACCAAGAGCAAGCATTATTCATAATGGGAACAAGTTAGAAGCCTTTTCAGTAAGATTAGGAGTGAAGCAAGGATGTCCATTATGACCCGTATTAATCAATATTTACTAGAAATTCTAGCTATGACAGTAAGACAAGAAAAATAAATTGAAGGAATAAAAATAGGCAGTAAAGAAACAAAAGTATCACTCTTTATATATGATATGAAGATATATATTTTTAAAACCCTAGAGAATTGAAAAAAAATAGAAAAAAATTAACAACTTTAGCAAAGTTGCAGGACATAAAATAAAGCCACGTAAATCATCAGCGTTTCTATATACCACCAACAAAACCCAATGAGAAGGGATAGAAAGAGAAATTCCATTTAAATGATTGTAGATAATATAAAGTACTTGGGATTCTACCTACCAAAACAAACCCAGGAACACATGGATTTGAACACAATTACAAACTACTAATGGATTCTTTTACAGAGATAGAAAAAATAATGACAAAATTCATCTGGAAGAACAAAAGGTCAAGGATACTAAGGGAACTAATGGAAAAAATATGAAGGAAGGTGGCCTAGCAGTTCTAGATATAAAACTATATTACAAAGTAGTAATCATCAAAATACTCTTTTACTAGCTAAGAAATAGAGTGGGGGATCAGTGGAATAGTTTAGGTAAATAAGACAAGGTAGTAAAAGACCATAGTAATCTAATGTTTGATAAACCCAAAGATGCAGTCTTTGGAGGGTAAGAACTTACCATTTGACAAAAATGTTCAGGAAAATCAGAAAGCAGTTTGACAGAAACTAGGCAGAGACTAACATTTCATGCTATATACCAAGATAACGTCAAAATGCATAAATGCTTTAGATATAAAGGGTAATATCATAAGTAAATTAGGGGAACATGGAAAATATACCCTTCAGATCTATCACTAGGGGAAGAGTTTATGACCAAACAAGAGAAAATGAGATATATGATAATGAAGATAATGAGAAATAAAATGGATAATTTTGATTACATGAAATTAAAAAGCTTTTTGCACAAAACACACTAATGCAGCCAAAATTAGAAGGAAAAAAGAAAACTGGGGGAAATTATAGCAAGTGTCTCTGATAAAGGCCTCATCTCTCAGATATATAGAAAACTGAACCAAATTTATAAAAACACAAACTATTCCCCAATTCACAAATGATCAAAAGATCTGAACAAGCAGTATTCAGAATTAGAAATCAAAGTTATCAATAGTGACATAAAAAAAAATCCTGCAAATCACTGCTGATTAGAGAAATGCAAATCAAAACAACACTGAGGTAACTCTCAGGTTGGATATCATGACAGAAAAGGAAAATGTCAAAAGTTGGAGGGGATGTGGGAAAATTGGGATGCTAATGTGCTGTTGATAGAGTTGTGAATTGATGTAATTATTCTGGATAGCAATTTGGAACTATGTCCAAAGGGTTATAAACTGTCCATACCCTTTGACCCAGGAATTTCGCTACTGGTCTGCATCCCAAAGTTATCCAAAAAAGTGAAAAGAAATTATTTGTACAAAATATTTATAGCAGCTTTTTTTTTGTGGTGGCAAAGAATTCAAAATCAAGCAGGTGCTCATCTCTATAGGAGAATGACTAAACAAGTTGTGGTATATGATTATGATGGAAAGCTATTGTGTTATAAGGCATGACAAGCAAGATGGTCTCAGAAAAAACCTGGAAAGGCATAAGAACTAATACAAAATGAAGTGAGTAGAACCAGGAGAACATTGTATACAGTAACAGCAATAGTATAACAATGATCAATTATGAAAAACTTAGCTACTCTGATCAACAGAATGATGTGAGGCACTTCCAAAGCATACATGATGAAAAATGCTATCTACTTTTAGAGGGAGAACTGACGCAGTCTGAATGCAGACTATGTTATATATATATATATATGTATATATGTATATATGTATATATGTATATATGTATATATGTATATATGTATATATGTGTATATATATGCATATATATATGTATATATGTGTATATATATATGTATACTTCATTTATTCTTGGAGTTTTTGTTTGTTTTCTTTTGCAACATGTTTAATATGGAAATGTTTCGTATGACTTCACATGTGTTATCAATATTAATTTCCTACCTTTTCAGGGAGAGAGATTATTGGGAGGGAGAGAATTTGAGATTCAAATTTTTATTTAATTATTATTATTTTTTTTGCAGGGCAATGGGGATTAAGTGACTTGCCCAGGGTCACACAGGTAGTAAGTGTCAAGTGTCTGAGGCCAGATTTGAACTCAGGTCCTCCTGAATCCAGGGCTGGTGCTTCATCCACTGCACCACCTAGCTTCCCTGTTTTTCAATTGATGTTTTTTTTATTTTTTTGTTTGTCTGTTTGTTTTGTTTTTTTGGTGAGGCAATTGGGGTTAAGTGACTCACCCAGGATCACCCAACTGGTAAGTGTCAAGTGTCTGAGTCAGATTTGAACTCAGGTCCTCCTGAATTCAGGGCTGGAGCTTTATCCACTGCTCCATCTAGCTGCTTCAAATTATTTTGAAAAAACAACATGAATGCAAAAAACCCCATGAATTCTACTGTTTTACATATAATTATTTAATGAATAAATAAAATATATTAAAAAAGAATCCAAAAAGGAAAAGAGGGTTGTACATGAAGGTGCAAATTACTATAATGTACTGCTAACTTTTCTTTGTAAGCTTATAAACATTTCACTTATAGCTTGCAAAGCTTTCCTGTTTGTGTTTCTTTTTTGGTCTCCTTTTTCTCCTCTCCTCTGCATTAAGAAAGTGCCTCATTTGCTTTGATTTCTTTCTTTTCATGTTCTTTTCCTTTTTCGTTTGGTTGTTGTCCTATTCCTAACTACCTGTCACCTTCCCAACATGCCATTTGAGAAATCGGGAGGGAAGGAAGGATGAGAGAAGGTAGAAAGGAAGAAAGAAGGGAAGGAGGAAGGAAGGAAGAGAAGGGAAAATAGAAGGAAGGAAAACAGGGAAAATGGAAAGAAAGGAGGGAGGGAAGGAGGGAAGGAAAAAAGGAGGAAAGGAAAGATAGATGGAGGAATGGATGGAAAGAAGGAAATAAGCCCTTGTAACAAATAGGTATCATCAAATAAAACAAATTGCCACATTGGCAGTGTCTGAGTCTACCTGTCTTATCCTGCATCTCTGTGAAGAAGTCGGTAGCATTTGTCGTAATTAGACCTTGAAATAATAGTTAATCATTGCATTGATCAGAGTTTTCAAGTCTTTTGGAGTTCTTTTTCTTTGTTGTTATTGTATATATTGTCTTCCTAGTTCTGCTCAATTCATTCTACATTGGTTAATACAAGTCTTCCAAAGTTTCTATGAAACCTTATTTTGTCATTTCTAAAAGCATAACAATATTCTATTATATTTTTATATATACCATAATTCATTTAGTCATTCTCCTATAAGTATACACTCTCTTAGTTTCCAGTCCTTTTCACCAAAAAATCTGCTATTTTTATACATTTTGGTCTTTTTCTTTTTTTTGAATTCCTTGCAGGTAGAGGCCTAGTAGTGGTATCATGGTGTCAAATGGTATACATAGTTCTACAACTTTGAAGGTATAGTTTTGAAAGGCTTACCATAATGGCTAGGTCTATTCAAAGCTCCATCAGGTCAAAAGCTTTTCTTAATTGCATTCTATATGCTAAGTATTATATTAAGCTGTGGGGATAAAAAAAACAAACAAAAAAAATAGTCCCTGTTCTCAAGGAGCTTAAAATCCAATGGGGGCGGCAACATGTAAACAACTATGGATGGACAAGATGCATATAAGATGAATCAGGGTAGTCTAAAAGGTAAAAGATTAAAGACTGGGAAGAGCTTCTGGAAGAAGTTGGAAATTTACCTGAGATTTGCAGAAAGACAGGGAAGCCAGCAGGAGGAGATAAGGCAGGAGAATATTCTATTCATAGAATATATGCAACGATGCCTCAATGTACCTCTTTTGTTGCAGCGTTAACATTTGCCATTTTCTTTTTCTTTCATTTTTTGTCACTTTTGCCCATCTGGTAAGGCAGCTAGGTGGTACAGTGGATAGAGCACTGGCTCTGCAGTCAGGAAGACTCATTTTCCTAAATTCAAACCCAGACCCAGAAACTCAATAGCTATGTGACCCTGGGCAAGTCTCTTAACTCTGTTTCTTCATCTGCAAAATGAGCTGGAGAAGGAAATGGCAAATGACTCCAGTATCTTTGTGAAGAAAACCCTAAATTGGGTCACAAAGAGTCAGATACAATGGAAAGTGACTGAACTGCAGCAATTGTCTATTTGACAGGAGTGAGATTGAGTTGCTTTTTTTTGCATTTCTCTATTAGTGATTTAGATCAATTTTTATAAGTTTGTTGGTAGCTTGGACTTATTCCTTTGAAAATTGACTATTCATAGCTTTTGGCCACTTACATATAGGAGAGATAGGTGACTTGTTCAAGGTCACACGGCCACTAGGAAGGAGAGAAATAATTTGAATCTCCATCCCTCTGACTTCAGATTCCCCAGTATTTAATATGCTTTTTCCTCTAGTGAGAGCTGACATACAGTACATTGAAGTTTATGACATACCTTACAAATAACAATAACTGAAATAGATGCTGTTGTTATCCCCATTTTATAAATGAAAACTCATGAAGCTTAGGGAGCTTAGGGGACTTTATTACTCATACAATTAGTAAATGTCTGGGTAAATGGGGTGGAGAGCTGAATCAAAGACTGCTTGATTCTAACACTGGCACTTAATCCACAATGCCTTCTCACCTCTCTTGAAATACTAATTAAGTGACCAAGGAAGTGGTATTCTGTGACCGTTTTCCCAACAGATGCACTAATATCTATTAGATTACAGCAAAGCAAGGAGTTAAGTGCGTGCCTGAGGGATATGGGCAGTTTAGACATATACTTTGGATCATTTGAAAGAAAAACCCAGAAGAACACATATTGTCTATTTCCCAAATAGGAAAAGGATCTGGTTTTTCCTGATACAGGGAATTGCCTCTGCCCAAACCAGTTCTGACTTAAAGGATAAATTCTAGGGAGTTGCCTGAAGTTCAGAAGGGTGAAATGATTCACCCACAATCACACAGGTAGTGTGACTTATGGGTCATATAACTAGGGGTCATAGGTAGGGCTTGATTCTAGGTGTTTCTGAGTCCAAGACCAGAACTCTATACATTAGGCTGCTTTTTTGTCACTTTTTATCGTGTTAAAATTCAGTGAATAAAAACCTTACTTTATGCTTCTCCATCAAAGACCAGTAGTAAAGCTTTATACAACAGAAATGAATTATGACATTGCCCAAGAAAATAGTAGGCTTCACTAGGACTGGTGCATTCAAATGAATCCAGCTGTGTAACCCAGCCAACTGAACGATGTCTGTGGCAATTGTGCTGAGACATCTCCCATGGATACTGAAGTCATAGACTATTGGAGTTAAGAAGGAGTCAAACATTTTTGATATATTGATTTGTGGTTTCAGACTTTAAGTGGACTTTTCTTTTTGAGAAAAAAAACAAAAAGGCACACTGAATTTACGTTACACTTTTTTTATAACCTCCCTCACTCTCCATTTAGCGAATAGGGCACTAGACTTGGGAGTCAGGGAGACCAGTGTTTAAATCCTGTCTTAGATATTTACTTGGTTTGTGACCTGCTCATCTATAAAAAGGGGTTAGTGAGAGCATCTACTTCATCTGCATGACATGGATCCTATGCTTAGAAAATCTTAAAGCAGTATATACATACTAGGTATTATTGTATATTATATGTGGTAGAAACAATTAATTTAGATGTAGAATGTTTTATAAGATGCCTTATGCTATTCTTGTTGATGAGATAGAGAGATGTGAGATTATAGGATTATGAACCTAGTACTAGAAAGGGCCTCTGAGGCCCTCTGGTCCAAATGAACAAGTGGTGACCTATAGCTGGGTAAGTGACATGCCCACTGTTATAGATTTTGCAAGTGGAAGAGGCTGGCTTTGGACCCAGGTCTTCTGCCTACAGAGCTGAGAGTCTTTCCAATGGACCCCGTGGTTGCCCCCGAAACTCCTTCTGAGCTGAATTTGGGCTTTTTGTATATTTCCTGTTGAACATTTCAATGTTCAAACCCTTCACAACTTCCTGCCAAACTGTTTCTCCAGACTTAGTCTAGGATACCCCTCTTTATGCACTCTTTAGTCCAGCCAAAATGGTCTTCTTGCTAGTCTTCAGACAACTGATCCCATCCCCAATCTCCATGCCTTTGCATAGGGCTGTCCCTGAAGGATGCAATACCCTTCCTTTTCAGTTCCAGTTCCTTGTTTTCCTTCAAGGTTTAGCTCAAGTGCCACATTCTGCATGAAGGTTTTCCCAATACCTGCAGCTGCTTGTGCAAAAATTACCTTGTATTTATTTTGCTCATATTTTGTAAACATTTATGTAATGCTCCCTGTTTGCATAACATTGATAGAATGTAAACATCTTGAGGGTAGGGACTGTTTATTTTCTGTGTTTGTATCCTCAGATCCCAGAACAGTACACACAGTAGGTGGTTAATAATGTTTACTGATTGATTGATAGATGCTTACTTAAGGTTTGTCCAAATTGTTTTATGCCTTCATCCCATCCTTTTTCCCTCCCACTGGGATGGAATGGGATTATTTGTGTGTTTCTTTTCACAGCTAACCATGGCAAATCCAACAAGGTCCTTGAGAGAGAATGTAAGACCATGTTTGGTAGACTTATCTTGAGTCAGGCCATATCCTGGGAAGCTTAACTGAGCACAGTGAATCACAATATTTTCCCAACTTGAGGCTTTAGATTTTTCAGGACACCTGACCAACCTCAGTTGATTCATCCTTGGAACCTACTTGTCAGCTAAATAAATAATTCACTTTCAAACTTCACAAGGGATCAAGGGATGAAAAGGCCTTTTATTCTGAGCAAAGGAAAGCCCTTTCTAATGCCAGAAACAGAAGGAGAAGAGGAGTGAGGAGGCATGGAGGAGGGGAGAGCAACTACATTTTTAAGATAAGACTTGAAATGAGGTTGGGTTGATGAAGAACAGATACCTGAAGGCTGTTCCAGATGGCAGCGGCTTCAGAGGAGAAGGTTCTTCATTCAGAGGGATGGCTTTGTAGCAAGGGAAATGCTTATTGACTGATTGTAAACCAAAGTTATCCGAAACTTTGCCCATTTAAGGGGAGGCTGCCTTGAGCAATTGTCTTGGATTGTCCCTTTCCCACTATGGCAATGCTGCTTCCCGGTTCTTAGATCTAGGTCACATATTCTGAGGGTAACATATGCCCATTGGTAATTTCCCCACTGGCTTGCTCCATATTTTACCACTGCATTCCTCTTCAGTGCCTGTGAAACCAAATAAACATTTTCAAGGTGGCCGCCTTGAGAGTTTCGATGTGGGCCTTTGTCAAGCCAACAAGGTCAATGTGTGCTATGATTTCAGTGGTGTGATGGTTTCTATTAAGTCCTGAATAATCCCCTTTAGGGTTGGAGCTAAAAATGCATAAATCTCTTAATGTAAGGTCTTTGCTGATGACTGATAAAACCAACTTAGCTGCTCTGGGCTAAGGATGGATTTGAAATAGAATTTCCTCTTTGGAGAGACAGTGACAAATCCATTTGGTATCTTTGGATGCCAGTTTGGGGAGTAAAGATTAGTCACATGAGTCTCTGAAGGGAGAAGTGGATGAAATTGAGTCAAGATTAGGTTGTGTTTTTTTCTTCCCTTAAAAAAAAGAAAAACAAAGCTAAAACAAAAAAGATTTAGCTTTGGTTGACTGCCTTATGATTAGATTCTTCCTTCATTTGCAAGGTAAGCAGTTGTAACTGAGTTGGCAGTTGTTCATAGTTGGTCAGGTCATAGATTTATATCTCAAAGGGACCTTAGATATCACCTAGTCTAACCCCATAAATTTTCACATGATAAAGTTGAGGCAAAAAAGGGGAGAGAGATAATGTCAAATTAAGGATATTATCAAAGATAATGGGATCAGAAAAAAGAAGTGATTCTATCATGTAGTGAGATGACTAACTGATGGCTCAAGTGATACATTAGTATCTCCAAGATCTTAAAGAACAAAAGTTAGACCTTTGACACTTAGGATAGACCATATAACTATAAACTTTCAGAATTGTAAAGTTCCTCAAAATATCTAGTACAATCCATGCCTTATTTATAGAAAGCCCTTTGTTGGGGCAGCTAGGTAGAGCAGTGGATAAAGCACTGGCCTGGATTCAGGAGAACCTGAGTTCAAATCCAGCCTTAGACATTTGACACTTACTAGCTGTATGACCCTATGCAAGTCTATTAACCTTCATTGCTCAGCAAAAAAATAGAAAGAAAGAAAAAAAGAAAGCACTTTGCATTCTTTAAAGTTCTAAGTAAACATGAGCTGTTATCAGTGTTATCAAGTCATATTTGAATAGGGTTACCTATCCTTTCTTTGAAGACCTCTAGTGATAGAAAACTCACTACCTCCCAAAGTACACCTTTCTATTCAATTCAATAAACAGTTATTAAGGATCTGCTACATATCAAGCACCCTGTCTAGGGCTAGGGCTACAAATAAGAAAAAGAGACAGCCGCTGTTCTTAAGGAGTTTGCGGTCTAATGAAAAAGACAACAAACAAAAGGAAGCTAAAAGTGGGAATAGGGTGGGGTGGGGTGCCTGGGGTGGGGGCATGGTGTTCAATGGAATTAAAGTCAAGCACAACTACTGGAAAAAACATGAATTTTTTTCTGGGAGATTTTCTGAGAAAAAATGGACATGAATTGCATGGGATAAATAACAAATGAACTATGGCTGGCATCTGTAGAGAGTACATGTCTAAGATTACAAATCCACTGCAAATGCGATGTATCATGATCACAACAAATCATCCCAGTGCTGCTTGCAAATAATGAACCCAAATGATTTACAAATATTTAATTTAATTTACTTGCTATAACAATTCAATCAATATGTCATTTCTGATGTCAATCCAAATCAGTAGTCTTCATTGAGTACTTTCTATGAGAAGTGTTTATATTTCAGAGGGAAAAAAAGTTTGAGACATAAAATCATGATGGCTAAAATTCTTGGAGCTCATGTGCTAGTTGAAGAAATGGAGAATGAAGAGAAGTTATTGTATTTTATTTAACTTTCTATTTCCTACCTACATAGGGAAAAAAAATGACAAGCGAGAAAGCACACAGAAAATGGAAATTTCCCTCATTGTGGAAGGAAGCTTTCACTAATAACCTTATGAAAATTAAAAATTATTGCGTGGATAAGCAATTAGATCCCTTATGGTAAGGCCACAAAGGGTAGAACTGGAAATAATAGATGCAAATTTAGAGAGGCAAATTTTAATCAATATAAAAGAAAACAAACACTACCACCATTATCACCATTATCGTCAAAAACAAAATAATCTAACCCATTAGACCTGTCCAAATATGCAGTGAACTGAATTTGAAGTTAGTGAGAATCCAACACTGAGTTCTTTAAGTGAAAAATATTTGTATTATAGAGGAAGTTCTTACTTATCTCTGACTTGGACTGGATGTCCCTGAGGTGTTTGTCAACCTTGAGAACATATAAGTCAATGCAATTAAGATTTTCATGAGATTTACTACTTCATGAAGAGACTTCTTAAATTATATTCTTGGCCTAAAGAACAGAATGACTCTCAGGGTTCTAGATTCTCTAGTTTTCAAGTAGGAAGATCTTTCATCACCATTTGCCTCATAGCCTGCATAAACCAGAAAATTTCACATAGCTTTTTTTCCCCCCAGATAAAATGATGCATTTAATGTGTTCCTGTTTGCAATTCTAGGTGTCTACATTTGTGAAATCAGCATTTGATTTGTAGGATTATAGAAATCCTAAAAGCTATGAATGAATGAAAAACATTTATTAAATCTTTGCTATTTACCAAACAATATACTTAGTAGCGGGGATTCAAATTCAAAAGCAAGTCACTTTGGTCTTTTAGTGAATTTAAGAGAAAACACATATAGAAATGTTTGAGTCAGAGAGTGGAGATTTGAGAAGTAACAGGAATGGTGAATGAAACCATAGGTGAAGGTGATTTGGGATGGGCTGGATTATATATTGGGTTAGGTGAATTTAATATTTTATAACTTTAATCATAGTTGACATTAATATAGCTCTTACATAAGTACAAAACACTTTAATGTTTTGCCTTATATGACTTGTACAACAAGGTACCTACTATTATTTCCCCCATTTTACAGATGTGAAAGCTGAGGTTGAGACAGCTTAGGTGACTTGCCAAGGATCACATGGTATCTGAAGTAAAATTTTGAATCAGGTCAGCTTGACTGTAAGTTCAACACTCTATCTACTGTGCAGTCTGACTGTCATTGCCAGCTTCTTGCTCTGAATAATTGTTTAGAGTAAGAACGAGGTTAAAAAGCATAATGTCAATTTCTTTATTCCATTCATTCTTTCTGTTTTGGGGCATCTAGCATGGCTGACACAACCATGTGCTAATTGCACAGAGAATACAAAGTAAAGTACAAAGAATATGATCAGTAGCCCTGCTCAAAAATAGCCTACTAGACTTCTCTTGTGAGAACAATGGGTCAAATATGACAGGAAAGCTTGAGCATTACCTGGAGTTAAATGATAATTCCATCCAACGTATACTCAATGGGCAAAGGTGGTACATATGCTAAATACCATATGTTAAAAGGAAGCAAAGTTCACTATGGAATGGAATAATCAGAAAATTCTTGGTAGAATAAGCAGGGCACACACAGATTCCTAGACAAGGGTTAAACCTGTTAGGACTTGCTAGAGAACATAAACTCAATGAGGGAAGGGGCTTCCTCATTTTTGCCTCTGTATCCCCAGCATCCAGCACAGAAGGGACTTAATAAGTGCTTTTGATAGGTTGATTGACTGGTCAGAGACAAATCAATGAATGTAAATCTAGACTTTCTTCAGAGAAGTTTCAAAATCCTCCTGTTCTCTGTGGGAAGATTGGTATTGACTCACAGAGTGTTCTTATACCATGGTGAAAGGTTGCACCCTAAGAATGTTCTCCAGGATTCAAAGAGCAATCATTAAATACTTTGGATGGATGGATGGATGGATGGATGGATGGATGGATGGATGGATGGATGGATGGATGGATGGATGGGTGGGTGGGTGAATGAATGAATGAATGAATGAATGAATGAATGAATGAATGAATACTATGTTATAGGGTTAGAGGAGATCCTTTTATATGAACTACCTTGTATAGAAAAGTTAGAATATCCTGGGTCCACATAGGGGAGCCAAGAGAAAGAAGGGCAGGAGTGAAGATGCCCAGCCCATTTCCTACTGCAATCCATTCTAATCTGTGCCATTTTGACTTAACAGGTGTGACACAGTCTGAAGAAAAGACCATTCACTGTGAGGTGAATTTACCTCCACAAAATCTTCCTTTGATGCTTCATCATTATGTGGATATAACTACAGGTACTCAAATACTGCATCTGGGCAAGGCCAACTGTGTCAATTTGTCTCAAGCTCTCAAAGGTTCAGGTACAGTTCCAACAACAATCTAGGTTCGATTCCCCAGGATCAATCTCACTAAGACTTGTGACTAGTAGACTGGCCACTTGGTCATGAATTCTTTAGCCATGACAATTTATGAAGCAAAAAAAAACAAAAAAAAACAAAAACAGAACATTCTTTAGTCCTCTGTGTCCCTCTTTTCCTTTACTGGTGATGATAACAGACTGCTTTGAAAGGTTGGGAGAGGGTGCTTAGAATCACATCATGTTTAGATTATTTATAATTGGTGACTTAACTGCTAGTGCTCTAACTCTGAGGTGCTTATCCAATGATCAACAGGCGAGTTTATCAGTGGAGAGAAAAAAACAACACACTATCTAATTTCATATTCTTGATCGAAATTAAGTCAAAAGGTGAAAGATTGTAGCAAAATTGAAGGATGACTCATAAGTTCTGCTTGGTGGGGCCAGTAATAGTGTTGCTAGTTCTGGAGCTATGGTGTGGTCAAAGGCAACAAGGCTCATTGCACTGGATACTTGGCCATACTCTATTGCTATACTCTTGAGACCAATATTTGGAAACAAACCATAAAGAAAATTGCTATGCACCAAAATCTATTAGAGAGGATGCATTGTAGAAACATTATGAGAAGAGTACAATAAAATCCCCCCAACTTAAAGTCAACATGCCCCCAATCAAGGCAACATTAAATCCCCTTGATTACTTGTCGACATTTCCAAAAGTGAGTACAGAGAATATTATAGGGAAAAATCTCCCTATAATAAGAAATAAAAGTGACCAAAGATTTATAGTTGATACCATTGCCTCCCATATGAACAGTTGCCATTTATCAATTATACCATCAAGTAGGGTTTTCAAATCTTTCAATGCATGTAATATACCTTCATCAGGTGGACAACACAGTGGCTAGAATTTTGGGCTTGGGGTCAGTCAGACCCTGAGTCCAAAATTACCCTCAGACCCTTTCCAGATACATGACCTTGGGCAAGTCACTTAACCTCTGTTTTCTCATGTGTAAAATGAAGATAATAATAGCACCCGGGGCTGTTGGGAGGATCAAGTGAGTTAATAATTGCAAAGTGTTTAGTACCATGCCTGTTAAATTGTAGATGCTGTATAAACATTAGCTATTATAATCTTCATTTATAGATGATGACTGAGGCCCAGGAAGGTTAAATTATTTGCCCACAGTGACCCAACTTCTAGGTATATGAGTCAAGATTTGAATTCAGATCTTCCTTACTCCCAGTCCAGTACTTCAACAGTGTCAAACTCAAATGCTAAATTCTACCTAAAGATCACTATGGGCACATATTGACTTAGAAAACCACATGTTAATATTATTTGGATTCTATAATTTTTTATTTACTTTTTTGGGGGGGCAATGAGGGTTAAGTGACTTGCCCAGGGTCACACAGCTAGTAAGTGTCAATTGTCTGAGGCTGAATTTGAACTCAAGTCCTCCCGAATCCAGAACTTTTGTTTTATCCTCTGTGCAACCTCGCTGCCCATTTTATGTACTTGTAAGAAATATTTCCCAATGACATTTGAGTGTGGTTCAGGCCTCACTGGGGAGGGTTGCAGTCAGGGGAAGCATGTTCGATGGCTCTGTCTTATACCACACTGTCTTTTTAGAAGAATATGAATAGAAAGTGAACAACAAGGGGTGTGAGAAAGAAGCGTACTGGAAAGTTGGTGAGGAGCTCAACAAATCCAAGTCAACCTAAAGATATTTAGGACTGAAAGAGGCCAGAAGGGAAAAAAGATGAAACATCCAAAAAAGATGTGCAAAGATTTCTAGAATAAACAGAATTCTTCAATGAACTGAGATTCTAACATATCAGCTACTAATATACTGCATTAGAAACCACCATGGCAGCACAGAAAACCCAGATGAACAGATGGGACAGCCCAGCATGGATGGAGAAGGCAGAATTTTGCAGAGGCTGAAACCCTGAATTTGCAGCTAAGATGGCCTGGGTTCAAATCCATCCTAAAGAATTTTTCTATTTGTCTGATCCCAAGCAACTCTATTAATTTCTCTCTGTCTTAGTCAGTCAGTAAGAATTTCTTCAGCAACTCTTCTGTGTATGATACTGAGATAAGCCTCAGTTTCATCATCTGTCAAATGAAATGATAGAGGCTCCTTTTAGCTTTATATCTATGATCCTTTGAGTCCAGAAGTTTTGTTATATAAATTTTAAATATCTGGAAAATAGGAAGGACATCAGATGTTTGAGTGATGGTAGGGTGAAGTATGGACCTTAGACCTACAAAATAATAGCTATCATTTTATTTCTGTAAGTTTTAAATAATATTTTATTCCTCCCAATTACATGTAAATATTTTGGACATTTTTTTGAAGTTTTGAGTTCCAAATGCTATCCCTCTCTTCCTCCTCTCTCCCCTTCCTGAGACAGTAAGTAATCTAATATACAGGCAGCTAGGTGGCATAGTGGATAGTGCAATGGTTCTAGAGTCAAGAGGATATGAGTTCAAATCTGGCCTTAGACACTTGACATATACTAGCCGTGTGACCCTGGGCAAGTCACTTAACTTTGATTGCCTTAAACATCTGGGACCATTCCCAGTTGTCCTGATGTATATCTTGCCACTGGAATCAGGTGGCTCTGTAGGACAGAATGAAGCTGGTGACTTTGCACAGCCCTCCCTCAGTTAAATCCAATTCACTGTAAGTCGTGACATCACCTCCTGATGTCATGGTCCTCTTCCATAATGAAGGACTAACAACAACAATCTGATATAGGTTATACATGTGCAATCATGTAAAACATTTTCCATATTTGTCATTTTGTACAAGGAAGGAAGGAAGGGAGGAAGGAAAGAAGGAAGGAAGGAAGGAAGGAAGGAAGGAAGGAAGGAAGGAAAGAAAGAAAGAAAGAAAGAAAGGAAGGAAGGAAGGAAGGAAGGAAGGAAGGAAGGAAGGAAGGAAGGAAGGAAGGAAGGAAGGAAGAATGAGAGGGAGGGGAAATGGAAGGGAGGGAGGAAGGAAGATACATACATACAAACATACATATATAATATGCTATCATCTGTATTCAGACATCAGTTCTTTCTCTGTAGGCAGATACAATTTTTTTCATAATGAGTCCTTTAGAATTGTTTTGGATCATCCAATTGATGAGAATAAATAGCTACAAATTATAAATAACAGTTATTAAGCATGATGGTTGAGAATATTTTAATAATGAAAGATTCATATGCTTACTTTCATATCTGTAAATATCCTTTAGGAGAATAAGTTACCAAACTGTGTAATTTAAAATTCTAAATGTGGGTTCTAATCTGTTCCCCCAGTTTTGGGGGAAACTCCTCAATGTGTTTTTCAAAAGAAGAGTCATTTATTCTAAAAGACTCAAACTCAGTTCTATGGTTAATCATATAAGGAACAGATTCTTGTCTGTGTCTGAGATGATTCCTACAGTGACCTTGCAGCTGGTCTGCTAAGGCCCTAAAAAGGCAATTTCCGTCTCCCAATACTGAGTCCCAAAGCATTTAACTGATCTGTAGGACTATCAAATGGGGCCTGCCTGCTGTCCCTGGGCTCTCTCTTCTCTTTAACAGTTGCTATTATTAGGGTTTTTTGCTCTTCAGTGACTATTTGAGTTATATCTGAAATCTCTTTACCTATGAATGGTGCAGGCTTTACATGAGAACAATGAATCCAAGAGTCTTTTTCACCAATTTGAATGGCAGTAGGAGTTGTCAATAATACCTGAAAAGGTCCCTCCCAAGCAGGCTGGGTTCCAAAGGGTTTTGTGAAAATTCTTTACATATATTTTATCTCCTGGATTTAAATTATGCAATGAAAAGTCTAAGGGTCCGGCCTGGACCACACCTCCTGCCTCATGGAGTTCACATAACCTAGATTGTAATTCCTGTATATAGGAGGCAACAGAAGTATCACCTCCCACCAGTGATGTATAAACTGGGGAGAAAGTTTTAGCTTGGATAGGAGGGTGACCAAAAAGCATTTCATAAGGAGATATATGAAGTTCTCCTCTTGGTCTACTGCATAGATAGAATAATGCCAATGGTAGAACATCCAGCCATTTCAAATGGGTTTGGGTTCATAATTTGTCAATCATACTCTTAAGCTCTTTATTCATATGTTCAACCTGGCCTGAACTTTGTGGGTGGTGGGGTGTGTGGAATTTTGGAGTTACTCCCAAGAAAGAATAGATTTGGGATAAAATCGAATCAGTAAAATGTGTGCTTTTGTCAGAATCAATTCAGGCTGGTGGACCAAAATGTGGCACTGTTTCTTTAAGAAGAATTTTGGCAACAAAGGTAGCTGTGGCTCGGGGGCTGGGGAAATGCCTCTCCCCATTGAGTGAGTTGATCAACTATAACAAGGCAACATTTATAATGTCCTGCTTTTGGCATTGTAATATAGTCAATTTGCAAGTGCTCAAAGGGTATATATGGTAGAGGACACCCTCCACAAGCTTTGGCCCTGAAAGCATGCTGATTATAAGATTGACATGTGGAGCAGCCCAAGCAGATTGGAGATGCTGTGTTAGTCACACCTGGTGCTATCCAGGTTCTCTTAATAGAGTCTACAATGCCTTGTATACCAAAATGGCCTTTTTTGTGAACAGAGAGGCATACCTAGTGGTAGAATTTTCAGGGAAGAAGTGGCTTACCTTCTGGAGACACCCAGATGCCATTGATCTGTTTTGCCCTAAATTTCTTTCTCCATTTTTCCACTTCTGACTCATCATAAGTAAGTTTAAGGGGAACATCCTCAGAAGTTGAGAGGTTAAATATATGTTCAGGAGCTTCTAAAGCAGCGAGCTTGGCTTCAGAATAAGCTCGTGCATTCCCCTTTGAACCAGGATCATTATTCCCTGTGTGGGCAGGGCAATGTACAATGGCTAGGGAAGAGGGCAGTTTCAGGGCATCTAGGAGGTCCTTGATAAGGTCCTCATTGGCAATAACCTTGCCCAAGGATGTTAAAAGGCCTCATTATACCAAAACTGTATTTCAAGTCAGTAAAAATGGTGGTACTCTTCCCTTTGGCTATATTACAGGCTTGTGTAAGAGCCACAATTTCAGCAGCCTGCACACTAAAATGGGAAGGCAGAGAAGTTACTCATGTATTGAGGGCATCCTTCAATGGTCTATGGGACCAAATAGAGAACATTACATAAATGGTGGACTCTATGTCACACATAGAACTGAGAGATGCAAAACATACTAGATCCCATTGTGTTTGCTGACTATTGGTGGAAGGTGGGAACAGCATTTGACTTAGGAGAGAAAGATGCTGCTTAAAGGTTCTTCTCCACCCAAATATCCACCATGAAATGTCAATATCATAAAAAGATTCCTTGAAAGACATACTAGAGATAACTTTGCTCGGCCACACCATCATTATTATCAAGAAAGCCATAAAACAGATTCAAACATATGTTTGCCAAAGCTGTTCCTTGGGCTCATGGAAGGTGACTGGTACAAAGTTCAAATGGAAGAAGGTTTATAGAAAGAGATAATGAGAGCCTCTAAATACTCTTGGTTTTTTTAAAAATTATTTATTTATTTATTTTTCGGGGCAATGGGGGTTAAGTGACTTGCCCAGGGTCACACAGCTAGCAAGTGTCAAGTGTCTGAGGCCAGACCTGAACTCAGGCACTCCTGAATCCAGGGCTGGTGCTTTATCCACTGCGCCATCTAGCTGTCCCCCTAAATACTCTTGTTTTGAAGATGGAAATCTGCAATAGTCATTCATAAGTTTCTTGGTCTAACCACAGACAGAGTAAAAAGAAATAAAACACAATAAAACAGCCACCACCACCAAATATATAAAGAATATCTATTGTCCAGGATATGGCATACAACAGTAGCTGGATGGAAATCCCACAGTTTGGGCCCTTCACAGTATAATAACTGTAGAGACATTGAATATGTATGTTGAGCTATGCCTAGGATTGAAGGAGTGAAGGAAAATAGACTGGGCTGTTTGGTCAAACTGTGTAGCGCCTTCAGCAATCTCAGCATCATAGCCATAACTCAGGTAGGGCAGTTGAGGCTTTTCCGAAGAGTGGAAACATGGAGGAAATGTATTGTCTTCCAGTGGTTCATTTCTGTTCTAAAGACATTACACATAGCACTCCTATCAAAAGCCCCACCTTTCTCCTGGGCACATGCTCGCCCCCTACTTGCTACTTTACCCATCAATCTCCTTATGGATTGAAAGATTAGGGATCGTTGATTGCTGCCTGAAATTTATTGCAAGGAGCATGATTGATGCTCCTTGAGGGGAAGAGCTGTTTAAGAGGCTGGGCTACCTTTATCTCAGTGTGATCATACAAAAGTGGAGTGGACTATTCACTGCCGTCCCCAGTGGACTTGACCCGTGGTGTCCAAGTTCCTAGTTATAGCTCTTCTCAATGTTCCTTGACATCAGTCTTCTTTCAGGAATGTTACATGGTTCAAAATCTTTGAATGTTACAGTGCTCAAAGAATTCAGTTTGTGAATCATGCAAAGGCAAATAGAGAGGGGCATGGCATGACTCAGATCCAGCATATTGCGAATGAAGAATTGAACAGGAAACATGATCCAAAAGACTGGGGGGGTACTTATAAGGGAAACCAAAGATAAATAATAGGCAACCCAAATATTTGAGTGGTAGCTTTTCAAAATCAAATAATATAGAGGAAGACCATTAGATTGAGGAGAATTTATAGTAAGATGAGTCCATTGATGAGAAGATCTAGATGGGTTGTGCTCTGTTTCTTGGAAAGAGTATACACAGAGATGAAACTACAGAAGTATCAAAGTACTGATTTTTATATTTTTTGTTTCATTTAAATTTAATTACTTAAATTTATTAAATAAATTTATTGATTTTTAAAAATTTTATAATGGAATTTCATTAAGAATATGAATCTCATTACAAGAGAAAGAATCAGAGCAGTGATGCAAAACCTCTCTGATTCTTTCTCTTGTAACAGGATTAATGCAGAAATAGGATTAATGTTATTATGTGTATATATATATCTATATGTATATGTATAGAGATATATAGATATAACCTATATCAGATTACCTGCTGTCTAGGGGAGGGGGGAGGGAGGGGAGGGAGGGAGAAAAATCTGAAATTGTAAAGCATGTATAAACAGGAGTTGAGAACTATCTTTACATGTAACGGAAAAAATAAAATACCTCATACATTAAAAAAAATAAAATAAATTAAAAAAATTAAAAAATAATTAAAAAAAGAATATGAATCTCTCCCCAAGTCAGTCAATCAACAAATATTAATGTAGGGCAAGAGCAGTAGAAAATATATGAGTTCAAATCACAGCTTATCAAATATATTATCCTGAGGAAGTTGGACCACTGCTCTGCACCTCAGGTTCCTCGTCTGATAACAGAAATACTCTTACTTGTATGACCTACTACATAGGAGTGTGGGAGGACTGGACTTTTCCATTTGCTTCCTATCTGTTTTTCCAGATTGATTGTACCAACAAGTACTCTGCACCCTAACCAAAACCTGCCCAACCCCGCCATTTTATTTGCTATTCCCCACCTGACAGTCCTCTGACCTCGGTCTCTTTGCAAAGCTATTTCTCCAGGCTCTTCCTTCATCCTTCTGCCTTTTGAAATGCCTGCTTCTATTACAACATTGTTGAGTGCCAC
Source organism: Dromiciops gliroides (assembly GCF_019393635.1). NCBI lineage: Eukaryota > Metazoa > Chordata > Mammalia > Microbiotheria > Microbiotheriidae > Dromiciops > Dromiciops gliroides. Next base: position 751,499,579 of record NC_057861.1, read on the forward strand.
CTATTGTGGAAATAGGCCCTTCATAAGCCTCTTACCCTTTACTGTACATCTTCTCTCTGACATTGTTTTGTATTTATTGAGAAAAATGTTGTGTGTTCTCAACACTTCTGCACAAGTGTTTATTTTCTTCCCAGGAAAATGTAAGAATCTTGAGGGTAGGGACCATTTCACTTTTGTCTTTGTATCACTAGTGTCTGGCACAGAGAAGACACTTAATGAATTGTTGTAGAATTTCAATAATCCTAAGTAATGACTAACATTTCTCTAGCACTGGAAGGTTTTTCACATTCAAAACAAACTAATGGGAAAAGAAAACTCATTTCATGACCTTATAAGATAAGGACAAAGTGAATGAATGACAAATAGTACTAGAGGATAACAAAAGTCCAAAACCAGCAGAAAGAGGAAGCCATTGGCTCAAGTTGGCTTAGTATTGAGAATATAATTTTGGGCTAGAAAATTGCAGACCATCCAACTTAACCAATTCTCTTTAAAGGTGAAGAAACTGACCCAGACAAGGGAAGGTACCTGCAATGGATCTTGGTAAGAGGACTAGGACTTAGATCTCAATTTGGCCATTTATAAAACCCATGTAATTTGAGGCAAGCAACTTAACTTCCGTTTCTTTTTCTGTAAAACAAAGATGGTTGGGCCTGATGATTTTTAAGGCTTCATTCAGCTCTAGCTGAATAGCTCTAAAGCTATGACTTGTTCATGCTCACACAGGTGATAATATGGTATTGACTCTAAGAGAGGTAGTATTGTGGTATGGAATCTGGGGCTGAATTTCATTTGCAGATGAATTGCTGTCTACATGAATCAAGGGGTTTTCACACCGGGATCTCTCCACATTGCTTAGGAGTGCTATCCATCTTCCCTCACGATGACTAAAATGGCCATCTCTGGCCATTTAAACATTTCCCTCACTTTTTCTCAAACTCCCCACTTAATTCTCCCCAAAGAGAATAAAATGGGGAAATTGTCAGTGTCAAACAGCTTTAATTTCTGTCAGTAGACATTCAGTATCACTGTTTCTCACACTTTATTTGCCTTTTGGGGGGCACAGAGAAGCATTTAAAAATGACCTGGCAAGCAAGATCTCTGAAGTCAGATGTGGGACACTCTGCTTTTAAAGCATGACTCATGCTCAACATTGTGGCACTAGTGCACTCTGTGTAGACTTCAGTGTGTCCTGTTGGAATGGCATGGTAGCTAAGACGCTGTGGGAAAAAATGAGCTAAAAAGGAGAACACTGTAAAAATGGAGAATTAGCCTTCAATGCCATGCTTCACTCCTAAAATAACATGCCCCACCTTCTTTTTTTTCTTTTGCTAATGAGAACACCCATTGGAATACTGCCATTCACTAGTGGGTAGGTGCTTGGCAGAAAGAAGCCAATATGTTCATTTGTAAGATGTAAACACACACTGACCACACCAATGGCAGGGACTGATGCCTTTTATTTTTCCCTAAGTCACCACTTATCGTTTGTCTCTCTTTGAGGAAGATTATTGATGATGGTGGTGGTGGTGGTGGTGATGATGATGGTCATCTCTTATACAACATATTAATATTTGTAAAGTGCTTTGCTTATGTTATCTCACTGAAAATAGCTTTGTATAAAACCATGCATACTCTCTGACCTAACAATACCACTACCAGGTTGGTACCCTACAAGAGATTTTTTTTTTAAATGTTGAATTCTAAATTGGGTGAGGCCCATCAATTGAGGAATGGCTGAACAAATTGTGGGATGAGATTAGGACAGAACACTATTGTGCTGTAAGAAATGATGAGCAGGATGCTATCAGAAGGACTTATGAAAAATGCAATCAATCTATAGAGAAAGAACTGATGGTATCTGAATACAGATTGAAGTATAATATTTTTTCTTAGTTCTAATATGGAAATGTTTTGCATGACTGCATATGTATAACTTATATTGAATTGGTTGAGTTCTTAAGGATGGGTGGGGAGGGAGGGAGGAAGAGAATTTGAAACACAAAGTTTTAAAAAATTGATGTGAAAATTTGTTTTTACATGTAACTTGGGGAAAATTATAAATAAATACAAATTTATAAAAGAAAAATTGGTTCTGGATTTGAAGTTAGAGGAGCCTGCTTTCAATCTTGGCTCATTCAAAGATGACCTATGGCCTACTCTTCAACCTCATTTTAACCTATTTATGTACATGTTATCTCTCCCTTTAGATTGTAAGCTGCTTGAGGGCAGGGGCTATTTTAATTTTTTTCTCTGTATTTTCAATGCTTAGCATAGCTTTTTTTCCATTGGGTGCTTGGTAAATGCTTGTTGATTGATTGACTTTATCTCTCTGGGTCTCCATTTCTTCTTCAGCAATCTGAGAGGATTAGATTGAATGACCTCTACCTCTCAGGTTCCTTCTTACACTAGGTAATTGATCTGATGATACTGAACCCTTCCAAGTGGCCACTTGGCTTCTTGGAATCCCAAGCATGCAGCCTTTCCTACTCTTTAGGGGCAGTTTCATGCATGGTACAGTGGATAAAGCAGAAGGCCCAGAGTCATAAATCCCTGAGTTCAAACCTGACCTCAGTTCAGCTTTGTGACCATAAGGAAGTCACTTGGCCCCAGTTTGCTTCAAATTTCTCATTTATCTAATGAAGATAATAATAGCTCCTATATCCCAGGGTAGTTTTGAGGATTAAGTGAGATGATAATTAGAAAGAATTTATCACACACTATCTATCACACAGTAAGCATTATTTAATAATGATAATAGTTATTATTATTGTCATTATTATTATCCTCTCAGCTATAAGTGCCTCATCCACCAAATTGTTTTGCATCTGTGTATTCATCTTGGATATATTACCACACTTCTAAGCTTTATCCCCTGATACAATGCAAAGTCCTTGGGGATAGGCACCATCTCACTTTTTTCTATGTATTGCAAACATCTACTATGGTGTCTGGTCTCCTCAAGACACGCAGCAAAACTCACTTAATTTATTGATTGATTATAATGAGAAGGAGGGAAGTTCTCATCTGTGCTTGGGTCCACCTGTCAGGGGCAGGACAAGACACAGAAGATATTAGTGAACCTGTGCAAGTTAACCTCTCTAGGTCTTGGTTTTCTCATCTGCTCAGTTCTCAACATCCAGGAGGTGCTCAGTCAATGCTGTTTTGTTGGACATAACCCAGGTGATCCCCAATGGCTCCTTAGTTCTGAAAGTCTAGGACTCTGTGGAACAATTTCCTCTGGGAATTTGCCAGTTTTTCAAGCTTCTCAATATAGTAAGAATTTAGTTTTTTATAAAGATATAGAGTCCAAAATTGTCTAAGTTTGAAGAGACCTCAAAGAAAATATTATCCAAGTTCAACTTCAATTGAAACATGAATCCTCTTTAAAAGATAAAAAAAATATTATCCTGCCTCTGATTGAAGAATTACAGTGATGGGGAACTCACTACTAGATAAGACAACTCATTCCCCTTTAGGACAACTTAATTGTTCATGGGTAAGAATTCTGTCTCTTTGAGATTTCCACCCAGTACTACCCAAACTAATTTTGAGTGGGTGGAACAAAAGCAGTTCCAATACCTTTGCTACCTGCCAGCTTATCAAATATTTATTCTCTGGTAGTTTTATCTACCCCAGGTTAAATATTTCCTATTCCTTCACCTGACCCTCAAATGGAAAGACCTTAAGTACTCTATAGAGCTATGTAAATGTGAGATGAGATGTAGTGATATGGTTGGTGTTCATGGTTTTGAGCCCTGTTATTGTTCTAGTAATTCCTCTGAATATACTCTAGCTTATCCATGTCTTTCCTAAGTGTGATGTCTAGAATTGGGCTCATTCCTCCAGACTGCGAACAGGGAAAAGTATAGCAAGACAATTTTTTACCATGGGATGCAATTTGTCTGCTTTGGGGAATGTAAAGTTTAGTTCATGAGGATGGCTATTCTCACTGGTAACACCTCACTTTTCTTACTTATGTGTTTGATCAGCAACTCTGTTTCAGGATTGACTTTCTCACCACAAACCGTTCTCATGTTATTTGATTTATTTTCCCAGAGAAGTGCCACTACCAAGTGGTTATACTCAAATTTTCTAAAGGTTTAAGGGTAACCCTGTTGAGGAGAATTACATTGCTCCTTATCACAACTATATCTTGAACCCCACAAATATGTTTACATTTACATAATCAGATACTCACAATAATAATACATTAAATCATAAATATAACTATTGACTTTACAAGAAAATTTTCTTGTAATAATGATAACAATAATTACTCATATATCACATACATAAATAACAAATAGATCACAACCCATATATAAAACTGGGTCACAATGAACTCAGTATCTGTGAGAGTTTTTTTTTTGGGGGGGAAAAAAATAGGTAGACACAGAAATATGCCAAGGAAGCACAAGTGCGAGGAAAATACTTACCTTCCTTTGTACCCTTTTAAAATAGTATTTTATTTTTTGCAATTACATGTAAAGATAGTTTTCAACATTCATTTTTGTAAGATTTTGAGTTCCAAACTTTTCACGCTCTCTCCCTTCCCTCCCCCCTCCAGAAGCCAGCAAGCAAGCTGATATAGGTTATACATTAAAATCATGTTAAACCTATTTCCATATTAGTCATGTTGTGAGAGAAGAATCAAAACAAAAGGGGAAAAAAAGCACAAGAAAGATGAAACAAAGCAAAAAAAAAAAACAACACAGAACCACCCAAAGTGAAAATAGTCTGCTTCAATCTGCTTTCAGACTCCATCCTCTTTTTTCTGGTTGTGGAGAATGTTTTCCATTATGAGTTCTTTGGAAGTATCTTGGATCATTGCACTGCTGAGAGTAGTTAAGTCTATCACAGCTGATCATCACACAATGTTGTCTTTACTGTGTATAATGTTCTCCTGGTTCTGCTCTTTTCACTCAGCATCACTTCATGTAAGACTTTCAAGGTAAAAACATATCTTTAAAGTATGTCTTAACTCTGGAAGTGTACATTTTAAATTTTCTCTTTTTTCAGGAAATTTCCATAGAAGTTCCTTTATAATTTCTGTGTTGATTATATACTTCCTCTTCTAAGCTGAATGGTTACAGTTGTGCCTACCTCATTGAATATGACACTAGGCCAAACTACTTGATTTGCTGAGTGATTTAATTTTCTCCCTTTAATCTCTTTCTCTGATCAACTGGGCATACTTCTTTTTTAATGATTAATATTTCATTTCTCCCAATTACACTTAAAAACAATTTTGACATTTTTTAAAATTTGGGGTTCCAAATTCTCTCTGTACCACCCTCTCCTCCCCTTCTCCCCATTAAGTGGGAAAGAAATTTGATATAGGCTATATATGTGCACTTGTGCAAAACATTTCCACGTTAGTCATGTTGTAAATCATGTTAGAAAAGAAAATTAATGTAAAGAGAAAGCATGCTTCAATCTGCATTCAGACTCCATCATTTTTATCCTCTGGATATGGATAGCATCTTTCATTATTAGTCCTGCAGAATTATTTTGGATCATTGTATTGCTGAGAATGGCTAAGTCATTTATAGTTGATCATCATACAATATTGCTATTAATGTGAACAATATTCTACTGAGTCTGCTCATTTCACTTTGTATCAGTTCACACATGTCTTTCCAGGTTTTTTTCTGAGAGCATACTGCTCATTTCTTATAGTGTATTCCTTCACACTCATCTACAACAACTTACTCAGCCATTCCCCATATGATATAAATCCTTGCAATTTCCAATTGTTTGCTACCATTAAAAGAAGTGCTATAAATATTTTTGTACATTTACATCATTTTTCTTTTTCTTTTTGGGATACAGACTTAGTAGTCATATTACTTGGTCAAAGTGCATGTGTAGTTTTATAGCACTTTGGGCATAGTTTCAAATTTCTCTACAGAATGGTTGGATCAGTATACAACTTCACGAACATTGCATTAGTGCTTCATTTTCCCAAATCCACTCCATTTGTCATTTTCCTTCTCTGTCATATTAACCAATCTGATAGGTATGGGATGGTAACTCAGAGTTGTTTTAATTTGCATTTCATTAATCAAAAGTGCTTTAGAGTACTTCTCATAGACAGCTTTTATTACCTCATCTGAAAACTGACACTCATATTCCTTGACCCTTTATTAATTGAGAAATGGTTCTTATCTTTATAAATTTTACTCTGTTTTCTATGTATTTGAGAAATAAAGTCTTTATCAGTTTAACTTGCTATAACTTTTCAAAATTATGATTATTAACTCTATATTTTTCTCATTTACCCCACTCTCTCCTTTCACCCTGTCCATCCTTAAAAGTATTTGGTTTCTATCTCTTACCTATCCCAATCCATCCTCCCTTCTATCTATCATTCTCCCCTTTTCTCTCTCTCTCTCTCTCTCTCTGGTGTGGGAAATGAGGGTTAAGTGACTTGCCCAGGGTCACACAGCTAGTAAGTATCAAGTATTTGAGGCTGGATTTGAATTCAGGTCCTCCTGAATCCAGGACCAGTGCTTTATCCACTGCACCACCTAAATGCCCCCCTTTTCTCATTCCCTTTCCTTACTACTTTCCTGTATGGTAAGACAGATTTCTATACTCAACTGAATGTTTATGTTGTTTTCTCTCTTTGAGTAAGGTTCACACAGTATTATCTCCTCACCCCCATCTTCCCCTCCATTGTAGAAGCTCTTTGGTGCCTCTTTTATGTGAAGTGATTTACTCTATTCTACTGATCCCCTTTCCCTTCTCCAAGTGCATTCCACTTTCTCATCCCTTAATTTTATTTTTAGATAATCATCCCTTTGTATTCAACTTACACCCAGTCTCTCTGTCTCAGTATACTCCTTCTAACTCTCCTGGTAATGAGAAATGGACTTCTCAAAAGCAACTATAGAATTCATCATTCCCACCTTCAATTTTTGCTGATATAGTTCTGGAATCTTTTCTTTCGCTTTCTTTCTTTAGGTTACAATCAAATAAACATAATGGTCCCATAATCATTCAATATTTTTCTAATCCATATTTCCCAAGTTTATGAAAGCTTGTCACATTTAAAACTGAGCAGTGACTTTGTCCTCAGAACTCTCTGCTCAGATAGCAACTGCTTCAGACACTGTAATTTACATAAATTGGTTCTTTTAGAGCTCCAAGAAGAGTTTAACTCAGCCACAGACCATACATGAATGGTACATTACAAAACAAAAGTCATTGAGAATCAATAGATGTTCACTTAAAACCTCTTTATTTTTCTTGGGTCTCGGAGTTTATTACATTTAGTTATGTTTTTGAGAATACATTCAGATGGAGAGAAAACAAATGGTTTTGGAAGGATCTGGAATAAGTTACTAAAAGCTGTTACCTCACATACGAAAAAGGAAGCTTGGAGGCTTGGTAGATTCTAGGTTTTGAATAAACCATATTCTTCCATTTGGATATTTTGATGGCTCCCTTTCACCAAGTTGTTTCTGAAGCTTTCTTTGTCTTTTGGGTAGAGGATAGTACAATGCTGGCAACATAGTATACACTTAATAAATATTTCTCAATTTTACTTGATATGGGTTAGATTAGACAAATACATAATTCAAGAGAATAGACTGGAAAAATAAGGCCTAGAAGGAAATGGGTACAGAAACTTAGTGAACAATATATTCAAGAGCCTAAATGAAAAGGTGAGTGATGCTACACAGCAAGAATATCTCAAAGACAGTTTGGTCAGAAGTTTCAGAACTGCAACTTATACTATGTGCTACCTAATTCCAAATGAGAAATAAAGGATTTAAATATAAAAGTCATACCAGAAACATATATGAGGAGAATAGAAAGTTATATCTTTTCACAAAAACTATTTTTTGGGGAAATAAATGATATGTCAACATTAAATTGAAGATTGTAAAAGATAAAAAAGATAGTTTTAATTAAAAAAATTGAAGCTTTTGCACTATGTTAAAAATTATTTGTGGTAAAGATTAATATTGCAGTTTTAGCTGAATCATTTGGGAGGGGGCACACCTGGCCCACCCTGAGGTTACTTATGCTACTGAGGTCAGAAGGAGAACTCTCCTATGTAGCTTTTGAAGGACCTCCCCTTTTGGTGGAGGGGAGATTGAACTTTCCCTGAAGGGAGGAAGGCTGCTTACAGAACACTAAGTGTCTTCCAGAACTTGGTCTTTTCCTTCTTGGCTCTTGTGCTGGCAGCGCGTGTTTGTGCGCTGTCTTAGGCGACCGCTGTTCTGGTGGCATATTTTCGTGCTCTGTCTTGGGCAACTGCTGTTCTGGCAAGCAACTGAAGGCTGTCCTGGGGATTGGCAAGTTAATTACAGAAAACCCTAAATTCCTTTGAACTAGCTTATGGGTTAAGCTTAGAGTTAATATCTATCTGTATTTCTATTTTCCTATTTCCTTATCTTTGATTTTTTATTAGTTTCACCTTTGTTGTTTAATTAATTCCCAAGTAATAAAATCTAATCCTTTTGTGAACTAAAGCTTAGAGGTTCCTTTCTTATTGGCCTGGGAGAAATATCTAAAAAGGGCAGTACAGAGGGGAGGGTTAAACCTAAAAGGTCCCTCATATTTCTGGGACCCCAATATTAAGGCGAGTAACCCAAATAACACTCTGTAAATCAAATTTTGGCCCTCACAGCACACAAGATGTATCTTGTAAATGCATATCTATATACATATCTCCCCATTAGAGTGAAAGCTAACAAAATTATTAAAGTTAGAATAAAAAGACAATATAGGTATTTGGGAACAAAACCTTGTATCAAGCATCTTTGATAAAAGTCAGACCTCTCAATTCTATAAGTAATTGTCATGAATCTATGGTGTTAAGAACAATTCACTATTAGAAAAATCAACAAATAATAAAAAGGAAGGAAAAAAAAGTTTGGTAAATGCTTACCATGTGTCAAGCACTATTGATTAAAAAATAAAACAATCAAAAAGATAATCCATGAACTCATATTCTCATGGGTGAAGACAACACACAATAGGAGATAAAGAGGAGGTGGGGGAAACTATAGGAAAGTATCTGTTAAAAGTTCAGAAATCAGGAATAAAACTTGGAAGGCAATGAAGGCAGGTTAATTTGGGAACTACATTAAATGGGAATTCCAAATGGAAACCCCAAAATGGAAATAAAAGTACTCACCACCAATAGGAGGAAGGTAGACATTACAAAGAAATAGAGATGTGTTATATGGTAACAACAACAACAATCAACAGAGAAGCTCACAGTGGGCACGGACTATTCTCCACACACTACCATCATAGAATTCTACAGAAGAAGCTTTATAAAAGTTATCATCCACAGTGGAACCAAGATGACAGATTAGATGCAACGACCCAGTCAAATTCTCCCAATATTTCCCTCTGAACAACTTTAAAATAATTTTTCAAATCAAATTTTGAAGCAGCAGAGCCAACAAGTGGTCAGAGTGAGACATTTTCCCAGGCTTAGACAATTTAGGAGGTCAAAAGGAGAGCTTGATAGAGACGGGCCTGGAGCACAGGCAGTGGCAGTGGCAGCCACTGCTACCACCAGCAACATACCATGGATGCAGGGCTGTGGCAATAACAGTGGATAGCAGCAGTGGCAGCAGCAGCAGTAGCATTTGCAAGAGATTTTATCCCAGACAGAGTAGGGTGGTCAAGCAACTGGTTAAAAAGAGATTACATGTCATCTTTTCCTGGCGCTGGGTGGAGTTGGCACTGATTAGTCCACAAGCCCATGAGAAAATTATGAAAAGAGAATTGACAGATTGGTAAAAGGCACAAAAATAGCAAAATAAATAATACCCTTAAAAACAGAATTGACCTTATAGTAAAAGAGGCACAAAAATTCACTTTAGGAAAGAATTCCTTTAAAAGGAGAATAGGCGGGGGGCGGCTAGGTGGCGCAGTGGATAAAGCACCAGTCCTGGATTCAGGAGTACCTGAGTTCAAATCCGGCCTCAGACACTTGACACTTACTAGCTGTGTGACCCTGGGCAAGTCACTTAACCCCCATTGCCCTGCAAAAAAAAAAAAAAAAAAAAAAGGAGAATAGGCCAAATGAAAAAGGAGGTACAAAAATTGACTGATGAATACTTAAAAAGCAAAATTTGTCAAATGGAAAAAGAAGCACAAAACCTCACTGAAGAAAATAATTCCTTAACAATTGGAATTCATCAAATGAAAGCTAAGGATTCCATGAAACATCAAGATATAATAAAACAAAATCAAAAGACTGAAAAAAATAGAACTAGGAAATCATTGTACACAGTAACAGCAAAATTATAATAATGATCAATCATGAAAAATTTTGCTACTCAGATCAATACAGTGATCCAAGTAAATTCCAAAAGTTTCATGATGAAAAATGTTCTCCACCTCCAGAGAAATACCTGATGAACTCTGAGAAAACATTAAAGTATAGTTTTCTTGCTTTCTTTATTTTTCTTGCATTTTGTGTGATGTGGCTAATATGGTCATATGTTTTATATTATTTCACATGTATAATTGATATATTGTTTACCTCAGTGGGTAGGAGAGAAGTGGAAGAGAGGAGGAAAATATGTAACTCATTTTTTTTTTAAGCAGCATTCTTGTGGCCTCTAGGTAGTGCAGTGGATAGAGCACCAGACCTGGAGTCAGGAGTACCTGAGTTCAAATCTGGCCTCAGACACTTGACACTTATTAGCTGTGTGACCCTGGGCAAGTCACTTAACCCCAATTGCCTCACTACAAACAAACAAACAAACAAACAACAACAACAAAAAATTAATGGACATAGACCAGGATTTTATACCATTTACCAAGGTGAAAATGGATGCATGACTAGATATGGAGATATTAAATTACAAGAATATGGAAAATATTACTCATCAGACATATATAGGTGAACAATTTATTAATAAACAATAGAGAACAAAGTTTGATATAAAATGGATAATTTTGATTACTTTAAATTAAAAAGATTTTGTACAAATAAATATAGCCATATAAGAAGGAAAATAGAAAATTGGGAGAAAATATATAGAAAATTTCTTAGATTCATATCTCAAATATATAAAGAACTTTGTCAAATCTATAAGAATATGAATTATTTCCTGATTGATAAGTGGTCAAAGAATATGAACAAGAAGTTTTCCAATGAAGAAATCAATACAATTTATAGTAATATAAAAATAATTTAAATAATTATTGATTAGTGAAATGCAAATTAAAACAATCTTGCTATATCATTTTATACCTAGGAGATTGGCTAAACTGATGGAATGGGAAAGGGAAAAAATGTTAGAGAGGACGTGGAAACATTTGGACATAACTTCATTGTGGGTGGAATTGTGAGTTGATACAATTGCTTTGAAGAACAATCTGGAATTATACCCAAAGTGTTATTCAACGATCTATGCCCTTTGATCCAGCAATACCACTACTAAGTCTATTTCCAAGGATAATTAGGGAAAAGGGAAAAGAAACTATATGTTCTAAAATGTTTATAGAAGCACTCTATAGTGGCAAAGAACTAGAAATTGCACGGATACCCATCGGTTGAGGAATGGCTGACCAAATTGTGGAATATGATTGTGATGGAATGCTAATGTGCTATAAGAAATGATAAGCTCAGTGACCTAAGAAAAACATGAAAATACTTGCATAAAATAATGAAGAACAAAATGAGAAGAACCAAAAGAACATTGTACAACAGCAATATTGTTTTAATGACTATGAGTGGGGTAGCTAGGTAGTGCAGTGGCTAAAGCACTGGCTCTGGATTCAGGAGTACCTGAGTTCAAATCTGGCCTCAGACACTTGACACACACTAGCTGTGTGATCCTGAGCAAGTCACTTAACCCCCATTGCCACACACACACGAAAAAAGTATGACTATGAGTGAGTTATTTTTACTATTATAAATATCCAAATTAACTATAAAGGATATATGAAGAAAGATGCTGTCCTCATCCAGATAAAGAACTAATAAATATAAGTATGTATAAAATAATTTTACATACATACACACACCTTTTTGTGTCTAATGATGGTCATCTCCATAGGAAGGGGGAGGGGAGGAATGAGAAAAAGGAAAAAAAAATAAATTTACACGATAACTTTATTGTATATTTAAAAGGAATAGCAAGTTATGCACAGTAGATTTGTGGTTCCATGTGAAATCATCTTTTTATTAGAATATGTTATGGAAATATTTTTTTATTTCATAAACAAAAAATAAAATGAATTTTATAAATTAATGGGATGAATAATGCTTTTTAGAAAACAGAGAGTATATGGGTATTTTATTTAATATTCCAGAGTGGGGGCAGCTAGGTGGCACAGTGGATAAAACACCAGCCCTGGATTCAGGAGGACCTGAGTTAAAGTCCGGCCTCAGACACTTGACACTAGCTATGTGGCCCTGGGCAAGTCACTTAACCCTCATTGCCCCACCAAAAAAACAACAACAAAAAAACCCCCAAGAATATTCCAGAGTGATGTTTTGTAGGTGATCAACCAAAGTATAGGCATTGTAGTGTAACAAACATTACTACATTACTACTCAGAAGGCCAACTCATGAACTGGGAAGAGGATGCACAAGAATACCTTTTATCAGGGGCAGCTAGGTGGTGCAATGGATTGAGCCCTGGCCCTGGATTCAGAAGGACCTGAGTTCAAATCCAGCCTCAGGCACTTGACACTTAACTAGCTGTGTGACCCTGGGCAAGTCATTTAACCCCAATTGCCTCACTAAAAAAAGAAAAAAAAAGAATACCTTTTATCTCCAAGCCTTTATGTAATTTTGAAAGCCACAAGATAGAAAATGACCCATTGGAATCAGTCCTTCCCATTTTCACAGATTATTTCTGTGACTGAATGAATTGATATTAAATATCTTTCTTGGAACCTTTCCCACAATCTTCTTGTTCTCCTAAATTTTTCCTTCCTTAGAGTAGAATGTTAAAAAGAAAATTAGGACTATGGGGAAACTCTTAACCAAAAGAGAAAAAAATAGCTATTTTTAAAAATGTGGATTTCCAGGAACTGATTTACATCCATTCCTTTACTAATATATGTCTTTACCACAGCTGGAGCCAACCAGGTGTGTGACTTTAAATGGTGGCAAGGCAGTTTAACGTGGGCTTGAACCAAAATTGCAGAAGCAAAAAATACTTTAGAGTCAAAAATCTTCCCTTTTCCTTGTCTTTTTTTTGTGATCAGTATAATGTACGTATATATTCCAACTGTAACGATTGGAATGATGCCACCTGCTGGAGACTTACTGTAGAAGAGTTCCGCCCATGAAGCGAAGGTCTTTGAAGGCAAGACCAGGAATCTTTTCCTTGGCGTCAGAAAGTGATGCCGGCTAGTGGGAGGAGGAAGGAAGAGACTGGCGCTCGCTCTCGCTCTCTTTCCTGGGGACTCTGGCGGAGAAGGGAGCTAGAAATGTGCTCTCCTTTTAATAGATAGGAATCTAGGCCTTTCTCTCTCTCTTTACCAAATTCTTATTCTCCTTAATAAATGCTTAAAAGTCTAACTCTTGCTAAAGCTTATAATTTATTGGCGACCACTCATTAGATATTTTAGACAGACTAGCTAGAATTTTAGCCCTTAACACTTCAATTCAATGATCTTTCCCTAAATTTACACAGATTTATAAAAATCACTTTAGGTCACTTTGGCTGAATTCATATAAACTTGCCCTTGAATGATGGGGGAATACAAATCATAACTGATTTATTGGTCTGTTTCTAGCCTTGGATATAAAAAGGGTATGTTTGACTTAATAATATACATGAGATATGACATCATCTAGATTGGGGTTTTTAAGTCTGTCTAGGTACCAGAGATTCTACCATCTGATGATGTGGAGGGGGGGTTACATTTTTTTCTGCTTGGTCTTAGATGTCAGAGCTAGGATTAGTAGAGGTTGAAACCAGTCAAATTGAGCCTTGATGTGAGGTAAGATTTCTCAGAAATAAGAACTTTTTCTCTTGGGCTTGGGATGGTCAGTTCTTTGCTATTGGAGGTTGTCAAACAAAGGTTTTGTTAACCAATTAACAAGACACAATGGTTGCATACTGGGAATATTATGGGAAGGAATCATGTTAAGGTATGATGCCTATAATGCATTTGGCCTCAGCCCTTCTTTCCAACTTGGACATTTTGTGATTCTACAAATCTTAGTAGGCTTGAGATGTGTGTAATGAAACAAAAGAACATTTAAACTTTTTTCATCAATTTATCATTGTTTCATAGATGCCAGCCACTCTCTAAGTGCACAGTTCTCTGTTCTAGTACAAGTAATTGCTATTGAGATTTGGGTACATATAGGACCCTTTCCTCTGTTTTGATCTCTCTCTCTCTCTCTCTTTTTTTTATAGATTTATTTGTTTATTTTTGGGCAGGGCAATGAGGATTAAGTGACTTACCCAGGGTCACACAGCTATTTAGTGTCTGAGGTCGGATTTGAACTCAGGTCCTCCTGAATCCAGGGTCTGTGCTTTATCCACTGAGCCACCTGGCTGCCCCCTGTTTTGATCTCTTAATGTTGCCTCCTCATGTTGCAGATGATGCAAGGGTATAGGTAGTCGAATAACTCTTTGGGCATAAGTCCAGATTCTTTTTCAAAATGGTTGGATCAATTCACAATTCCACCAACTATGAACTGAGGTTCAGCAGGTTGTTACTTGTCCAGTGACAATATTAAGTACCCAAAGGCAGTGCTGGAATTTGAACTCTGTTCCCATGAGTCCATGTTCATTGCTTTTTTTCTTTGTATCACATTTCTTTCTTCTTCCATTCCTTCTAAGATGGGTCATACAATAAATCATTCTTTTGTCTCTTTAGCTGTTAAGTAGATGGCCTGTGACACCTTTGAGAGGAGGGGTGTTCTTTTTCCTTTCCTTGAATCTCCAGTACTCAGGACAGTGTCTGACACATAGTAAGCACTTAATATAATTTATTTTTTATTTTATTTTACTTATTTTTGTGGGGCAATGAGGGTTAAGTGACTTGCCCAAGGTCACACAGCTAGTAAGTGTCAAGTGTCTGAGGTCGGATTTGAACTCAGAGCCTTCTGAATTCATGGCCGGTGCTTTATCCACTATACCACCCAGCTGCCCCAGCACTTAATATAATTGAATGACTAATTGTCTTGTGAAATTTTAGACTAGTCATCTGCAAGATTGTACTTTTTATCTGCTTTCTGTTACTATGTATAGATAGCTAGGGGACACAGTGGATAAAGTGCTAGACTTGAAGTCAGGAAGATCTGAAATAAAATCCAGTTTTAGATACTTACTGGCTGTGTGATCCTGGGCCAATCACTTAACTTCTATTTACCTCAGTTTCAGCAACTGTAAAATGTGCAACTATACTTTCAGCATTATGACCAAATAAGATAACATTTGTAAAAATACTTAGCACAGTCCTTGGCACATGGTAAGTGATACATAAATATTTATTCCATTCCTTCATTGTTGTGAGGATGAAGTGAGAAAATATTTCTAAAGCACTTTGCAAACCTTGAAAGGCTATATAAATGGTAGCTATTATTACTTTTATTATATCCTTGGTATCTTTTTTTTTCAATCTTGAGATAACAAAATTGTGGTGTCCATTGGTTTTGAATAATCCAGAGGGTTCTTTTGTTTGTTTTTTAAATCATAATTTCTTGTGGCATTCACTGAGTAAACAAATTTAGTTGACTTTGTGATTTGAATATTATGTATAAGATTTTCAATGAAACATTTATCTATATAACTGTATGTGTATGAATGTATACATTATAGATTCTATATACATATATACATATATGTGTGTTTGTTTACTACCCATATCTATATATACACATATATTTGGATAAATACACACATATACAGACAAATGTGTATACAAAGACATATTTGTTTCCATGTATATGCTAATTTGGTCAACTAATTTAAAGATTCTTAGAAAGATAGAATCTCAAAATTGAGTGGGACATCAGAGATTTTCTAAACTCTGATGCATCTGAACAAAGATGTGCTATAAAATATAGTCAATAAGTTTTCATCCACACTCTGTGTAAAGTCAATCAGTGGGAGATCCCTCCCCACCTCTCTAGGCTCCCTATCCTATTTTGGGACAGGTCCAATTTTAGGGGATTTTTTAACATAAAACTTCAATTTACCTTTTTGCAATATTGATTGGTAAAGATTCTTAGTTCAGGTCAAATTAAATAAGTTGAATTCATCTTCTAAGTTGTATCTTTTTCAATACTTTAAGCCAGCTATCATTACCTTCATAAATATTCTCTTCTTTAGGTTAATCTTCCCCAGTTACTTTAAGCAATCTTCAAATGGAAAAGTCTTTAAAACCCTAACCCTGCCGACTTATGCTGATATCCCATGTATATTAGCAATTTTTTCAATGTTCTTCCCACCCTCTCGTACCAAGGACTAAACATAGGCTTCCAGATGTGCCCTGATCAGGAAAGAGTGGGGTTGTACTATCACCTCTTTTAGTCTTGAGCACTGTTTCTCTTAAGGCAGCCTTAGATTCCATTAACCTGCCATAATGTCAAGCCCTATAGAGCTTGTATAGATACATCTGTTTCCATATTTGCAGATACAAATACATAATGTAAAACCTAATAGGAGACATGCTATATGATTTATATACCTGTTTATATTATAAACAGATTGTTGTATATATGCATATATGCACAGTCCATATGCATAGATGTACTATGGATATAGATGCATATTTGCATATATTGTATTTCTAAATTTGTGAATATATGTATAAATATATGTATATGTAAATGCACATGTATATATGTATACATACATTCATCCACAGAGTTCTGACTTTAAAGTCTTGTCATGATGTAGAGCTTATCCTGGATCCTTGAAGGTTGTTTTCATCATTCAGCCTTCCACTGAGGTTTAGGAAAGTCATACAAAGCCAAAACCAATGAGTACTAGCACAATACGAGTGCCTTTTGTCTAAGAACACCTGATTGAAAAGAATTGACTTATCATCGGAGGCTTGGTCCTAGATGGTGTTTTTGTGTCTTTATATTCCAGTGTTTGGTACATAGTAGGCAAATAATAAATGCTTTGTGATTGATTAATTGAATACCATAATCAGTGATTTGCAGTGTATATGTATTAAGCTCTCAATAGATGCTTGTTGGAATAACTTGACTTGATTTGAAATCCTGGAATCTAAATTTACTTCAGCAACACATTATGTGTACACATATTAAAAATGGAATTCTACATCTAATAATGTAACATCCGGGATTACTATTACATATGTAAAGAAATAAGAAAGAAATTAATGGATAAATTCATTATCACAGTTATTATCAAAGAGCTACAAGCCCTGGTCTCATTTCATTAATGACCCTTAATCTACACTTGGCACAGTTTCATCACCAATGGGAAATCTGACAAAGTTTAAAATAAACCAATATGACTTTTTTTTTCAAAAACACTTTCACTATTCACAAATGAGTTTATCTAAAAAATAGAAAACCTTATCTCTGCTAACTTGTACTTGTGCCTTATTTCCTACACACGATGTAAATGAGCAAAGCATGTTTCTAAATATTCTGACCTCTGCTAAAGGTAAACACTCCAGGGAAAAATAACTAGCTCTCATTTTACCTCTGTTACTGGATGGCCTCCTCATTTGGAATTCTTACTGAGAGCTTCTCACATTAACATGTGCTTCTTTGGGACATGCCTTAATCAGGAAATGAAATCAAAGAAGGAAGTCTTATATCTGTGTGGAGAGAACCTCAAATTATCATAAGATATTGTCCATTAAGAAAAGAAAATGCATGTCTTGCAATTGTTCTCCTTTCACCATACTCTCCTCCCAGGGAAACCCAGCAAAAATATATCTTTCTGGGGGTAGCTAGGTGACTCAGTGGATAAAGCACCAGCCCTGGATTCAGGAGGACCTGAATTCAAATCTGGCCTCAGATACTTGACACTTACTAGCTGTGTGACCCTGGGCAAATCACATAATTCTCATTGCCCTGTCCCCCCCCCAAAAACACACACACATATATATACACATATACATATATGTATGTGTATATATACACACATATATATGTATACATATATATATATATACATATATGTGTGTGTGTGTATACAGAAGGGAATTTGATCCCATGAGGGTTCTAAGTGGGGTTTTGGAAAATAAACCATAGCTGTCATGGTGTGAGATTAAGAGTGGGGTTTCTGAAATGTTGCCTTACTTGCATAAAACCAAAAATGCTCATAGTCAGCTGACTATGACCAAAGGTCATCTGACTGACATAAGCTGACTGGCTTTTAAGTGTATTTAGTTGATAAGGACACTGTGGCCTTATAGAATACATTCCCTTGGCATCATTCCCACAATATTTTTCTCAGTTGTATTTTCCTCTTATATTAGTCCTTCACTGAAATGTTCTTCCTGTGCCTCATTACAATGAGCAGGTAACCAGGTCATGCTCTGTTCTTGGAATCTACATTTGCAGGGCACATGCTCTGTAAGGTCCTATGAAGGTGGGAAGGGAAACATTATTGGGACAGTCATTTGAGAATCAGCTTAGCTAAGTATAGAAAGGGCTTGACCTCTGACCATAGATCTTGGGCCACTGGCAGATCACTGGTTTTATCCATAGCAATTCATAAAACAACTTATATGAAGAGACTGTGATTTGTGTTGGCAGCACTAATTCCCAACCAATTGGAATCACAGATCTTGTGAAGGATTGACCTACTGATGAAGTCACCAGTATGATGAAGATACCAATAGGAACTGAAGAACAGTTATTTCATTTTTATTTCATTATTTTATAGGGAAAAAGCTGTTACAGTAGAAAGATGGTGAATGTTATATGGATTACATAAAATATATAATTGATGTCTCACATTTTACAGTCATTTGCTGCCCTCATATTCAATTTTGCCACTTTTTGTAAAAGAAAAGAACAGAATATAAGCAAAACCAATGGGAAAAATAATGACCTGTATGATATCTTTCTGTTGTTATTCCTCGTCAGTCTACCAAGAGGAAGAAAGTATGTTCCATGAGATCAAGATGCATCCCACCTGTTACATAGGACCAATATGAGTTTTTGAAATATGTCTGAATTTTTTTCTTCCTTTTAGTGTTGTTTTATTCATATGATTATAACTTACAGTATTAGATTAAAATTATATAACACATTACATTATAATATTGTAATGTTATAATAAAATTCTCATGATTCTTTTTCCTATCTTTTATATCATTACACTCTCACCAGCTAGCACAGTGCATGAACAGAAATGTAGTATCTAAGGCAAACACTCCCCACTTGGAGTATTGTCTTTAATTCAGTGTGCTCCATTTTAGGAAGGTTTTGACAAAATCATCTATATAAGGTTTAGTATCTATACAATTTAGTAAGAGGACTACTGACCATGTTAGGAAAAGGATCAGCTAAAGGAATTGAAGATGATTAGCCTAGAGGTGACAGAGAAGATAGGACATTTGTCTTCAGTTTTTAAACATCCTTTATTTAAGGCAAGATTAAATACATTTCTCTTTGTTTCAGAGCTCAGAACTGGACCAATTGTTTAAAGTTATCCAGTGACTGGGGATACTCCAGTTTGGGAAAAATATCAGAAAATTAACCAAACTTACTCATGATGAAAACTGGCTAGAAAAGGGATGGGCAGCCTAGAGAGAGAGATAATCAGTGGCTCCATAATGTATGTGTGTATATATGTATATGTATATATGTGTATCTCTATATATGTGTGTGTGTGCATCTTAGTGTACATACAAGTGTTGTTTACCTCAGTAGAAGGTAAACTTGGGATTCCTGGGGGCAGAGCCAAGATGGTGGAGAGAAGCCAGGAAGTTGCTTGAGGTTTCCCATGTTTCCCTCAAACACAATATTAAATTAAGCCTCTAAACAGATTCTGGAACTACAGAATCCACAAAAATACAGAAAGATGCAATCCTCCCACATGAGATAATTTAGAATACTTCAGGAAAAGTCTGTCTCACCTGGGCGAAAGGGGAGGGCAGTTCAGCACAGCTGCGGCTTGATGAGAGTGGGGAGCTGAGAGTGGTAAGAAGGTTGCAAAAGTGAGCCCTGTGCCCCAGGATAAGACTCAAACTTGATAAATTTAAAAATAACCTACAATATGAGAAATAAAGAAAGAAAGAAACAAAAACCCCCCGATGCTTACCATTGGCAGCTTTTATGATGAAAGTGAAGTCCAAAACTCAAACTCAGATGAGTTTGTCAAAATGCCTACAAGTGAAGACTCAAGTGGGAAGATGATCTTGTTTCAAGACCAAAAAACCTTCTTTGAAGAGCTCAAAAAGGCTTTTAAAAACCAAATGAGAGAGATAGAAGAAAAAATGGAAAAAGAAATGAGAGAAATGAGAATTACACTGGGAAAAGAAGCACAAAAATTGACTGAGGAAAACAATTCCTTAAAAAAATACAATTTTCCAAATGGGAGAAAAATTGGCCAAATGGAAAAGGAGATGCAAAAGCTTACTGAGGAAAATAATACCTTAAAAATGAAAATTGGGCAGATGGAAGCTAACGACTCCATGAGACACCAAGAATCTGTCAAGCAGAATCAAGGCAAAAAAATTGAAGAAAATATGAAATACCTCATTGGTAAAACAACTGACCTGTAAAATATAGCCAGGAGAGATAATCTAAGAATTATTGGACTTCCTGATTGCCATAATCCAGAAAAGAGTCTAGACAACGTATTTCAGGAAATTATCAAGGAGAACTGTCCTGAAATGGTAGAATCAGAGGACAAAATCATCATGGAAAGAATCCACTTATCACCTCTTGAAATAGACCCCAAAAAGAAAACTTCAAAGAATATTGTAGCCAAACTCTGAGATTATCAAGTGAAGGAGAAAATACTTGAAACGGCCAGAAAGAAACAATTTGAATATCATGGAGCCACAGTCAGGATTGCATAGGACTTGGAAGCTTCAACGTTAAAGGATTGCAAGACTTGGAATATGAGGTTCTTGAAGGCAAAGGAGCTTGGATTATAACGAATTATCAACTACCCAGCAAAATTGATGAATCTCTTTCAGGGGAAAAGATGGACATTCAATGAAATAGGGGACTTGCAAGGTTTCCTGAAAAAAAAAAAAAGACCAGAACTGAGCAGAAAATTTGATCTCCAAATACAAAACTCAAGAGAAGTATAAAGAGGTAAACAAGGTGGGGAGGGATGGTTGTTCAATGAGGTAGAACTGTTTACATCTCTATGAGGGAGGATAACACTTTTAACTCTTGGGATCTGTATCTCTATTAAGGTATTGTTATTAAATTGACTTTGATGTGATGATATAAAGAAAGTTAAGGGCAGAATAAAAGGAATAATGGGGTTAATTGCATCATATGAAGAGGCACAAAAATAGTCCATTAAAATAGAGGGAAAGATGGGAGGGGTAAGCATTGTTTCAACCTGACTCTCATCTGATTTGGTACTGGGAGAGAATAATATACACTCCCATTTGTATAAACAAACTTAGCTTATTCTTGTTTTGTTTTTTGCTCTTTTTTAGTGAGGCAATTGGGGTTAAGTGACTTGCCCAGGGTCACACAGCTAGTAAGTATTAAGTGTCTGAGGCCAGATTTGAACTCAGGTACTCCTGACTCCAGGGCCAGTGCTCTATCCACTGTGCCGCCTAGCTTCCCCTAGCTAACTCTTTAAGGAAACAAAAGGAGAAGGGGAAAAGGGTTGTATTGGTAGAAGGGAAGGCAGAATCAGGAAAAAAGGGGACAAAAAAAGGCAGGGTGGCTGATAAAAGGGAAGACAGATTGAGGGAGGCAGTGGTAAGAAGCAGGTGAATATAGGGGAAAGAAAAGTAAGAGTGGCTGATAAAACAGAGGGCAAACTGAGGGAGTCAGTGGTCAGAAGCAAAACCCTAGTCAGGAGGAATAGGGTGAAAGAAGGGGGGAAAAGTACAAACAAAGGGGGAAAGAGGATGGAGGGAAATAAACAGTTAACAATCTTAACTCCCAATGTGAATGGGATGAACTCTCCCATAAAATGGAAACAAATGGCAGAGTGGATTTAAAAATCAGAATACTACAATATGTTGTTTACAAGAAATACATTTGAAGCAGAGAGATACACACAGAGTAAAGGTAAATAGTTGGACTAGAATATAATATACTTCAGCTGAAGAAAAAAAAGTAGGGGTAACAGTCCTTATCTCAGACAAAGCAAAAGCAAAAATAAATCTAATTAAAAGAGATAAGGAAGGAAACTACACCTTGCTAAAAGGTACACTAGGTAATGAAATAACATCAATGTTAAACCTGTATGCACCATGTAGTATAGCATCGAAATTCTTAGGGGAGAAGTTAAATGAGTTACAAGAAGAAATAGACAGTAAAACTATATTAGTGGGGGATCTAAACCTTCCCCTCTCAGAATTAGATAAACCTAACCACAAAATAAATAAGAAAGAAGCTAAAAGAGGTGAATAGAATTTTAGAAAAGTTACATATAATAGATATCTGGAGAAAATTGAATGGGAATAGAAAGGAATATACCTTTTTCTAAGTGGTACACATATTCAAAAATTAACCATATATTAGAGCACAAAAACCTCATAGTCAAATGTAGAAAGGCAGAAATAGTAAATGTATCCTTCTCAGATCATGATGCAATAAAAATTACATGTAACAGGTAGGCTGAAAATTAATTGGAAACTAAATAATCTCATCCTGAAGAATGAGTGGGTCAAACAACAAATCATAGAAACATTCAATAACTTCACCCAAGAGAATGACAATAATGAGACAACATACCAAAACCTATGGGATGCAGCCAAAGCAGTGCTTAGGGAAAATTTTATGTCTCTAAATGTTTACATGATTAAAAAGAGAAAGATGAGATCAATGAATTGGGCATGCAACCAAAAAAGCTAGAAAAAGAACAAATTAAAAATCCCCAATTAAATACTAAATTAGAAATCCTGAAAATCAAAGGAGAAATTAACAAAATTGAAAGCAAGAAAATTGTAGAATTAATCAATAAAACTAAGAGCTGGTTTTATGAAAACAAAACAACAAAATAGATAAACTTTTGGTTAATTTGATTAAAAAAACAAATTACCAGTATCAAAAATGAAAGTGGTGAATTCACCACCAGTGAAGTGGAAATTAAATTCATAATTAGGAGCTATTTTGCCCAACTGTATGCCAATAAATTTGACAATATAAATGAAATGGATAAGTATTTTAAAAATACAAATTGCCCAGATTAACTGAAAAGGAAATAAAATCCTTACATAGACCCATTTTAGAAAAATTGAAATTGAATAAGCCATCAATGGACTTCCTAAGAAAAAAATCTTCGGTTTACAAGTGAATTCTGCCAAACATTTAAAGAACAATTGATTCCAATACTCTACAAAATCAAATTAATAAGATTGTAAAGCATTCTCCAATTGAGAAATGGTCAAAGGATATGAACAGGCAGTTTTCTGATGAAGAAATCAAAGGTGTCTATTGCCATTTGAAAAAATTCTCTAAATCACTATTGATTAGAGAAATGCAAATTAAAACAACTCTGAGGTACCATCTCATACATATCAGATTGACTAATTTGACAAAAATGAAAATAATTAATGTTGGAGAAATTGTGGAAAAATTGGAACACTAATGCAATGTTGATGGAGTTCTGAACTGATCCAACCATTCTGGAGAGCAATTTGGAACTATACCCAAACAGCTATGGCACTGTTCATACCCTTTGACCCAGTGGTACCACTGTTAGGTTTGTATCCCAAAGAGATAATAGAAGAGGGAAAAGGATCCACATGTATGAAAATATTTATAGCAGCTTTTTTGTGGTGGCAAGGAATTGGAAATTGAGGGAATGCCCATAAATTGGGGAACGACTAAACAAGTATATGAATATAATGGAATACAATTGTGCTGTAAGAAACAATGAGCAGGGGCAGTTAGATGGCACAGTGGATAGAGCACCGGCCCTGGATTCAGAAATACCTGAGTTCAAATCTGGCCTCAGACACTTAACACTTACTAGCTGTGTGACCCTGGGCAAGTTGCTTAACTCCAATTGCCTCACTAAAAAAAAAAAAAAAAAAAATGAGCAGGAGGAGTTCAGAGAAACCTGGAAGGCCCTATGTAAACTGATGCTGACTGAGAGGAGCAGAAATAGATCATTGTACACAGTAACAGCAACATTTTGTTATGAACAGCGGTGATAGATTTGACTCTTCTCAACATTGCAATGATCCAAAACAATTTCAAAGAATTCATGATAGAAAATGTTCTCAACATCTAGAAAAAAAGAACTGTGGATTATTAATGCAGATTGAACCATACTATTTTTACTTTTGGGCTGTTTTGCCCCTTCTTTTTTTTTTTTTTAAGTTAAGCAATTGGGGTTAAGTGACTTGCCCAGGGTCACACAGCTAGTAAGTGTTAAGTGTCTGAGGCTGGATTTGAACTCAGGTACTCCTGACTCCAGGGCCGGTTCTCTATCCACTGTGCCACCTTGCTGCCCCTCCCCCTTCTTTTTGAGGTTTTTCCCATGTGCTCTGATTCTTCTTTCACAATATGACTAATGCAGAAATATGTTTAATGTGATTATACATATATAACTTATATCAGATTGCTTTCCATCTTGGGGAGGAGGCAGGGAGAAAAATTTGGAACTAAAATCCTATGAAAACAAATGTTGAAAACTATCCTTACATATAACTGGCAAATAACAAAATACTTTTGTTAAAAAACGTTTGAAGGTAAACTTCTTGAGGGCAAGGACTCATTGGTGTCATTATATGCCCAGCATTTAGCACAATGCCTGGCTCATAGTAAATGCTTTAAAAAGTACTTGCTTGCTAAAAATAATTTTTTATTTGGGGAGAATACAAGAAAATTCCAAGAAGGAAGCAGTTCATAAGTCGGGATTCAAAGTAAAATGAGGAGCCCCTACAGACAATGATAGGAGATGTGCAGTTGGCATGAGAGTGGAAGGGTCCATTCTATCATTCTATGATTGTTCTTGTAGTAATATGGCATCAGGGGCCCCATTATAAAGGAAACACTAAATCAATTATGCTCTGCTTATCTCACCTTTTCAACCATGATCTCAATCCATTATAAATTTATTAAATGGACACAGCGAATGGACCCAACATACATCACTGAGTGTGGTGATGGAACTATTCAAATTCATAGGGAGGTAGAGTTGTATAGTAGACAGAATGCTCATTTTGCAGTCAGAGGAATCATAGTTTAGGAGTTTGGAGCAATCTTAGCAGAAATCTAAGCCAACTCATATCCTGACTGCCACTTACTGCTTGCATAGATTTAAACAAGATACTTTATCATTTGGAATCTACAAAACAAAGGGGTTACCCTAGATAACTCTATAACCCCTTCCAACTCTGAACTTTTGACCAATTTCATTGGATATTTCATCAATGTCATAGAATTTCCAAACTTTTTTCATACAGCATTAACACCAATAAGGGCTTGCTCCACCAATAACACCAGTCTTACTCCCAGATGATTCATGATGGCTGTGTTATTATAAATACCTTGGGATGAAGGTGTTATTTACATAGATCTTCAGCACTCAACTGGAATCTGATAATGCACTTTATAAGAGTATGAGTAGTGACTTTGAAGAGCTGGGAATCTGCCATGGTTATTAGCTAGGCTTTTGACAAGTCTTGCATGCAGTTAGATGAAAGTGTTAAAACATATTTTCACCTAAACAAGTTCAATGTCAATAGACAGAATAAGACAAGGGGACATAGGCAGCCAGGTAGCTCAGTAGATAAAGAGGTAGACCTATTTTCAGGTATACCGGAATTCAGATCCAGCCTCAGACACTTTCTAAATATATGACCCACATCTACCTCAGTTTCTTTATCTGTAACATTGAGATAATAATGGCACTTAACTCTCAGTTATTGTGAAGGGGGAAAATGAGGTATTTATAAAGAACTTTGTAAATTTTAGAGCATTATACAAATGCTAGGTTATATTACTTTTATCATCATCATCTCCAAAAAGAAATTATAAGGCTTTAGGGGATGCAATAATATCTTTATATCATTTTCTCCATTCATTCTAGAAATAATCTGTTTAATTTTCTTAAGTATCTATAAATAAAGTTCTAAGGGTAATATGGCATTTAATGTGCATAGTGTATGTGGTTGGATTTTGTTTACTTTGCAATATAGATGTCTGAAAATTTCTTTCTGGTCATCTTATATTTGTTGTGGTTATATCTGGCAAACACCAAGATGCACCATTTTATATTTTATTGCTCCTGTCGTATGAAAGCAAGGAACCATAAGTTAAGATGCTTAAAAAAGGAAATTTATACTTGAATGAACTGTTCCTGTATTTTAAAAAAACTGAGCAACCGATTCCTTTTTTAACCTCTACATTCTTAAAACGAAACAAAAATTAATTTCTTGACAAAAGTCACTTAAAATAAAATTATTCTTCCTTGCTAGTCCTTGAAGTTTTTTGTCACATCTTACATCTGCAGGCCAGTGACCTGAATTCTGTATATGAGCTAAGAATATTACCTTGTAACCCAACTCACCCATAACCTCACCACCACCCCCTCTCTGCCCTCACCCAGCACTAGGCTTTTAAGTCAGGGGCTAATAGCAGGACTCCAGTCCTAGCATGAGTTTCAGTGGGATTTGGAAAAATCCTTTAAATAGATTTTTATTGGTTTTTAAGAACAAGGTTATTCTGTGTTAATAATGGGCATGCACTGGGCTTTAGATAATTGCTTTATGTAACTGAAAGTTTTGGCTTTCAGCTAAATAAACAGTGGATGTGTTCACAGGTGTATCGTCCTCCAGGGCGTTTGGCTTTATAGGGGTGGCAGCTGCTGCCAAGGTGTTGCTGATACAGCCCGGGGTCTAATTTATTGGAAACAGGTGCTGGCTTATGATGAAGATAGACAGGAAACGAAAGCAGACAACATGTTTAACCACCATTAAAAGGTTCAGGTTCAGAGAGACAATATGTCTGAGATGTTTGGGGGATGTTGCCAGCATCTCAGCATTCATCAGAAGGTTCCTGCAAATCACCATAAGGGAGAGATTGGACATGACTCTGGAGCAGCCCTGGCTAATGAGGGCCTGCTGTGCCATGGCCAGACTTAATTGATTACATGAAAAGTTCAGTTTGGGGAAGGCTAACCAAAATTGTAAAATACTTTCTCAAGCTAATTGTTAAAAATTGCTTTCAAATGAGGTAATAACAGTGAGCATTCAATGACCCTGGATGGCCTCATAATACTGAACCTCAAGAGGCTGGCCACTGATCATGGCATAGAGATGTCACTATCCCTTGGTAAAACACCCAAATGACTAATTCAGCCTTTAAGACTCACAAGTCAGTCCCTGGAAACTATAGTCAAAGGTTTGAATAAAAGATGCCAAGATATTGATCCATCACACTTCTTTGAATCTGCCCAATGATCTATCCATCCATCCATCCTTCCATCCATCAACATATGCACTGAGCATATGTTCATATTATAAGGGGCTAAAATTCTAGCTATACGATCTAAAATCTAATGAGTGGTTGCCAATAAATTATAAGCTTTAGCAAGAGTATTTAAATGTTTAAGTATTTATTAAAGAGCATTAGTATCAGAGAGAAAGGTAAAAATCTACCTATTTCTAAGAGACCCTGTCATCTGACCCACCATGGAGAGATCAGGAACCAAAAGCAGCCAGAACCCCTTAACCCATGTCTGTTTCCTACTCTGTGTCCTTCTCCCAGAAATGGGAGGCTCTTCAAGTTGATTGGCTGGTAGCCGTGATAGACAGTACCCACAAGCAAACATCACTTCCTGATGCCAAAGAAAAGTCACATGCATGGCTTTGCCCTCAGAGGCCTTCTCCTCATGGTGGAGCTTTCCTACAGTAAGTCTCTGGCAGGTGGTGTCATTCCAATCATTACAATATACAATAGATAAAGCATTCATAAATACCTAACCTGTGCCCAACTCTGTACCATAATTATAACCAGGTATATTATTAAATATACTAGAAGGTTTTTTATTTTTTCTTTCTGTTCTGTATAAGGTCACAATATGTATTTATACATATATATGTGCATATATAGTTGTACATACATATATACAGATATATATTTGTATATGTGAATATATACACACACTTACATATATGTAAACTTTCATCAATATACAAATCTCCTATTATGGAAATTTTGTCTATGGATGAAGAAAAATTCTCTTGTAACAT
The DNA here is from genome assembly GCF_019393635.1 of Dromiciops gliroides. Classification (NCBI taxonomy): domain Eukaryota; kingdom Metazoa; phylum Chordata; class Mammalia; order Microbiotheria; family Microbiotheriidae; genus Dromiciops; species Dromiciops gliroides. The sequence goes on from NC_057861.1 coordinate 751,527,882, forward strand.
CATCTTAGACATTTTTCCAGGATGTTGATTGGTTAATTGACTGGCCCAAGGTTAAATAACTAGTATATGCAGGGCAGGGAATAGACTCAGGTTTCACTGGATACCATTATCACCATTCCTCTTTCCACTATGCTGGATTGTCACTCTTCCTGTTATATATTGATATGCATGTAAGTATATGTCTAGATATTGTATAGAGAGATACAAAGACATGGAGACAGAGACAGAAAAAGACCTAGACAGACAGTGACAGAAAGAAACAAAAAGAAAGTAGCAGAGAGAGGGGAGGGGGAGAGAAACAGAGGGAGTCAGAGAGAGATAGAGACAGACAGATAGAAACATACAGAGAGTCACACAGAGAGAGGCACAGATCAGAGAGAGGGGAGGGAAGAGAACAGGGCTTAGAGATGGTGGCAAGGTCATGTTTTGGGTACCATCTTGTCCACATTTCCTCAGCCAGAAAAGGGTGTGTCCTCCTTTTTTGTCATGCCCTCAGCACTCCAACTTGATTCAGTCATTTGTTGCCTCAACTTTCCTTTCAGGCAATTTAGAATTCATATCAATGCAAGTGCCTGAGTCTTTGCTTAGCCTGCGAACGGGAGTTTGTATATTTTCCCAAGTAATCTGGAGTGTCGTCTAGGCACCATATAATACACATGGGCAGTAAATATGCATACGAAATATCTTTGGAGAAGGACTTGTTAGAAGTGCGTGCATGGTTTTTCAACCTCAAAAATTTAAATATCTTGGCCATTTACATTTTTAAAAAGTCCCCAAAGGCATTCAACCACATTACGGACTAATGGCCTGCCAAATTTCATTTTTGGAAAAAGAATCCCCGTTTGAGTTACAATGTATGAGTGTAAAAAACAACTGAAACAACAAAATTCAGTGCAGAAAAAAGGGAAAAGGTGACCCCAGGCGCCAAGCCTGTGTGCCAAAAAATGTTGACAAAACTTTAGACGAACACCAGCGGGCATGCACAGTTTAATATCTGCTTTATATGAAGAATCATTGACAATTGAATGCTGGCATGCCTCTGAAAGAATTTAATGCAGTAGGTAGAAACTTTTACATTACCATTCCTAATCTATACCAGCCTTCTTTCTCCTTTCTCAAAGGGCAAGTGACTGACAGGGTTGAAAAAAAGCAAGTTCTGGTGGAGCGGCCAAAGCAGCTGCATTTATTTCCCTTCCCACAAGCCCATCCCTGGGCCTGGAAAGCTAGGTAAGCAGGAATTTCGTTTGCATGCTGCTTCAAGTCTTCAACGGAGGGTTAGCATAGGAAAGCAAAGAGCTGGTGTAAAAATAAACCTTTTATTAAAAAAATTATAAAGCGCCTTTATTTAGGGGGAGACTCACTCAAATAAATACACAGTTAACAAACTTAGGTAATGAATAATAACATATACTATACCAAGTGATGAAATGGATTCCCACAAAACAAGTGGTGAAATCTGATGATTGATTATCAAGCCCAGAGGACAAATAAACCTTTTCCAATTAGGGCTCAGGCTTGGTGATGAGGCACTCTCCCCTCGGACCCAAGAAGCAATACAGCTGATTGCAGACCCTCTTTACAGAGAGAAGACACTAAAGCTTTGACTTGGGAAGGGCCAAGGTGAGAAACTGAATGACTCCTTGTTTGGGGGTATGCATTCTAAGGGTGGTGGAACCCTAATGTTCAATGGAGAAAGAGTACTTCTTTTTGTGAGTTGATGGATTATCTGGGTCATCCTGGACCTATGTGCTTAAATGCCACAAAAGGCTGTCCAATTAAGGAAGCAGGAATCAAAATGAGTTTAGGTCCTTAAGGCAGTTCCTTGCCAACATGCCAGTGTAATTATTCTTGTTTTTGCTAGATTTCATCCACATCTTCATTTTTCTTGAGTCAATGAAGATATCTCTGTCAAAGTTCATGTTGACTTTTGAAGAGACATGACTTAATATTTGTAAATAGCAGACATTTGTTGGTTCAGTAAGAAAATTACGGGAACTAGGGAGCAACATACAGGATCAGACAACTACATACATATATATCCAGCATCACATAATTTGGCAGGACCATTCCTTTTTTGATGCTATGGAAGGAACATCTTTCTAAAAGTTCTATGAATACAGTTTTGTGTGCTGATCTCTTTTATCCAGAAGCCTGAAATATTCTAAATTTCTACTGAAATTACTATGTTTGCTATAGATGCACTAGAGTAATCAGCAAGGGAAGCACTCATAATCTGGTCATCCATTGTGTGCTTGGCCTGTCTACTGGGACTCCTATGGTAACACTATCCCAATTAAATTCTCCTTTCAGAATTCCATGCCTCTGCTCAGAAGGCTAGGCAAAGGGGATCTATGAAAATGCTTTAAACCAGTATTAATTGGAGAAATGCACATTGAAATAACTGCAAGGCTCTGTCACACCTATTAGATTTTATAAATTGACAAAGAGGGAAAATGATTAATGTTGGTGAAGCTATGAGAAAACAGGTACATTAATGTACTACTTATGGAGCTGTCAACTGTGTTAGCCATTCTAGAGAACAAATTTTGAAATGTACCCTGAAAGTCACTAAAATGTCACTCAGCAATATCACTCAGCAATAATACAAGTTCTTTGCCCCAAATAGAGATCAAATAGAGAGGGAAAGGAACCATATGCACCAAAATATTCATAGCAGCTTTTTCTTGCAATGGCAAAGAACTGGAAAATAATGGGGTGTGATGGGGAAATGTAGCTGATCAGATTGTAGTATCTGACAGTGGTGGAGTACTATTGTTTTGTGAGAAATAGTAAAAGGAGTGGTTGCAGAAAAAACAACCTGGGCACACTTGTATTCAAAATTGATAAAGAGTAAAATAAACAGAAACAATGAAATAATTTATAGTCTAACAACAGCATTGGAAAAAGTGCAACTTTCAAAGATTTAAGAAAATCATCTAAACATGATGATTAACCATGATTCCAGAGACTCTATTATTAGTCTGACACTGTGCCCTCACCAACTCAGTGAGTGGGTAACCTGTTGAATTCTTAGCCCCTAGCACAGTTCAGGATACATCCATGTGCATCATAAATCCTTCTTGATGTTTTGCTGTCAAATGTCCAACCTTTGAAAAAGAAGCACCCCATTCTAGATTTCCTGGTCTAGCAAAGATTGCCCATTTTTTCCCTGAAACTCTGAGCACTGGCAAGATCAGGAGAGTGATTCCCATACTGTTCCCCAGTGACAGTTCCAGTCCCTGTGAAGCATTACCTAGTGATCATTCACTGTCCCCCCAAATTTCTGAAGTTCCATATCAATGGAAATGGCTCTAGTTTCTCACAGTTGCATGTGCTAGACAATAGGGAGGACCAGCAATATTGCCTAGACACAGGCATTTTCTTGCCCCTTTAAAAAAGTGCTTCAAAGACCAATCTCTGCATTATTAGTTTCCAACTTTTTCCACCATGAGGGCCACTTTTCTATTTTAAAAAAAATTGTATTTATTTATTTATTTTTTAGTGAGGCAATTGGGGTTAAGTGACTTGCCCAGGGTCACACAGCTAGTAAGTGTGTGTTAAGTGTCTGAGGCTGGATTTGAACTCAGGTACTCCTGACTTCAGGGCCAGTGCTCTATGCACTGTGCCACCTAGCTGCCCCTGAAGGCCACTTTTCAATATCAACAAACTTTGTGGACGCTGTGTCAAAATGAAAAATACATAATTACAAGTGCTTGTGGATCCAGTTATGCTTTCAAATGACTTTGAATCTCATTAATCCCAATTACATTTATATGCTCATGTAATAGATTGACCTCAAATATGTGGAGCTTCATTCAATATACAGAAGCTGTTCTGTCTGATTTCTTATCCTGAGTCACACTGAGTATTTTGTTGGAGCTAAAAACCAAAGTGAACAATTCAGGTGAGTGTCTGGATTCAAGAACCTGTTGTAACAACTTGGACAGTCTCCTCCCTTTCTCCCCTTTGCATCCCAATTCTCAGCCATGGGTCCTTGGAACAAAGCTGGAAATCCCAGCTCTTCCCAAATACTCAGGATTATATCATCAACCAGTCCTGAAATGAAAAGTCAAATATATAGTTTAGACCTGTTGGTGATCTTGTTCTAGGCAAGCTCAATATCCCACAGAAGAAATATCCTATTCAGACACGATGATGTTGCTTTGGAAACTCAGGAATCTCAAGACCTCTATAGTAGAATGGATTTGAATCAATGGTCTCATAATATCGGTCCCACTCTCAATTCCATTACCCCTAATCCCATGCTCCTGTCTTCTGAATTCAAGCTATTTATGCTGAGCCATCCCAATCCAATGGGACACCTGTAGCATGCCAAAGTCCATCCATGCCACCTCTAAAACTGTTTCAGGGTCAAAGCACTCTGTGGGTCCACATCTATTCAAAACCAAAGCTCACAAGCCCCACCTGTTTGTTTCATTTTTACTAAACAGTCAGACAATACAACTAGTTCAAATTAAAGGCATTCAAATAAATAGCTTAGCCAGAGAAATTAGAAACAGAAAACTTATGCTCACATTCTACTACAAATACATATATAACCTTCAGGAAGACTGGGACTATGTAGGGGATATATGTGAGCGGACACATGTATGATATGCATGCAAGCAGAGCAAATATAGGAAGATAAGTACATGGAGAGGAAGTTATGTAGAAATATCTTATTCACCAAAAGGCAATTGATAAAAGGCTGGAGCAGAATATATTATGCCTCAGCTAAAGTAAAAAAGGCAGGGGTAGCAATCCTTATCTCAGACAAAGTGCAGGCAAAAATAGATCTCATTAAAAGAGATAAGGAAGGAAATTACATCTTACTTAAAGGTACTATAGATAATGAAGTAATATCAATATTAAATATGTATGCGCCAAGTGGTATAGCATCCAAGTTCTTAGAGGAGAAGTTAAATGAGTTACAAGAGGAATTAGACAGTAATACTATACTAGTGGGGGATCTGAATCTCCCCCTTCAGAATTAGATAAATCAACCCAAAAAATAAATAAGAAAGAAGTGAAAGAGGTGAATAGATTACTAGAAAAGTTAGACATGAGAGATGTCTGGAGAAAATTGAATGGGGATAGAAAGGAATATACCTTTTTCTCAGCAGTACATGGCACATTTTCAAAAATTGACCATGTATTAGGGCACAAAAACATCATAGTCAAATGTAGAAAGGCAGAAATAGTAAATGCATCCTTCTCAGATCATGATGCAATAAAAATTACATGTAAGAAAGAGCCAGGGAAAAGTAGAATGAAAATCAATTGGAAACTAAATAATTTCATTCTAAAGAATGAATAGGCCAAACAAGAAATCATAGAAACAATCAATAACTTTATCCAAGAGAATGACAATAATGAGACAACATACCAAAATCTATGGGATGCAGCCAAAGCAGTGCTTAGGGGAAAATTTATATCTCTAAATGCTTACATGAATAAAAAAGAGAAAGAGGAGATTAATGAATTGGGCATGCAACTTAAAAAGTTAGAAAAAGAACAAATTAGAAATCCCCAATTAGACACTAAATTAGAGATCCTGAAAATTAAAGGAGAAATTAATAAGATTGAAAGAAAAAAAGCTATAGAATTAATCAATAAAACTAAGAGCTGGTTTTATAAAAAAAAACAATAAAATAGATAAAATATTGGTTAATTCAATTTAAAAAAAAGAAAGAAGAAAACCAAATTACCAGTATCAAAAATGAAAAGGGTGGGGCAGCTAGGTGGTGCAATGGATAGAGCACTGGCCCTGGATTCAGGAGGACCTGAGTTCAAATCTGGCCTCAGACACTTGACACTTACTAGCTGTGTGACCTTGGGCAAGTCACTTAACCCCAATTGCCTCACAAAAAAAAAAATTCCAAAAAAAAAAAAAATGAAAAGGGTGATGTTACCACCAATGAAGTGGAAATTAAATCAATAATTAGGAATTATTTTGCCCAACTGTATGCCAATAAATTTGACAATCTAAATGAAATGGATGAATATTTACAAAAATACAAACTGCCCAGGTTAACTGAAGAAGAAATAAAATCCTTAAATAAACCCATATTAGAAAAAGAAATTGAACAAGCTATTAATGAACTCCCTAAGGAAAAATCCCCAGGGCCAGATGGGTTTACGGGTGAATTTTACCAAACATTTAAAGAACAATTAATTCCAATATTATACAAATTATTTGGAAAAATAGGACAAGAAGGAGTTCTACCAAATTCATTTTATGACACAAATATGGTGGTGATACCAAAACCAGGCAAAGCAAAAACAGAGAAAGAAAATTATAGACCAATTTCCCTAATGAATATTGATGTTAAAATCTTAAATAAGATATTAGCAAGGAGATTACCGCAAGTGATCACCAGGATAATACACTATGACCAGGTGGGATTTATACCAGGAATGCAGGGCTGGTTCAACATTAGAAAAACTATTAACATAATCAACCACATCAATAAGAAAACCAACCAAAATCATATGATTATCTCAATAGATGCAGAGAAAGCTTTTGACAAAGTACAACACTCATTCCTAATAAAAACACTAGAGAGTTTAGGAATAGGTGGAGCTTTCCTTAGAATAATAAACAGTACTTACCTAAAGCCATCAGAAAGTATTGTATGCAATGGAGATAAATTAGAGGCCTTCCCAATAAGATCAGGGGTGAAACAGGGATGTTCATTATCACCCCTATTATTTAATATTGTCTTAGAAATGTTAGCTTTAGCAATCAGAGAAGAGAAAGGAATTAAGGGAATTAGAATAGGCAAAGAGGAAACAAAACTATCACTTTTTGCAGATGATATGATGGTATACTTAAAGAATCCTAGAGAATCAACTCAAAAATTACTTGAAACAATTAACAACTTTAGCAAAGTAGCAGGATATAAAATAAATCCACATAAATCATCAGCATTTCTATACATGACCAACAAAGTCCAGCAGCAAGAGATAGAAAGAGAAATTCCATTTAAAGTAATGGTAGATAATATAAAATACTTGGGAGTCTACTTGCCAAGACAAACCCAGGAACTCTATGAACACAACTACCAAACACTCTTCACACAAATCAAATCAGATCTAAATAATTGGAAAGATATCAATTGCTCATGGATAGGCAGAGCTAATATAGTAAAAATGACAATACTGCCTAAATTAATTTACTTATTCAGTGCCATACCAATCAGACTACCTAAAAATTATTTTATAGAGCTAGAAAAAATAATAACAAAATTCATCTGGAAAAACAAAAAATCAAGAATAACCAGGGAAATAATGAAAAAAAATTCACAGGAAGGTGGGTTAGCAGTACCAAACCTGGAGCTTTACTATAAAGCGGCAGTCATCAAAACTATCTGGTACTGGCTAAAAAATAGAGTGGTAGATCAATGGAATAGGCTAGGCTCAGGAAATGCAGTAGTAAATGACACTAGTAATATAGTGTTTGATAAACCCAAAGACTCCAGCTTCTGGGATAGGAACTCAGTATTTGACAAAAACTTCTGGGAAAACTGGAAGATAGTATGGCAGAAATTAAGCATAGACCAACATCTTACACCTTATACTAAAATAAGGTCAAAATGGATACATGATTTAGACATAAGAGGTGATACCATAGGTAAATTAGGAGAGAAAGGAATAGTCTACCTATCAGATCTTTGGAAAGGAAAACAGTTTTTGACCAAACAAGAGATATAGTATATTATAAAATGCAAAATGGATGATTTTGATTATATTAAATTAAAAAATTTTTGTACAAACAGAAGCAATGCATCCAAAATTAGAAGGGAGGCAGAAAGCTGGGAAACAATTTTTGAGGCCAGTACTTCTGATTAAGCCCTCATCTCTAAAATATATAGGGAACTAAATCAAATTTATAAGAATCCAAGTCGTTCCCCAATTGAGAAATAGTCAAAGGATATGAACAGGCAGTTTTCTGATGAAGAAACCAAAGTTATCTATTCCCATATGAAAAAATGCTCTAAATCTCTAATGATTAGAGAGATGCAAATTAAAACAACTCTGAGGTACCACCTGACACCTATCAGATTGGCTAAAATGACAAAAAGTAAGATAATAAATGTTGGAGAAGCTGTGGGAAAATTGGAACACTAATTCATTGTTGGTGGAGCTGCGAGCTGATCCAACCATTCTCAAGAGCAATTTGGAATTATGCCCAAAGGGCGATAAAGCTGTGCATACCCTTTGACCCAGCAATTCCACTTTTAGGTCTTTTTCCCAAAGAAATCATGGAAAGGGGAAAGGGACCCACATGTACAAAAATATTTATAGCTTCTCTTTATGTGGTAGCAAGGAATTGGAAGTTGAGGGGGTGCCCATCAATTGGGGAATGGCTGGACAAGTTGTGGTATATGAATACAATGGAATACTATTGTGCTGTAAGAAATGATGAGCAGGGGGCGGCTAGGTGGCACAGTGGATAAAGCACTGGCCCTGGATTCAGGAGTTCCTGAGTTCAAATCCGGCCTTAGACACTTGACACTTACTAACTGTGTGACCCTGGGCAAGTCACTTAACCCCCATTGCCCTACAAAAAAAAAAAATGATGAGCAGGAGGAGTTCAGAGAAACCTGGAGGGTCTTACGTGATCTGATGATGAGTGAGATGAGCAGAACCAGAAGAACATTGTACACAGTATCATCAACATTGAGTGTTGACCTACTGTGATGGACTATATTCTTCTCACCAATGCAATGGCACAGAAGAGTTCCAGGGAACTCATGATAGAAGAGGATCTCCAAATCCAAGAAAAAAAAAAAAGAACTGTGGCATAGAGATGCTGATTGAACCATACTATTTCTTTTGTTTTGGGTGCTGTTGTTTTTATTTTTTTTCTATTTTGAGATTTTGCGTTACTGCTCTGATTTTTTCTCTTATAACAGGATTAATGCAGAAATAGGATTAATGTTATTATGTGTATATATATGTGTGTGTATAGATATCTATATGTATATGTTTATATATATAGATATAACCTATATCAGATTGCCTGCTGTCTAGGGGAGGGGAGAGGGAGGGGAGGGAGGGAGAAAAATCTGAAATTGTAAAGCTTGTATAAACAAAAGTTGAGAACTATCTTTACATGTAACGGAAAAAATAAAATACCTTATATGTAAAAAAAAAAACCAAAAAAACAAACAACCAAAAACAAAAACAAAAGGCAATTGATACCACTGGGCATTCAGGGCCACTAGTGGCTTCTGGTGATATTACTTGATTACTCCCATTGGGGCTTGTCCATGCTGTATAGCTCTGCCAATATGGAGTTGCTCCCCTTATCTTGTATGGCCCCTGAACTGTGGTACTCCATGGATCCTAGAGTAACTGCTTGGAGTTGCTGCCCATAACCATGATGTTTAAGTGTCCCTCTGTTACCAGCTTCTGTATATGCTTGCTGTTTTCAGCTTCTACACTACACTGTGCCCGTAAAAGGAATAAACTTGGCCAAATGGCCAAAACTGAGAAATTTAAGCTTCAGTTCCTGAAGTGGTAATAAAAGGAGCTGCATTTCTGTGTAAATGAAAGTAGTTACTGTACCTGGAGTGTATTTTATGGATAAAATAACATATCTTGATTAAAAAAATTTCAAGATGCATAGTTCACTATGCTGAATACTGTAAATATTCAAGTTTAAAGGCAGGTGTAATGATAATAATAACAGTAGTTAACATTTTAAAAAATACTTTAAGGTTTCAAAAATGCTTTATAAATGTCATCTCATTTAGCCCTCACAGCAACCTAAAAGGTAGGCGTTATTATTATCCCCATTTTCCATAGGAGGAAACAGGCTGAGAGATAATAAATGGTTTGCCTGATTCAGGATTTGAACTCAGGTCTTCCTGACTCTACATCCAATACTCCATCATCTACTGTAACAACTTTTAGTGTCTTCAAATATTTGGGAGAAAACTTCCTGGTGATCAGATCTACCAGAGCTTTTCCAAGTCCAATTAGAGAAGTTCTAAGCCACCCAAAGACATTTGGAAGCATTTTTAGTTATGAGTCTCATTTGGAAGGTTTCAGAAAAAGCTGACTGGCTATGTGGCAAGTTCTAAATTACACAATCCATTCTCAACATATTCCTTCAGCAAAGTTCTCAGGGTGTGTGTGTGTGTGTGTGTGTGTGTGTGTGCATGCACATGCATGTGTGTGTGTTTTCTAGAGCATCTGACCACTCATGGAAAAACTTCACACACAAAAAATTGTATGTTGACATAGAAATTCTATCGTTATGCCATGGATGTCCTCCCTAGCTTTTCTATTCACATGTTGACTGGAAGAGCCCTTTAACTTCGGAGAGGGTGGCCATTTCCCTTCACCTTTTGGAAGGGTGGGCATTTCCCCTTTGGCTGCAACTCATGCCATACAGATCTTTTTTGATAACCAAGAGATGAATGCCAAATAAAAAAGTCAATAAACTCTCATTTCTTTTGAAAAGCAGGGCTCAGTGGGTGCTGGAAAACAGAACTGAATTTGCTTCATTCCGATGGCTGATGATAAACAAGGGAAGGCTGGCATATGTTGGAAAATGCTCACTGGAAAAATGGGTTTAAAAAATAGTTTGTTTAGAAAGATTTTGCCAGAGTTCCCCAGATCACTCTGAGTAAATTTTTGGAATTGATTCCCATTGTTTGGGGACTGTAAAACTTTAGAATATGATAGCACATACCATTAAAAAAATAGCCAATATGACCACAGTGTGGATTTTTTATATTCTTCATTCTCAAACCAATTGGGAGTAGAAGATCATGGAAAAGGAAGAGACCGAGCAGATCTGGTCCAACCTCCACATTTTATCACTAAAGCACTGGAGGTTCAGAAACGTGAAGTGACTTTCTCAAAGTCATAAAGCCCAGTAAGTGGTAGAGCTGACATGTGTTTTTGTTTTGTTTTGTAATAGCATTTTATTTTTCCCAATTACATATAGACATTTTAAAACATTCATTTTTTTAAAAAATTGGTTTCAAATTTTCTCCCTCTCTCCTTCACCTCCCCCATCCCTAAGATGGTAAGCAATATGGTATAAGTTATATATGTGCAATATAAGTCATGTTTCTCTATTAGTCATTTTTGAAAAGAACACACCAAAAGAAAAAAAGAAAAAAAGGAGAGTGAAAAATAGTATGCTTCAATTTGCAATTTACCAGGTCTTCCTCTGCAAGTGGATGCCATGTTCCACCATGAGTTCTTTGGAATTGTCTTGGATCACTGTATAACTGAGAATAGTTAAGTCATTCAGTCTCTTGGTTCTACTCATTTCATTTTGCATTAGTTTATGTGACTCTTCCCAGGTTTTTCTGAAACAGCCTGGTAACCATTTTTAGAGCACAATAGCATTCCATTATAATCATATACTACAACTTGCCCAACCATTCCCCAATTGATGGGTATCCCCATACTTTCAAATTCTTAGCCACTACAAAAAGATGCTATAAATAATTTGTATAAATAGGGCCTTCTTTCCCTTTTTTGGTATTTGTGGGATATAGACCTAGCAGTTGATTCAGAGGGTATTCCCAGTCTGATAGCCCTTTGGGAATAATTAAAGTTTACTTTCCAGAATGTTTGGACCAGTTCATAACTCCACCAAGAGTACATTAGTGTCCCAATTTTCCCAGTCCTCTCTAGCATTTATCATTTTTCTTTTCTGTCATATTAGCCAATATGATATGTATGACATGGTTTCTCAGAGTTGTTTTAATTTGTATTTTAGAGATGATATTTGAATTGTTATCTGTAGTTTCAAGTACTTATATAGAACTCGTTAGAGCTGAAGTTCTTGATGATATCATTTTTGTCTTTGTATCTCCAGTGCTAGTGGTAGTGGTAGTACTAGCAGCAGTAGCAACAGTAATAGTTGTAGTAGTAGTGGGAAATCTGAAATTATTATAATTATTATATAATACATTATTATAAGCTTTGTGGGGTTTTTTGGTTATTTTTATTATCAGAAAAGCCATTGCACTATACCCTAACTGGGGAAGAACTTCTCTAAATCTAACTATATAGTGGTACAATTCTTTCCAGGATGTGTATTCAAGGTCTTTCCAACTTGGTGGGGCTTATTCAAGATTTTGAAGTACACTGACTTTCTGGTATCCAGGATAACCTTCCTGTCAAGATCATTGGAGCCCCTTTGCTCTGTTCCTAACAAGGAGTGCTTTCTCTTCCCTTCTGTATTTTCATTGTTCACATCCCTAACACCCACTGCTTTTAGAACTGTTTCAATGATGGCACAGAATGATCTAGTTTACACGTTTGAACTGGCTCATGACCCTAACTTTTAAATAGTGACACCGATATCAATAATAAAAGCAATAATAGCTAACATTTATACACCACTTTTTTTTTTGGGGGGGGAGGGTAGGGCAATGAGGGTTAGGTGATTTACCCAGGGTCAAACAGCTAGTAAGTGTCAAGTGACTGAGGCCAGATTTGAACTCAAGTCCTCCTGAATCCAGGACTGGTGATTTAACCACTGCATCACCTAGCTGTCCTATACACCACTTTAAGGTTTACAAAGTACTTTACACAGAAACATGCCTTATAGATAAAAATAAGGGTGACAAATTAACAGAGAAGAGGGTTCTGTATTTTCCATGTACTCCTAAGATGGACTCCAAAATTTTAAATAAGACTCAAACATTGAGAAACTGTGCCATGCATAGACATCAACATTTATTTGGGGTCATGTGCAGCTAGGGACTAGTGATAGAATTACAGGAGAGATGGTAAATTGATGAGAGAATGTAAGAAAGAAAATGTAGATGTCCACACTTCCTCAACATGCAGAGATTGAGACTTGCACGCTACATTCCCTGCATAGCTCCCAAATGGAAGATAGAACAGTACATTAAGGTACCATGAGAAGTAAGATATAACTCATGATTGCTTTATTGGTGTCTTGAATACTTTGGATCATGTCATTTTACCACTGGAGAAGTATCTGGAAAAAAGGAGCGTTTGAGCCAATTCTATGTTCCTTTAAATAAAACCTGTCCTGTATCATTTATGTTATTGATACCAATGTTTGCAGGGGAACTGAGAGCCTATTTAGGGAAAACCATGTGACAAATTCATATGTTTCTAGAGGCGTCTTTACATTATATCAAAGCAAGACATAGAAATTATTATTAGAAAGAAGCCCTCACGGTGAACCTAGTTCATTGTGTCAGGGGCTTAGGCCAAATTGACAAATGGGCTACATAAATAACATTTAAAGAAATATATGCATTCATAATGAAGGTTTTTCCATCAAAATCTCTATTCATTTTGCAAGATGAAATAAATATTTAATAATACCTTTTTAAAATACTGTTGCTCATATAATAGCCTCTGCTTTGTCAAAGAGAAGCACGTAAAATTTTACTCAAGGCCAAACTAAATCTTCGATAAAAGACAACAGCACAAAATTGTGTGGAATAGGTCTTTAAAAGGCAGTTATGAGTTTCCCTTTTTACATGAGGAGCTAGAAGAGAATCCATACTTATTTCTCAAAAGAAACAACAAAGAGAAACACCAAAGAAAAGGATAACCATATAACAGAATTCTTCAATCACATCCAGGAATAAGCAAAAAAAAAAAAAAAAAAAGGAAAGTGACATTACAAAAACAAAACAAAACAAACAAACACCAAGCATTAAAATAGCTAAAGTATAAGAAACAATGATAATGGAATATGGGCCAATTCTAAATTTCCTTAGAGATGTTATTAAATGCATGAATTATACATTTAAGGAAATTAAACAGGAATAAATACTAGTAAGGAAACCACAAGTCAAAATAAAAGAAGAGGTAGTATAATTTTTATTTTCAATAAAGCAAGTGGAACTTAAAGTCAAATTTAAATATGTTAGAAAAGTTTAGGAAGATATAACTTTTAAATGAGCCATATGAAAAAATCATTGTATATATGAAAGCATAACTAACAGAGATCAGCTCACTGAAACAGAAAATAGAATGTAAGATGGCTGAGAGTCATAGCAAAATGGTTCAAAGAAATGACTCAATCACCCAAAGAATTAAAAAGTATGCTGATTCAGAATTTTATCAAACACAGACAAGGAACTCAGAAAGAGTTGCTTTATACATATTATAGTTAGTTACCTATGTATTATTCTAATATTTATATGTTGTATATTATAATATTTAATTAACATAAAAACAATTTGAGAAAATACTCTAGAAAGACAGAAATATTCAAAAATAGAAATACATACCTATTAATCAAGACTTTGGTGAATATCTCAAAGAAGTCAAGGAGCAACTAACCAAGCTGAATTACATTACATACAGTATTAAGAAACCTGATTTATGATCCTGAATTGTTCAAACTCATCATGCGAATTGAAGGTAATGAATAGACATAAGAAAATCAGTACAATTTTGAAAAAGTTTGCAGAACTACACACACACTTCAAGGAAGGCTTTGAAAAGTGGCCAAATCTATAAGGCAAAATAGACAAGTATTTGATCAATTCATACTTCTCAAATCCAGATAAACTAGTGATAAGAAAGTGTGAGAACCCATAGGAGACTTATGTCATTTAAATCTTTAAATGTTTCAGAAGTATGGTTTAGAGAAACAATGGAAGGAAGGTGATTGGGAGAAGAGGAGTGGATGGATAGAGTAATCCCAAAATGAAATTCCTACATTTTATAACAGGGACCTCCAAGTTAAAGAAATTTAATATGACATATTTTATAGTTTTGGTAAATTCAAATTAAATTAAAAAATAATAGAAATAAGAAATGGTGTATTCCTTTCCAACACAATGATTAAATAAAAAGAAAAAAAAACAAACTTAACAGTTTCAAAAGTAAATATAAATGGACTTAAACCTCCAATTAAAAGGAAATGAGGTATAAAATAAATTGTTAAACTCCCCAAAATTCTGCTTTTGTAGAAAATTTTAGGGTCATGTGAAAACTAAAAATAATTTGATTAAATAATGACTAGAGAACATAAGATTATAAAAATGTAGCATATTAGCAGACATTTGTTTGTATCTCTTTCATTAGAATGAGAACTTTGTTTTTCTCTTTTCCTCTTATATTCTAGGTACTTTGTATAGTGTCTTGTTTATAATAAGCACTTGATAAATGCTTCTCAACTGAATTATTATATAAAATATAGTAATGACTTGAATGCTCCATAACAAAAAATACGTAATTCAATAAAAGCAGGATTCTGATACAAATATATATTTCTAAAAGAGAGAATAAACATATAGAGATTGCACTTAAATATCAGAAACCAAAAAATAAAATAAGAAAAATGTCAGTCATAGCAGAGATTAAAATAAGTAATAGTGAGAAAACAATTGAAAATATTTAGAAGCTATTTTTAGGAAAAGAGTTAAATGAGTCAATAATTAATAAATCTAATTTTTAAAAGAGAAGAGTACATATGCATACTATAATAATTAACAAGGAATCAGAAAGGAAAGCTCACTATAAGGGAAATGTAAATCAGGAAAATGATTATCAGTTACTTCACACAGCTCTTTGCTTAAAAAAAAAATCAGAAAGTTGAAGGAAAATGGATAACTGGTCACAAAAATATAATGTAACAAAATTAGCAAATTAAAATGTGGAAAACTTAAATAGTCCTATGTCAGAATGATAAATCAGAAAGCCCATTAATTAGCTGCACTGCACAATGTCCCCAGGCTCAGATAGATTTACAAGAAATTCTGCCAAATCTTTAATGAAAGATTAACTCCTATTTTATAGACTGTTTCCTATGTTAATTTTTCAATTGACAAGCATTTATTTTCTCTCCTTCCCACCACCTCCATTTATAAGGGGAAAAAAACACCTTTAACTAATACACATGGTAAAGGAAAACAAATTCCTACATTGACCATGTCCAAAAATGTACATGGCATTCTGCATCCATAATCCATCACTTCTATGTCAGGAGGTGGGTAGAATAGATCAATTTGGTAATCTAATTCAGCAACCATATATCAAGCATTTTGCCTGTACAAAGCATTTGGGATATAAAGACACAAGGAAAAGTATCTCTATCCCACAGGAATCCTGGAAGTTTTCAACATACATGTAAATAATTAAATATTGAAAAGCACATATATAAATACATGCACAAACATAGACAAAATAAAACAAAGCAATATCAAGAAGGAGAGTATAAGAATTAGGGGCTCAGAACAGGATTCATGCAATAAGTGGCTTATTCTTTGAAACAACTAATAACATCGATAAACTTAGTTATCCTGTCTTTTTTAATGAAAGATGGTAATCAGTTTAATACAGTCAAATAGGAACCAGGTGAATTGACAGCTAGCAGAATATTTTAACTTATCAGAATGTACTATCTATAATCATATGTAAGAAAAACTAAGATTTCAAAGTAAATGATAACCCATAAAACTATAGAGACCCAACTTATCAGAACATGGAATGGAAATCTTAAACTTGCTTTCTTACCTCAGAAAGTTGAACAAGCTATAAAACAAACTATAATTGAACAAACTATAGAAGATCTTTCAGAGAAAGAGAATTATATGGTCAGAAAAGTATCTCTTCTGGTCATATAGCTTGAGAGAAGAATGAATGAAGGATGTACTCATGTTCCATTAGTATCCCTTCAGAGTCAAGAAATATAGAGGATGGTCCCTAGTACATTATCTGTAAGCACTGTGGTAGATTTACTGTATAAGAATCATATAGGCTAAGAAAACACTAATCGCTTGTGATCTGGATTGTTAAAGGAAGTACCCATATGGATCAGATTGCATATTCCTAGAAGCATTGTATTAGCTCAATTTGAACATTTAGCCACAGCTGGAAAAATTCCATCTACCTCGTAAAAACCCAGTAAAAAAGAGATTGTCTCTGAGTCTTAAAGAAATCTGTCTCTCCCTTTAAGTCTGTTCTCCTCCACACTTGCCTTTCTCTGAAATACTTTCTTTTTCCACTTAACTAACTGAAAGTGCTTTAGAAATCTTAGTTTTATGTTGGCTATCCAGTGGGATCTGTGGGTATTACTGCAAAAAGGCAACACCCAAGTGTAAGTAAGGGGATGGCAATCCTAAATTAGGACACAAACATTTTGCATATAACCGTACTCATTAGACAAACACACTGGAATAGTCCAGACCATGCCCGGACAATTATTCTCTTCTCTACACTTGTCAAACTATCCATGGCTAATTCTCTTAAAAATATTTTTGTCACTTTCATTTTTTGAAAATAATATAATGCAACTGCTTTGGTCAGCCAGATTTAGGGCAAAAGATCTAGAAGTAAATTAGTAACAAGATCATTAGTCACAGGGACAATCTTCAAGAATCTTTGACAGTAGGAAAACTGTTCCTTTTTCTCTTGTTCCTATGAACCATCCATTTATATTTCATGTTCTCCTCTGGTGCTACTTGACAAATTCTCATTAAACCATCTAAAAAGTTACTGTGCTGCTATCAGCATGTAAGGGAGGGATGATGACAATATGACCCTTGATGGCAACCCATAATGGCAGGAAGAGAGGTAGAAGCTATAGCAAAACATATGTTGGCTTTAGTTCAGAATGTTTTAGAAGTGGTATAGAGTGAGTAGCTATTCATCCAATTAACCCTTGATGCTCACCTGTTCCAGATTACCCTGTACCACACAAAGCCACAGCCTGCCTGTCAAGAGTGGATGATCAACTTCTCCCTAATAGCCGACACCTGAGACCAAACTCAAAAATTCTTTCTGGAACAACAACAAAAAGTTGGTAGAGAACAGAAAACTGGATAACTAGGGATTCATAAAGAGCATAATCTTATATAACATCTGGTCACATCTAGTAAGATGAAATTCAATAGATATAAATGAAAGGTCACAGTTTAAAAAATCAATTTAAATAAAAATTGAGGGGAAAATTATTAGCCATTCTACTGCATAAAATTCAGGGTTTTATTGCATTGAAAGCTCTTTAAGTTTATCTATGATAAGTATGATAGGACAATCAAAAAAAGCTAATTCAACCTTCCCCTCCTAGATCACCATCTTGTAGAAGAAGGGTTTGTGTAGCTCAGCAAAACTATAAAACCTTGTGCAGGGTTACTCAAGTCAGACAAGTCACAGTGGAGAATTAAGACAGAAAGTAATCCACTGGTGAAGGAAATGGCAAAACACTTTACTTTCTTTGCCAAGAAAACCCCATGGACATTATTAAAAATTATTATTTTTAAAAAAGATAGCATTGGAAGCTGAGCACCTTAAGTTCAAAGGTATGTTACTGGGGAAGAACTGAAGGCAACTACAAGTAGCTCCAGAGAGAATGAAGTGGCTGGGTCAAAGCCAGAAGGAAGCTCAGCTGTGGATGTATCTGGTGACAAAAGGAAAGACCAATGCTGCATGGAAATGTAGAACTTAAAATACATGAACCAAGGTAAGCTGGATATGGTCAAAGAGGAGATGGAAAATCCAAACATTAACAACTTGAATGGGAATGAATGAATTTAATTCAGGTGATCATGACATATGCTAACATGGCCAATGATCCCTTACTAGACATCAAGTAGCCCTCGTAGTCAATAAAAGCATGAGAAAAGTAGTACTGGGGTATAATATCAAAAAATGACCAAATTATATTTGTTTTAATCCAAGGTAAATAATTCATCATTCCAGTAATACAAGTCTGTGCTCCAAGCACGAACACCAAATAAGCTAAGGTTGGTCAACTCTATTAAGACCTGCAATGTCTTCTAGAAAAAAAAAAACAACAGAAAAAATGTCTCATTCATCATAGAGCATTGACATACAAGAGTAGAAAATCATAAGAGAATTGGAATAAGAGATAAGTGTGGCCTTAGAGTACAAACTGAATGGAGTTTTGTCAAGATAACTCACTAGTTAAAAAAAAAAAAAGAAAAAAAAGCTTTAAGGGGGCAGCTAGGTGACACAGTGGATAAAGCACAGGCCCTGGATTCAGGAGGACCTGAGTTCAAATCTGACCTCAGACACTTAACACTTACTAGCTGTATGACCCTAGAAAAGTCACTTAACCCCCATTGCCCTGCAAAAAAATAAGATAACTCACTAGTTATAGCAAAATCTCTTTTTCAACAATCCAAAAGGCCACTGTACACATGGACATCACCAGATAGTCAATATTAAATCAGATTGATTATATACTTTGCAACCAAAGGTGGAGAAGCACTATATAGTCAGTAAAAAAAAGACCTGGAGATGACTGTGGCTAAATCATGAGATTCTTATTACAAATTTTAGAATTGAATTGAAGAAAATAGGGGAAACCATCAGACAATATAGGTATGACCTAAGATTCCTTGTGGAATATAATGTGAAGTGATGAATAGATTTAAGGCATTAGATTTTTTAGATGGAATACCTGAAGAATTATAGACATAGGTTTGCTGTATTGTACAGAAAGCAATAATAAAACAAAACAAATAAACTAACAAAAAGAACAATAAAAAATCCTATAGAAAAGAAGAGCAAGAAAGCTAAATGACTGTTTGATGAGGCTTTACAAATAGCCAAGGAAAGAAGGAAAGGAAAAGGGAAAGGAAAAGAGGAAAGTTTTACTCAAGTGAATGCAGAATTCCAGATACTAACAAGGCAAAATAAACAAGTTTTCTTAAATGAGCAATGCCAAGAAAAAAAAAAGAAAAATAGAACAGGAAAGACAAGAAATCTCTTCAAGATAATTAGAGATACAAGGAGACAATTACATGACAAAATCATGAAAATAAAAGACAGAAGTGGTAGGGACTTAACAGAAGTATAAGATACTAAGAAGTTCCAAGAATATACAGAACTATATAAGAAAGATTCTAACATCATTTATAACCATGATAGTGTGATTAGTGATATAGAGAATGAAGTCAAGTGGGCCTTAGGCAGCAGTGCTGACTGGAATTCTGGCTAAATTATTTAAAATCCTAAAAGTTGATGCTGTTAAATTGCTTCACTCAATATGCCAGCAAATTTGGAAAATTCAGTAGTGGTTACCAGATTGAGAGAAAAAAAAAACACTTTATGTCCCAATCCTAATGAATGGCAATTCCAAAGAATGTTAAAATTACTGAAAAATTGGACTCATTTCTCACACCCACAAGGTTATGCTTAAGATTTTGCAAGCTAATCTATTGCCACATGAAAAAATGCTCTAAATCACTATTGATTAGAGAAATGCAAATTAAAACAACTCTGAGGTACCACCTCACACCTATCAGATTGGCTCATATGACAAAAAATGAAAATAATTAATGTTGGAGAAGCTGTGGAAAAAATGGAACACTAATGCATTATTGGTGGAGCTGTGAACTGATCCAACCATTCTGGAGAGCAATTTGTTTCTATTTTGGGGCTGTTTTTCCCTTTTTTGAGATTTTTTGCTTATGCTCTGATTCTTCTTTCACAATATGACTGATGCAGAAATATGTTTAATGCCACTGTACATATAGAACCTATATCAGATTGTTTTCTGTCTTGGGGAGGGGGGGTGGGCAAATAATTTGGAATTTAAAATCCTATGAAAACAAATGTTGAAAACTATCCTTACAAATAACTGAAAAATAGTAAAATACTTTTATTTTTTTTAAAAGATTCTTCAAGCTAGATTTCAACAATATGTGAACTGATAATTACAAGAAGAGCATTCTCATTTTCAGAGGCAGAGGAACCAGAGGCAAAATTGCCAACATTTGCTGGATTATAGGGAAAGCAAGGGAATTCCAGAGAAACATCTACTTCTGCTTCACTGACTACACTTTAGTGTAGTAAAAGGCCTTTTACTGTGTGGATCACAATAAAATGTGGCAAGTCCTCAAAGAGATGGGAGTACCAGATCATCTTACTTGTCTCCTGAGGAATTTGTATGCAGGTCTAGAAGCAACATTTAGAACTCAATATGGAACAAGTTATTGGTTTAAAATTGGGAAAGAAGTAAAACAGCTTATTTATTTAACTTATATGTAGAGTAAAACAATCAAAATGCCAGGCTGGATGAATCAAAAGCTGCAATTAAGATTTCCGAGAGAGGGGGCAGCTAGGTGGTGCAATGGAAATAGAACTGCCTTGGAGTCAGGAGGACCTAAGTTCAAATCTGGCCTTAGACACTTGAGACTTACTAGCTGTGTGACCCTGGGCAAGTCACTTAACCCTCATTGCCCCACCCCCACCCCCAGCCCCCAAAAAAAGATTTGTAAGAGAAATATCAACAATCTCAAAAAAGCAGATAATGCCACAAGGTGAGGAATTAAGACACCTCTTGATGAACATGTAAAAGGACAGGGTAAAAGCTGGCTTGAAATTTAACATAAAACACCCTAAGATCATGGCAACTGGTTCCATCACTTCCTCCTAATAGAGGGAGAAGAAATGGAAGCAGTCTCATATTTTATATTCTTGGACTCAAAGATCACTGTAGGAAATTGCAGAAGATGAGATAGCTAAATACTGTCACTTAATGTGAACCTAGACCGACTTCATGAGATAGTGGAGGTTAGAAGGGCCTGGCAAGCTATGGTCCATATCATCACAGAGTTGGATGTGACTAAATGACTGAACAACAATGCAACCTTAGGCTGCTTTAAGATGAGAGAATTAAATATTTAGACCTGGAAAAATAAATTTAGACCTGTAATGATTTCAATAGTCACTGAGTCTAACCTCATCATGGAACACATGAGGAAACTGAGCATACAGATGAAGTGAATCATCTATAGTCATTTAGGAAGTAAGTGGCAGAACCAGGATTTGAAACCTGGCCCTCTGAATCTGAATTTAGGGTTGATTTTCTTGCATCATGGTGTCTCCTGACAAGGCATACTGTCTAGAAATAGAGGAAAGAGCCATCTTACCCTGTTTTGCCATGATCAGAATGTACCTAGAATATTTTCTTAACTTTAAGGAAGGGCATTTATAAACTGGAGAATGTCTGCAGGAGGACAACTAGGACAGAAAAATTCCTTGAGTTTAGGTTACATAATGAGTTAAAGGGACTGAGAATTTTTGCCTTGGAGCAAGGAAGAGTTGGGGAGGACATGATAATTATTAGAGGGATTAGACTTGTTATGCTTCTTGGGAAAGGACAGAAAGAAGACTAGTGAATGGCAGTTGTAAAAAGGCAACTTGAAGTTGAATGTGGGGATGAGGGACCTTTCCGATTAGAGCTGTACAAAAGGGGAATAGATTTCTGTGGTAGGTGCTAAGTTCCCCCTCATTAGAGTTCTTCAAACAAAGGCTCACTGGCTCCTTATGGGAGAGGGGATTCTCAGCCAGGTACTGTTTGGCCCAAGATGACCTCAACAGTCCCTTCCAACTACAGCATTCTGTGATTCTGTGAAGACTCATTTCCCCTGAAATAAACTGTGACGGACAACAATGAAACCTTTCAAGCTTTACCCATTGATTGAAAAACTTTAGTCCACTGTTCTCTCCAGCTGTTCTTAGAGTTGATTGGATAATTTGGAAGCAATATCCCTTTGATATCTGAGTCCATTGTTCCTTTTAACTTTAAACAGACATTCTGGGAAGAGGCAGTTAGGCTGGTGATGTGCTAATTCTTGTTTGCAATTTAGCCCGAGGAGCTGCAAGAAACCTGCAACTTATTGTATGTTAGGAACTGAAATAGGAGAAGACAACATCTGGCTATTTGGTGGTGTGCGTTTTTCTCTTTTTCTCTTAAAGAAACACAAAAAATGTAACAACAACCATGAAAACTCAGATGAGATAATTTAACCATAACTTATCAGGAAGAAAAGTTTCAGGGGGTAAAAGAGAATGATTGGATTTCTGAAGGAGAAGGAAAACTCCTAGAATCAAAGAGGAATTATTATTATATGGAACCTAAGTCATCACACATCAGGCATGTGGAGAAGTTGTTGATGGAAGCATATTGGTATGGAGAAACATGAAGAACAGTGGCCTCAAGTCAGAAAACCTACCACTCATCATGTGTGTCATGTAGGTAAACTGTCTCCTCTCTCTGGTCCTCCATTTCCTCATTTACACGTGGAAAGTCTTCGAAGCCAACTTTCATGAACTGGAAGGAAACTCTGAGGGCCTTCAGTCCAACCCATACCACATTCATGCATTCCCCTGTATAGAACTCTGAAAGTATAAACATCCAGCTTCTGCTTGAACACCTCCGGTGACTGGGCCCGCACTACCTCATGACTTTCCATTTGGTTCAACCTCTTTTCACTAGCAGGAAAGACAAAGTCATCAATATTTGAGAACTGAATTTAAGGGACTTGCATATTCCACACAATAAAAGAAGGATCTTCTGACATTCAACACTTCCACATGCATATCATAGGCCCTTTCAACAAACTCACTGCATAAGGTAGTTTTGTTTTTGTTTTTGTTTTTGTTGTTTTTTTGTGGGGCAATGATAATTAAGTGACTTTGCCAAGGTCCTACAGATAGTAAGTGTCAAGTGTCTGAGGCAGGACTTGAACTCAGGTACTCCTGAATACAGGGCTGCTGCTTTATCCACTGTGCCACCTATCTGTCCCAAGGTAGTTGGGTTTTAAGCTTCTATTAGGGTCTTGTGACTGATGACTTTAGAATCAGTTATGGTCATGATGTTTTTGCACTGGCCATCTCTCATGCCTGGAATATATTCCTTCCACACACACTCCTCAGAGAATCCTTCTCTGTCTGCAAAATATAGCTCAAAGCCTCCCTCCCTAATGAGGAAGTTTTTGTCTCACTTCTTACATGCAAGGCAGTTAGAGTTGAGTTCAATGAGTTCATCGTGTCATGTAGGACCACAGGTTTAAAGCTAGAGGAAACTTAAGTGGCCATCTAGTCCAGCCCCCTTTTTCACAAAGGAATCCACAAAGTTCCATGGCTTTCCAGGTTCACACAGGGAATCAGTAGAAGGCTGGGAGTTAGCTCCTGCTTCTCTAGAATCTAAATGCAACCCTTCTTCCACTGGGTCTTGTGGATGCTCAATTCGACAAGCAAATATTTAGCATTTATTTTATACTGGGCATGATAGGAAGCAGAGAGATTCAAAGACAAAACAGTGGCCCCTGCCTTGCAGGAGCTTTCATTCTACTGGCACTGGTGGTGTTCATGGGGTGTGTATGCATGGGATGGGGGAAGGCACCATGTATCTAGATAAACTATAGCCAGTGGTTCTTCAGTGTGTGTGTGTGTGCGCGTGTGTGTCTGGTGAGACCTATGGACCTATCCTCAAAATAATGTCTTCAACTTATAAATTTTAAATTATATATATACATATATGTGTGTGTAAATGTACATATATATGTATACATACACACATATATAGTTATAAAAGAAACTAATTATAGTTAAATGGTTTTATGTCATTTTTATCATCTTTCTATCTATCTACTAAATATAGATAACTATACAGAAGTTCACAGATACCTGCTTTAGAATACTTAAACTACACGGAGAAATTACAAAGTAATTTAGCACTAATTAGTGGTATCAAGAAAGGCCTTTCATTAGAGGGGGCACCTGAGTTCTAATTTTAGGCCACTTAGGGCTTCTTTAAGGAAGAAACGAGAAGAAAGAACATATAGGTATAGGAGT
The DNA here is from genome assembly GCF_019393635.1 of Dromiciops gliroides. Lineage (NCBI taxonomy): Eukaryota > Metazoa > Chordata > Mammalia > Microbiotheria > Microbiotheriidae > Dromiciops > Dromiciops gliroides. The sequence continues at coordinate 751,552,467 of NC_057861.1, forward strand.
AGTTTTTGCAAAACCATAGAGGTGGGGGATAGAATGAGATCAATTTGTCTGGGGCATACAGTTCCAAGTGACTCTATTGTGAAATGAATCTGGAAAACCAGGAAATATCATTGATAACATGATAACGTTCTACTTATACCCACTCTATCTCACCCTAATCAGTCAGTCAGTCAGTCACTAAGTCAGTGAGCACTTACAGTATGGCAAACATTGTGCTAAATACGATGGATACAAAAAAAGGACAGATTCTGCTCTCAAGGACTTCATAATCTAGTGGAAGTGATGCCATACAAACAGCTATGCAGAAACTATAGACAGAATAAATAATCGGAAATAATCAATAGAGGGAAGGCATTAGCCTCAAAGGGATCAGAAAAGGCTTCCTACACAAGGTAGGTCTTTAGCTGGGATTGAAGGAATCTAGGAAGGACACGTGGTAGACAGAAGGAGTGACAACTCTCCAGGCATTGGGGGCAGCCAGCAAAATGCCTTAGAGTTGGGAGATATAGTTTTGTGTTTGAGAAACAGCAAGAAGGTCAGTGTTGCTGGACCCCTGAGGGGAGTGTAAGATAGACAGACAGACAGATGAATGGATGAATGGATGAAAGAATGGACAGATAAATAGATAAAAAAGATAGAGCAATAGATATGGAAACATTTATGGTATGAAAGGGACAGTTTATGGAAGACTTTCATAAATGTTGAGCTTAAGATGTCTATGTGACATCTAGATTGACATGTCCAATAGGCATTTGGAGATGTGAGACTGAAAATCAGGAGAGAGTTCAGGGCTGGGCAAATAAATCTGAGCATTACCTGCACAAAGATGGTAGCTGAATCCATGTGAACTGATGATCACCAAATGAAATAATCTAGATGGAGAAGAGACTCTTAAAAGAGGCTTGAGGGATACCCCCACAATGGTTAGTGGGCATGATCTGGATGAAGATCCACCAAAGTAGACTGGAGAACATTCAGACAATAGAGAACAATGTAAGAAAACAGAGGAGAGTATAAAAGAGAAAAGGGTGATTGGGCATGTCAAAGGCTACACTTCAAAAGGAATTGAATTCAGTAATGACCAACACGTATGTCTACTTTCTTTTCAATATAAACGCTTGGCAAGCATGGCCTATATAAACATCCAGAGTATCTTTTATATAAAAATGTGACGAGAACAAATGTTTCCTGGACTAAATTCTCCAAGGAATGACTCTTTCATAAACATGCCCCTGTTTAAAAGGTGGACAAAATATCATTGTGTTGATTATTCATTGATGAATTTTGAGGGGTTCAACTCAGGGAGAATAAAATGTTAACTGAAATTCAATTAAATTTCAAACTGCATTGAAATTCAGACTTGTAAATTCTCACTTAAGGAGCGGGTAAGAATAATCAATTTCTCTTCCAACAATTCAACCCTAGGTCCAAGAGAGGAAAAAGAAATTGCCATGAGAATTCAGAACTTGAACACTGAAGGAAGGGGCTTTAAATAATTGGAAATGAAGGCCTTGGTTGAGTGGGATCTTTGAAGATGACTTTTAATTTGTGAAGTGGGTTTCACTTGAATCCTGGCTAGCACTAAGACATGTAAAAAAAAAAAAAACACCTCATGAGACTCTCAGTAGATTTTGGCACTGGTCATTATCAGGAGAATAATTCCTTGATGAGCTTCCCAGCCCATCTCCCCAGGTGTAGAACATCCCAAAGGTTTTGCTGAAAGTTTAGAGTAACATTCCATAATGTAGGTGTTTGCCTGGACAAGCACGTTTGAGGCCCCAGGTCAATGATGGCTTCTTATTCCTTTGCTTCATCCTGTTCTTGCTTAGGTCTTTTCTTCTTTTTCTATTTCCCTGAGCATTTTCTCCCATGAATTTTCCTGAGATTCAACAGTTCAGAATGATGTTGAAATGTGTTCTCCGAGGATAGTTCCTAAGGAGCAATGCATGACTCACCTGGATGGGTCATGACATGTGCAAATAGTTGCTGGATGCTGTTTCTTCTGGGAACATCAAAGCCTGGGAAAGAAGCTTATTTTCTTTTTTTTTTAAATTAATAAAGTATTTTATTTTTTTTCCGTTACATGTAAAGATAGTTCTCAACCTTTGTTTATACAAGCTTTACAATTTCAGATTTTCCTCCCTCCCCCCTCCCCTAGACAGCAGGTAATCTGATATAGGTTATATATATATATGTATACATAATAACATTAATCCTATTTCTGCATTAGTCATGTTATAAGAGAAAAAAATCAGAGCAATGATGGAAAACCTCAAAATAGAAAAAAAAAAAACAACAGGATCAAAAACAAAAGAAATAGTACAGTTCATTTAGCATCTGTACTCTGCAGTTCTTTTTTTTTTTTTCCTGGATTTGGAGATCCTCTTCCATCATGAGTTCCCTGGAACTCTTCTGTACCATAGCACTGGTGAGAAGAATATAGTCCATCACAGTAGATCAACACTCAATGTTGATGTTACTGTGTACAATGTTCTTCTAGTTCTGCTCATCTCACTCATCATCAGCCCATGCAAGACCCTCCAGTTTTCTCTGAACACCTCCTGCTCATAGTTTCTTATAGCACAATAGTATTCCATTGTATTCATATACCACAACTTGTCCAGCCATTCCCCAATTGATGGGCACCCCCTCAACTTCCAATTCTTTGCCACCACGTAAAGAGCAGCTATAAATATTTTTGTACATGTGGGTCCCTTTCCCCTTTCCATGATCTCTTTGGGAAAAAGACCCAAAAGTGGTATTGCTGGGTCAAAGGGTATGCACAGCTTTATCGCCCTTTGGGCATAATTCCAAATTGCTCTCCAGAATGGTTGGATAAGTTCACAGCTCCACCAACAATGGATTAGTGTTCCAATTTTCCCACAGCTTCTCCAACATTTATTATTTTCATTTTTTGTCATTTTAGCCAATCTGATAGGTGTCAGGTGGTACCTCAGAGTTGTTTTTATTTGCATCTCTCTAATCATTAGAGATTTAGAGCATTTTTTCATATGGGAATAGATAGCTTTGGTTTCTTCATCAGAAAACTGCCTGTTCATATCCTTTGACCATTTCTCAATTGGGGAATGAATTGGGTTAAGAAGCTTATTTTCTATCAAGGATAGTGTACCATACGAGGTACTGGTGGGGAAAGAGCTGTTGTTTTTTGGGGGGGAAAGGAAGGACCCATAAGATTCATAGTAAAAAAGAAAATGGTAAAGAAGACTTCATAAAGCAAGGGGACAAGTAAATACATAAAGAACAAAGTTTAAAATAAAAATATTTATTATATGTTCATAATTCATATATAATATAAAACATATATGCATATGTATATCTATATAATATAATATACATATTGTATATGTACAAGACATTGTCCTAAGCATTGAGCACGAAAAAAGAAAAAAAAAGTGAAAAGCAATTCTTGTCTTGAAGCTTGCATAAGATGTGTCAAGCAGAGGGTTGGAAGCAGGACACTTTGAGGAAGCAAAGAGATTTACCTAAGGAGACAATGAAAGATTTCCATTAGTAGATGCTACATGAGCTTTTTCTTGAATGAAGCTCTGAGAGTCCATGAGAGAACATCTAAACAAAGACATGGAAGTGGGAGATTGAATGACAAGTTTGTGATACTGCAAGTGGGCATGTTTGGATGGAATGTAGACCACATGAAGGGCAGTAATGTGCAATGAGCCTGGAAAGACTGGCCAGAATCAGACTGTGAAAACATTCCATTGTCACACTGAGGAATTTCGGTTTTATCTGAAAGATAATAGAAAGCCACTGAAGATTCTTCAGGAAAGGCATGATGTCAATCAGTAGTCAATCAACATTTATTAAGCAACTACTATGTACCCAGCACTGTTCTACATGCTGCAGATACCAGTGGGAAAATGATAGTCCCTGTCTTCAATCTAATGGGAAAAGACAAAATATAAAAGGAAGCTGAAAACTGGGAGGAGGGAGGAGGTATGTGACCTGGGGCCATGATGGAGAAGGCAGTCAGTGAAGTCCCAAAGTAGGGCAGTCAGGTGAGAGAGGAGATGTCAGAGATGGGCTATCTCCCAAAATGGAATTCATGGCCTCACCCTTCAATCAGACATGCAGAGCACAGTGATGAGGCAGAGAATATGAGGTAGAGAGACACACATACTATGGATCTCACAGGATGATATGATTATCCCATTAATGAACTTCCAGGAGTATGGTAGAGAAGTCCGTAAGAGAAATGCCAAAGCAGTATGATCAGGTGAGAAACGAGGTCAGACTGATGTTTCTGTAAATGATTTTGGCAGCTGGGTGAAGGGCAGGTGGGTGAAGGGCAGGTGGGGGAAGGGAGAGCTCTCAAGATCAGGAGTCCATTTGGGAGACTATTGCAGTAGTCAAATAAGAGGTAGTGCAGCTTTGAGCTAGAAAGGAAAATGAAAATGGCTCCAAATTGGTGATAAATCTTCTATGAAATGCCAGGAATTTTTCACATCTTCCAATAACACCTTTAAAATCCAGCAGAACCATGTGATCTCATAGCTATGGCCAATTCTGGTAGTGCAGATCACAAGTCATCCATGGCTGTCCATGTTCTCCTGTAACTCCACCATGGGCTAGGAGAATGGAAGTGGAGAGTCACTATACCACAAGCTTCTTTCAGATCTTTTGTTTATTACTTAGATACCCAATGTGGATGCTGGCTGCTCATCACTTATATCTCATTCTTTTCACTCATAGAAATTTTTTTAGAAAAATATGGAAAGCCTAAAATAATAATGTTCCCAAACCTACCAACACTTTTAGAATAGAGCTGTGGCAAAAATAATCTACCTTTAGAAGGAGCAGTAGGCTAGTAAATCTGTGTGTTTTCAATTTTGGCATTTCTTGAACTGTTTTTCAGGATTCAAGAAAATAACCCTTAAACTAGAGAAGAGATGAGAAAATACATCTTCCTTCCTTCACTGGAGAAATGGGAGAATATGGGTGTAGACTGCTGTGTTTGCAGACAAATATGGTCAATGTGTTGTTTAATTTTGCTGAGCCATCTATATCTTTGTTTCAAAGGAAAGTTTTCTGGGAAGATGAGGGAAAAGGAGTATATTTGGAAATAAATGTGTTATTAAAATATATCAATTAAAAATGAACAGGAACACTTGAGTTAAGATGCCCTGCAAAGTAAACACTTTATTTTTTAAAAAGGAAAGTAATGACCTTGTCTTAGAGGGTCTGGGATTTCTAGATGATGGGAGAATACATCTGAGATGTAGTGACTGCCACTCCTTGGGAAATGGGCCCTGGTGCCAGGAAGCCTGGCTTGAATCTGCCCCTCTCTCAGGACTGAGGCCAGAAGCAAGACCTTTCATAGCTGGCAGATGAGAGATTTTGGGATCCAGTGCCAAGGGCCAACTAAGAGGAAGGAGGGGGTGAGTATAAGGGAGTGGAAAGACAGTTTGTAGTGAAGCCATGGGAACAGGCATTGGCCTTCAATACTGAACCCCTAAAAGCCAGATATAAAAGTAAATGGTAACAAAGTATTCATCAGTCTATCAAACATTTATGAATTGTCAACCATAGGATGAGCACTGTTGTAGGATCTGGGGCTGCCAAGACAAAAGTGAAACCATCTCTGTCCTCCTTCCGCTTACATTTTAATGGAGAAGGTAATATTCAGAGACATGACATAAACAAACTCATGGGCAGGTATATATGAAATATGTATGAAGAAGATTCAAGGCAACATGAGAAGGAGGGAGATAACAGCTGATGGCACTATGAAGGACCTTCTGAATAGGGAGGCACTTGAACTATCTTGAAGGAAACCAGGGCATCCAAGAGATGGTGGTGAGAAAGAAGAACATCCCAGACATAGCGGCCAGCAAATGCAAAGGCATAGAAATGGGTTATGGAGCACCATGTGTGAGAAATAGCAAAGAGCCAATATGACTGGACTAGAGAGCATAGAAAGGGGGTTGACATGGGATACTGTTGAGTCCAGGCTGTTGTGAGCCTTATGTGCCAAAAGGGTCATTTTGTATTTGATCTTAGAGGTCATATGGAACCACTGAAGGCAGCTGAGGAGAGTGGTGACTAGCCCTAAACTTTAGGAAAACCAAGTGCCAAGGCAGAATCAGAGACAAAAGATAATTCAGGAATCTGGGGATCCAAGAACCAAGATTAACAAAGGTGAAGCTCCATTCTGGCTTCTTGTGCTCAGTGAGCTGGAAGGTTCTGTGGGTTTTAGAACCAAGGCATAAGGTATTAAAATTTGGCCCACTCCAGCCAGATCATGGAGCAATTTCTTCCCTTTATAAAGTATTTATTTTTTTAATTTTTTAATTCTGAACTTATAACCCTAAAATAGTGTTTCCATATACTGAAAACTTAAAGTGAATTATGGATGAAACCAAGAGGTATCCCTCTTTTTAAAAAGTACATGAACAGGCTACTTTCAGAACTATCTTGCTTGTCTGTACTTCCTTCTGTTCTTTCCTATGCATTATGAATGTTTCAGGGACCCTCTTTTTTGGCATTACTATTGCTTTGCTCCATTCCTCTGAACATTACTTGCCAATGGAAAACCACCTCCCAGTAAAAACTTGTAATTACAAAGCACAGTTGAGTGGAGCACATTCACCCAGTGATGACTGTGAACTTAAATCCTTTACATTTCTCAATCTTATAGAGGTGACATTAACATTAAGTCCATTAATATTAAGTCCAGGGGGCAGCTAGGTGGTATAATGAATAAGGCACTGGCCCTGGATTCAGGAGGACCTGAGTTCAAATCCGGCCTCAGACACTTGACACTTACTAGCTGTGTGACCCTGGGCAAGTCACTTAACCCTCATTGCCCTGCATAAAAATAAATAATTAATTAATTAAATGAATGAATGAATGAATGAATGAATGAAAAAATATTAAGTCCAGCCTCTTACACATACTGGCCATGTAACTCCAGGCAAGTCATTTAACCTCTCGATTCCACAGTCAGCTCTCAAAGATGGGAAGCAGCAGTCAGGGTTTATCTGAGTCAGCAGGCGCCTCCTCACCCCGAATTCCCTACATATACATTGAGAGAAAAACAGAAAACATTTTCAGAAAACCCTGTAATTATTGTTGTTGATGTTGTTATTATTATTTTAACCTGCAACCATTTATATAGAGTTATCTTGATGTGACAATACCCCAGTCTTAAAGCATTGCTTGGGGCACTGATCAAGGATTGGTTTCCCAGCTAGGAAGACCTGGGTTAGGAACTCCCCTCTGAAAACTTATTGGCTAGGTGACTCAAAGAAGGTCACTTTGACTCTCAATGTCCTAGGTAATTTTCTAAAACTATGTGTGAGGCCTTGACAGAGCTGTATTGGTCAAGAGAGTCCCCAAACCAAGAGTTCCCTACCCTAAAGACATTAAAAGTACATTCTCCCTCCTTTTTATATTTCCACATCTCAACCCTACATTCAAATATGGAGGTTACTGTTCTGATGTAGGCCAAAAGAGATGCCTTGTCACTTAGCAAAAGTTTAAATACTGTAATAGAAGATGGACCTTCAAGGGCCACAGGCCAGAACACAAAACAAAGCAGGCATTTGGGGAAAAGGGACCAAAGTCTTGAAGTTGTTCCAGGCAAAGCCACCTGCCTCCAAAGGAGACCGTAGTAGTTGAACAATACATTATTTCAATATGAGTCCAGTGTCTCTGCTCTTCTGGAGCAAGGCCAGATCCTGGGGGGGTGGGAGGTCAGCAGGAGGTAGCTTCTCTGTGTTAGAAGCATCTATCTGTTCATCAGCCACTCAAAATGGGATCGAGGATCTGCCCTTTCCCTCTGCCTAGACCTTCAGATTAATGCACCTGCAAGGGGCTTTCATCCTGAGCCAGCCTGCAGCTGGCCATAGGAAGGAAATTGTTTAAGAGCAAGGTCATGGTTGGCCTCACTCATTATCAGGCTGCAAATGAAACTGTGATTGGAAAGTTCTAAGGAAGGTTGTCTAAGACTTCTGTGGCCAATGTGGAGTAGATAGTTGAGCCCATGAGTATTATAGTCATTGATAAGGCAAAATGTGTTTTGGCCTCCTTTCTTAAAAGGTAGAAATGAGGGCTGGGGCAGTAACAGACTGTGGCTCAAGAGCCAAGTTCATAGGATCTGAGATTTAGATATTGAAGGGTCCTCTGAGGCCACTGGCTTCAACCACATAATTTTACAGGAGAAACAGAAACTCAAAGACGTTATATGATTAGCCCAATGTCATGCAGGTAGTAAATCAAAGAGACTTGAACCCACTTCATCTGATTCCAAATCCAGTTCTCTCCATGGTACCATATTGCTCTTCCTCTACCCTGTCTCCTATTTCAAATCTATTTGCCTCTGAGAAGCAGTGTGAGTCCAGTTGAAGGCGCCCTTAATTTGGAGTCAGATGACATGAGTTCAAATTCTATTTCCATCATTTCCTTCCTCTGTGAAGTTGGGTAGGTCAGTGAATATCCGTGGGGCTTAGTTTCCTCATATATAAAAGGATGCCTTGGATTAGATGGCCTCCAACACATCTATCTCTTCTTGGATTTTTTCTGTAGCCTCTTGAATACCAAGTGCTGTGCTCATGTACTGTTCAGGGCCCCTCCTAAGAGAAGGTGCTGGATTGAGGAGCATCTAAGAATCCAATTCTCTCTACTCTTTAGTACAGTTGACCCTACTCCTTTCTCCCAGAATATCCCCCAATATTTGTTTTATAAAAGGACAGAAGATGGAGGCTAGTGTTTATGAAAAATGGTATTTGAATACTTTTTAAGCAACATTAACATTGGTACCCAAGAAGCAAAGATCTCTTTTGGAGGGATGGGTGAAACATAGCCAAATAGCTGCCTAGTAGCCTCATGTTAATGACAATGTTGTAGCCTACTTTGGGTGTGATCTTCACTTTCTTCATTTTCCCTTTCATTTTTAGTTGGAGCAATACAGAACCAGATTCAGAACTCATAATAGCTTAGAAGTTATCCAAGTTAAAAGCTCATCTTATAGATGAGGAAAATGTGGCCCACAGAGTTGGAAAGAGGTCCAAGGTTACATGGATGAAAGCAACAGATCCAGAATTCTGACTCCAAATCCGGGATACTTTGTTATGTTTCTTCTCCAGGACTTCTCTTCCTCGATATGGCAGGGAGGGTGCCAATTTGCATTGGAAAATCAAGATTCTTCACTGGGAGTTCGTCATACCAACAAAATCCCAGGTCTGATCCTCCCAAATATTCTTATTGTTGTTTTTGGATAGGATCCTGAGAAGAAAGCAAGCAGTAGGTGAGCTATGATCATGAAGGATGGGCACTTGCTATGTACTTGTGGCATGCTTGCCCCATCACTCTCTTTACCCATTGCCTAGTTCCTAAAATCAAATTTGGTATTTTTTCCTCTTGTACATAGCTATTTTCTGACTTAGAGTGAGACTTTCCAAGGCCTTTATTCCTTGATTATAGTATTTAGGTTACACTTGGAATCTTCTTACATTCTCCTTGCTCTCTACTTGAAGCTAATGGTGATGAGGAACAAGTGCCAGGACTCATTCTTTGTTTTCTTAGGCTTTACTTTTTTAAAGATCTGTTTTTTTCTGAGGAATATACAGTAAAATATTGTTCATCCCAGCTCAGCCTCTTAGAAAGCCAGTGTGGTGTACTGAGCAGGGCACTGGACTTGAAGCTAGAACACTTGAGCACAATTCCACACATCTTCCATTTAATGATTGTGTTGACATTGGAGAAGTCTAGTAACTGTTCCAAGTCTCTTGCCTTATCTATAAAAAGAGGATATACCATGTGATTTCGGTGGCTCTTTAAAACTCTGCAATTCTGGATTTGGAGATGATTCATGGACCGTCCTTGATTCTTTTAATCACTGTTTAATGGTTGGGGCCTAGGTCAGTTAGCATGAATGGGAATGGAAGTTTGCCTGCTTTTCAATGTATTCAACCCCTAGAAGCTGGTTGAGTATTATCTGTGTCTGTCTGTCTGACTTCCCTGAGAAGGCCACATTTATGGGTAGGATGGCAGACATCTCCTGCCCTACTGCCCAGGACAGTGCACAGAGTCACATTTTGCCAAGCTGTTGAATGCTCTTCTTTAATGGGAGGGTAGCATGACTTTCAAATCTCTAAGCCTGAATCTATTCCATATTCTGCCACACTGATTTATGGGTAAATGAAATTTGACTGCCTGTGTGTGTGTGTGTGTGTGTGTGTGTGTGTGTGAGAGAGAGAGAGAGAGAGAGAGAGAGAGAGAGAGAGAGAGAGAGAGAGAGAGACAGATAAGAGACAGAGAGACAGAGAAACACAGAGACAAAGACAGAGAGACAGATACAGAGACAGAGAGCAACAGAGAAAGAGAGACAAAGACAGAGAGAGACAGAGATATTGAGATTACTGAGGATTTCTCTCTTATCATCATATTGAGTTTTTGAAAGTTTTGCAAAGTTCTTTACATAGCTAATTTTGTTCAAGCCTCCCAATAACTGTGGGGAGGAGACACTACTACCTCTATTTTACAGATGAGGAAACTGAGGCTTCAGGATGTTAAATGACTTGTGAGTGAAAGTAAGAGGCAGAGACAGGGTTTGAAGCTAAGACTTTCTAAAACTGAAAACAGCTCTCTGTCCCCTAAGTCACACTGACTGTCAAGTACAGACTAACTGAATATGGAAAAATGAGTACAGATTCTACCTGAGCCACATCTTTCTGCAACCCAGAGTTTATTCACTCCATTTTAGGACCTGAACTGAGTCAACTCTCCATTCATTTAGCTGGCTTTTATGGTGATGTGAGCCGCCAGGTAAGTGCCCTGAAATGATCTTACCTTTGTTTATTTGATTTGTCTGATTTCTCAGCTTCCGTGGCCCCTGAACCACTTGGCTTGTGGGCTGAAGAGGAGACAGGAATCCTTAACACTTGAATCATCTCATTTCAGGCTTACAAGGGAAAAAAATCTCAGTACTGTCAGTGGGAAAGTATGCAGGAAGTTTGGAGGAATGAAGGTAATTAGGGGGAAATATCACATCCCGGAAACTTCATGGTGACAAGTTCTGTTTGCTAAAGGATGGTTGGGAAATCTTCCCATCAGCTAAAGTGGCAGAGATAAGGTACCCTAACACAAACAAAAATAAAACAAGTTGCCCTAAGAACAACAGCTGGTTAAGTGCAGGGAATTGTAGGGGAGGTTACCAGCCTTCCTGATTATGTTGGGATAAGTCTTGACTGGGATGATATTTGCTCCCTAAAGTTCTATGTGGTCCTCAAACCCGATATCCTTGGCATATTCCCTGCACTCAAGGGCACCATTTTAGACTAGCTGGTATCCTTCTTTTACCCCCTTTGCCATGTCTTCTCTGACACACTCATGCCTGCGTTTGTATGAGGTCTTTTTCTTTTCTGAATTCGTATTGAGAAGGAAGGATGCAAGAGAGAGAAAGAGGAAGGAAAAAGGAAGGGAAAAATGAGAGAAGGATAGAAATAAGGGAGGGAGGAAAAGGAGGGAAGGTAAAAAGACAGGGAAGGAAGGAAGGAAACGATGGAGGATAGAAGAAAGGAAGAGAGAGGGAAGAAGAAAAGACAAAAAGTGAGGAACAGAAGAAGGAAGGGAGTGAGGAAGAGAGGAAAGAAGGAAGGAGAGGGAGGGAGAATGGAAGGAAAGAAAGAAAGGAAGGAGGGGGGTTGGAAGAAAGGAAGATAGGGAAGGAGAGAGGGAGGGAAGGGAGAAAGAGGAAGTGAGGAAAAGAAGGGAGTTTGCATTCTAATATGGGAGACAACATAGACATAGCTATATATATATATAAGATGTACAAAGTGGGTGCAAGCTAACTGTCCTAGATTCTCAACTAGATTGTAAGTACCAAGAGGACAAAGACAAATGTCTTCTGCTTTTCCATTCCCTGTAGTGCCTAGCATAGACTAAACAAAGAAGGAACTACGTGATTGTGTCATTTACTCAACCTGGGGAAATCCCAAACTCTGTCATCTCTGATTTAGTGGATGCATCCTGGACAGTTTTTCAAGGCCAACAGAAACACATGGTATTAGATGTGTGTAATTACTTTGCATATACAGGGAGTCCTTCTTTTGGAAACTCTGTATTTTGCACCAATATATCTGTGCACATATTGTTTTCCAAGTCATGGGGGAAAAAAGTATTGTTTGACTTTGTCTTTGCATATTCAGCATGGTATTTGGATTAGATGCATAGCAATTCAACCTATGAACTTCACTGGTCATAATCTCTGCAACTTCAGGTCTTCCATATTTGACTAAGAACACAAGGTGGTTAATTATTTACTTCTATGTATTCTATAGACCACATGGATCAGGGGGAGAACTTCTTGGTTTTACTAAATTCAAATGCGACTCTAGTTACTAAGCCATGTTTTCTATCATGGTGCAGAGTAGACACTTCTAAAACGTTTTTGAATAGATGTGAATTTTCCAGGTTCACTTAGCTAATAAGGATCAGAGGTGGGATATTTACATCTTCCTACCTGCCTAGACTGTAAACTCCATGTGGGGAGAGTTGTATTTGGCTTAAACTTTGAATCTTCCCCAGCACATAGTACAGTGCATTACACTTAGTGAATGCTTTAAAAGATGCAGCCAGTGAATGAATTTATATGTTTAAATTGCTCACAAGGGGGTTGGACCTTCAAAGTGCTTAAAATATAGTTTCTATCAACAGAAAGGAGTTTTGAGAAAATTTGTGCTATAAAGTGTGATTTTATGAAGAAACTCCACTGGCAAATGGTGCTCATCATATTGACTTGGGTTGTAGAAATGGAAATGGGCTCAATGATCCATATCCCATGGAGGGGGATTTTACTCTGAGCTTTGACATCTAGCAAGGTATGATGCAGAAATGTCATGCTTCCTTTGCATGCCAAGTTGTTGTCCTTTATTATGCAAACACTACAGCCACAGGATGCAATGCGGTGGGGCTTGTATGATTGCCAGAGTTTTGCCTTTCCATTCGAATCATGTGAAGAATAAATAAAGGGGAACGTTTTCCCCCATCTTGGTGAAATCAAATATCACTTGGATAAGTGGCTTCCTGATTACCTTGGATAAAGTATATCTCCATCACTAAGAACACCCCTGCTGACAGGGTTATGCAGTGAATATTCTCAGATTTTGGGGAATCTAATTATGAAAGATTGTCAGCACCATGGCCAAGGGTCGTGGAGGAAGGTGGGACCTGGGAGCTAAGTCAGTGCTATGGAAAAGGAAAGTCCTGAGTTGTGTACTGCTCAGCCGGTGTGGCCACCATTATGAGTGTATTAAGATGTCAAACACTGAGGGATGTAAAGGATGGCAGAGAGGCAACACGTCTGCCACAAAAATAGACCACTTATTATTTCCAAGATTCATAACAGTTTGGACAGCTTTTAGAGAAAAATTAATGTTCAGGTGAACTTCCTGTGTTTAGGAAAGGAATTATTACAGCCTTTATTACTAATAATGAAATAGAAACTGTGCAAGCCTTTGAGGGTAAAAAATAAAGAAGTAAAAATGAAATAGTTTCTGCCTCTGAAGGGCAATCTGTATGTTCATCTGTATGTATGCACACAAATGATATATATGTGTATATGCATGCATATGATTATGATATAGTCATGTGTAAGGTATATATGAAGGGGAATAAAGATGTATTTCTTATCCAAATAATTTTACATGTATGTGTATGTATGTGTGTATACACACATAAACACACAGGCATATGTGTATATACGAACATACGCATATATGCATACATGTGTACATGTATGCAAGGATGCTCACATACATGCATATATTACACATGTGCATATACGTTCGTGTATATACATAAACACATACACATCTATATGTGAATATAAATATATATGCATGTACATGGGCATGCATATTCACATGTTCATTTATATACACAGACACATGCACACATACACACATACATATACACCTCAGGGTTCAAACAGATGAGAGAGGTTAAAAAGGCTGATTTGATGTAGAAAGGATTAACAGATTAACAGGAGGTTTTGGTGCTATATCCACATTTTTGTTTCCTCCAGATTAATTATTGGGGTGACATGGCCAGAGAAACAACATACACTTCTGTTCCACACCACTACCATACCCACTGCATGTTACTGTCCACAGTGAGTTATGAAGTAATAGGACAAGCTTAGAAAGGATCCAGTTGAACTTAGTGTCTAGCATGATGATGATGGCATGGGCTTCCTGCCATTTTCTCTTCTCACCTGTACGTGTGTCTCCCTGCTATACTGGCTATACTGGGGAGGCATCCAGGATAGGCTATATGTATATCCGTAAGGATTTCTCATGGTCATGTTCATCAATTTCAAGCTGGAGAGGGCCTTATACACTGCCTAGTCTAACATCCATTTTACAAATTAAGGAATGAAGTTAAGTGACTTCAAGCCACCAAGCATGTATTAAGTGCCTTCTATATACCGGGCACTTTGCTACGAACCAGCAGAGGCAGCATATAAAATGCCTTGGTTTCATATTTTTTTATATTGCTCTTTTATATTTGCATTTTGTTTCATGGCATTTCTATGGATGATAAATCTATTCATTCTGACATTGCTATTTTATCCAGGAAATTTGTTAGAAAAAGTAAAATAGCATCATTAAAGATTCATCTCTATCATTTCAACAATTTAGTGCCTGGCTATGACCTTTGGTGTCTAGACTACCTCATGATGCTATTAGGTGACAAATTCCTCTAAGTACAGACTAAAAGACAAGACTCTAAGGGGCATGCCCAGAGAATTCCATCACAAATAGGGACTCAAATGTCAAAGGTTACCCTAGAAAAAAGGTAGTATCCAAATCAGATGGGAAACATTCAGGCCATCATGCTTAGGATTTTGGAATGGTCACTAATTCCTTCTGTAAACATTCTTATCTGAAAATGGAACTAAAGTGTTTCTCCTGCTACTCTTTCCATAAATTTTCTGGGTTATTATAGCATCCCTTAGGCTTCTCTCCCAATCAGTCCTCCCCTTGGCAGGACAGGTGAACCAGCTTGCAGGGTCCTAGAGGTAACACTAATAAGTTGGTACTAATAGTGCCTTACTAGCTTTGTGATCCTGGCCAAGTAATTTAAGGTTAACATCTGGATCTCAATTTTTTCATCTGTGAAATGTGGGAATTGGACTGGATTGCCTTTAAAAAGTCCTTTCCAGTTCTAAATCATTGATCACATGCTTACCTATTCCTACTGTATCTCATCAGCACTAATTGGTATGCTTTCCACTAAAAACCAGCTAAACAGTACTCACTTTTTTTTTTTTTTAGTGAGGCCATTGGGGTTAAGTGACTTGCCTAAGGTCACACAGCTAGTAAGTGTTAAGTGTCTGAGGCCGGATTTGAACTCAGGTACTCCTGACTCCAGGGCCGGTACTCTATCCACTGTGCCACCTAGCTGCCCAAGCACCAACTTTTTAGAAAAAGTATTTCCTAGGATCGCATTAGCAAGAAGAGTGGTAACAAAACATTCCAGTCAATGTGAGGAGAGGGGGCAGAAAGTTAAAGTATAAAGGTAGCAGGACACACATAGCAAATCCATATGGCAAAGGGCCTCTCTCAAAACTTTTTGAATGTAATTTGTGTCCAATATGGAAGTGTTCATAAAGTTGTTCTTAGGTCTAGCTCTCTATTAGGCTCTATGGCTCAGTAGCTTTGTAGAAACCCTAGCTGGCACTTCTCTTCCAAGAAGGGTCATGTTGACTAGAACTGTGATTGTTTGAAGCAATGATATTCCTCACTGGATGTGATTCTCCTACTGGTACAGTTTATTTTATGCCAGATGGATAAATGATGTGTGTGTATATGTGGGCGGGGGGGAGCAAAAGACATAGAGGAACTCTTTCTCCTCCATTGTCAAGAGTGATTCTTTCTCAGGAAATTGACTGCAATTTCCAAACTAGATCAATTATACCACTACACTGGTTCATTGTTTGACTATCTCACTGTTGGATTTACTGATATCTTTATATAAAGGTCAACAAAATGTCTAATTCTTCAACCTATAGTGAAAATGTTCCCATATTGGCAATGTTGATCTTCTTCCATAGGGGAAGGCACTATAATCATTCCAACTGATTAAAGACTGATTCTCACCCAGTTTATGTTTTTGATTGCTTCATTCAGTTGAAGCATATGAGTATTTTGTCCTTACATTAATTGTAGAATTAGGAACCAAAAGAACTGGATTAGCTTTCTGAACTTAGGATAATCACCTGACTGTTTTGGCATTCGTTTTGTTTACCTATATAATGGGGTGGTTAGAGTAGATCAAGAGTTCATGATCTACTTTTTTTTTATGTTCTGGACCCCTTTGGCATTCTGGTGAAACCCTTGGACTCATTTATAGAAGAATGTTTTAAAATACATCAAATAAAATAGATAAGACTAGAAAGGAAACTAAATTATTGGAAAGCAATTACCAAAATTTATTTTTTTAAAAACCCAATCAAATTCATTGACCCTGGAACCTCTGTTCTAAATGAGCTTTATGGTCTACTCCAATTCTAAAAGTATGTTCCTGTGATTCCTTGCCTTTGTGCTTTAACTAACACATATCCAAAGGAAAAAAAAATATGCTGAAGACAAAGGGTGGTAGTCAATAGCACGTTTGAATGAGAGAATCTAAAGATGTTTTGTTCTTTTTTTTTAACTTCCCACCTCTTTTTTTCTTTTAAGGTTATTGTATGTATTCTTGATTCATATCTTAACATTACAAGTTCTTCTTCTCTCTGAGTACTCAGGAACATTTTCATAAAATATCTGTTCCATTGTAGCATATAGCTATAACCTGGACTTTGGCTAAAATCAGAAACATGAGGACAGTGAGTCCACTGCAGTTGGAGCCCAGAACTTCATGGTGGGAGGTTATGAATTAGCATCCCAGACCAAAGGAATTGCCGCTTGCTCGTTAATTTGATTTTGTTTGGATTGCTGAGCCATGATTCATCCTTAATTGCATTGTTACGAATGACTAAATAGTCTAGGTATTAACTAACCCCCAAGTGGTTGCCCAGCCTGTATTTAACTAGGACATCTTCCTTTGGAGTAATTTAAATGAACATGAAGTTGGGACGCCATTGGGTTCTTGCTGATCCACTTGCTGACTGATGGTATTGGTGCCTGGGGGTTGTGCAGTTACAGTAACTAGAGAATTATCTACTTAGGCTGCTGTTCACTTAGTAGGAACTGTGCTTTCTGCCACATCTGGCTTTGCATTTGGCCATAGGTGGATTGCCAGAAGATAGACTGGGTTTGATTCAAATGGAAAGTTGCTCTGAGGCGTCGGGTTGTTTCACCCTTCTGCATATGAAATGGATAAAATAATTGAGAAAAGCATGAGCACTGAACTATTTATTAAAATAAAAATACTCTTGGAATAAAGGGGAATTTCTACCCCCACAAAAACTGACATTATGGCTCATGAGAGTCCTCAAGGAGTTTGAACCTAACGACACTAGGAAATGGCTACTTTGGATGTTATTTTCTCCATTTTACAGTTGAGGGAATTGAGGAACAGGGAGGTGAGGAGAACTTGTAGATGACCACAACCCAGGAGTCTCAGCAGTAGGAGTTGAACCTAGGTTTTCCTGCTGCTTGTTCCAGTATTCTGGCTCCGATGTCAAATAGAGAAATAAAAGACAAATCAGTAACTCACTGAACTGAATCAGCACAAGTACTAACTTTAGACATACTGCTGGAGTAAAATCTAACCACATACTCAGAAATTAAAGATGGGGGTTTGGGAGTAGGCCTGTGAATATTAAGGACCAGAAGATATCAGGTACTTGTTAGGAGGGAAAATGAAAGGCAATCCATTCTAAACAACAGAAGAGAAGCGGGTCCTAGAGCAAGCTCTCTCATTCCCCAGGACCTTGGGCAAAGTCAATTCACCTCTGAGTTTTCCGATTTATAAAATAAGGATAATAATCTATGTTTGACTTTTCTTAGGTCATGGGTATGTGGTTCAAATGGCAAAATACCTAACTCTTTGACAGACTCAGAAGTAAAGTGCATCATGCTAGTGTAATTTATCATTATGAAAAGACATATTGTCTACTCGGATCATTGTTACTTGGAGCTGTCCATCTTTCATAGATTGACATTTTCTCTGGGTATATATAAAGGGCACTACCACATACCATATATTGAATTTTGGGGGGTAATATATGGGGGGGGAGGGAAAATCTCCTAGAGCATTGGGCTGAAATTGCCAAAATAAATAATCAGGCTTTATGTCAGGAAAAAAAAATCCTAAAAAATTGAGTGGCCCAAGTGTGCAATGAACTGCTTTGAGGAGTAGTTGACCTTGGCCATTTTTGAACAGAGACTGGAGGACCACCTTTTAAGAATGCTGAAGAGGCAATGCATGGCCAGGGGTGCCCGTAAAGTGCCTTCCAGACCAGAGCTTCTCTGATTCTGGGACACTTTTTTTGAGTCACTTTCCCTTTGATAGAGACATGGGAGACACTGGCAATGACCTCCCAGCATGGTATGCCTGCATCAAAGAAGACATTGTGTTCTATGAGCAAAGCAGAATTGCAGTAGCTCAAAACAAATGTGAGATGCACAAATTTAGAGACATCTCCACTCCAGATGTTCATTTGAACTAATTGTGCCTAACCTGTGGTAAAACCTTTCAAGCTCATATTGGTCTAGTCAGTCACAGTCAGACACACTGCACCTTGACCCCCAACATAGTTATATCATTTTGGTCCTCTTTGAGCACAAACATGTGCCAGGCACTGTGCTAAGCATTTTACAAATATTATTTGATCCTCCTAACATCCCGAGGAAACATTATCATCCATATCTTATAGTTGATAAAACTGAGACAAACACAGTTTAAGTGATTTTGCCTAGGATCACACAGCTCATAGATGTTTGAGGCTGGATTTGATCTCAGATTTTCCTTCCTTTAAGCCCCCCACTCTATCCACTATGCTATGTAACTGCAGAAGCAAAGGTGAAGAAAACTATTGAGCAGAATGCCTCCTTATTCTCAACCCTTTCTTCTGAGAACTTAGTCCAATATTAACTGATAAAAGATGGTAGGAATCCCTATGAGAATAACTATACCTGGATTTATTCACAAGATTATCGTAAGGGTTCTCATATTGGTCTGGCTCTACGATAATGGAATTTAATAGGGTGACATGCACTGTCCTAGAGTTGAATTAAAACAAACCACTTCCACAAGCACAAGATGGGAGATTCATGAAGTGATAACAGAATGTTTAGAAAGATTTTAGGATGTTAGTGTATGTTCAACATGGGTCAACAGTGTGTCATGGAAGCCACAAGTGCTAAAGCAAACTTAAGCTTTATTATAGCACTAAGGAAGTAATCATTCTAATATAGGCTGACTTTGTTGAATCTGAAAAGTTGGCTGTTTCAGTGGATAGAGAGAGGAGCCAAGAGTCAGGAAAACCTGAGTTCAAATCCTCCTTCAGATGCTTTGTGACCCTAGGCAAACCACTTAAATTTCCCAAGTTTCAGTTTCTTCATTTGTTAAATGTGGATAATGATAGAACCCACCTTACAGGCTTAAATTTATTAATTGTGCTAAGTTCTTCAAGAACCTTAAATCCCTGTCTAAAGATTAACTTTGGATCTTCTTAGCTCATCACTCAATTATTGTGTTTAGTTTGGGAGTTACATTTTAAGAAGGATAAGAATAACCTATAATATAACCAGAGAGGGATGAATACAGATCTTCCTATGTGGCAACCAGTAGAATTTTCATTTATCTTGGTAATTATCTAGAGAAGAGAAGACTCAGGATAAGGGGTCATGATAGCCATCTTCAAATATTTGAAGGACTTTCAAAGGAAAAGGGAAAATAGTTTGTTCTATTTGGCTTCAGAGAACAGAACTAAAAATAACGGAAGTTATTAAGAGAAGTATTTAGGTTTGATGTCAGGGGAAACATTTTCCCTAACATTTATGTACTTGACCTGTGATTTTATTGGAACAGAATCCTCCAAGTTTTGGAAACTCCCTCTATGAATGCAGCTTCTGCCCATGAATTACCTAAAATACTAAAAAGTTAGGTGACAGCCAATATATTTCAGAGGTGGGATTTGAACTCAGATCTTCCATGCTCTAAGGATAGTTCTCTAGTCATGATATCACCTTGTGTCTCTTCTAATGTTTAGGACTAAAAATGTGAAATGGGCTACCCTGAGAGGTAATGAGTTTTTATATCACTGATAAATGTCAAGTGAAGTCTGCATAATCAGTTCGAGAGTATTTTTTTTTTTTATAAAATACTTGTTCAGGAAGAAATTGGAATAGGAGATGTCTAGGGAAGCTTCCAAACTTGAGATTCTGTGATATTCTCAGTAGTTTACTCTTGAATAATCATTCTTTATACCCTATCCCCAGAAATCCCTCTCCATTCAAACAACTGACTTGCTCTCCCAAGATTCACTGATGGGTTTCTCCAAAATGAGCTTAGCTCCAGTCTCAAGCCTTCTCTCCTTATGCTGAGTGAGTGATCTCCCTGTCTCAACATGCTCTTATGACCACACATAAATTTACTCAAAAGTAAGCACAAGTGCTAACATGTAAGAATCCACTTAACATGAAGAATGACAGATCTCAGAACAATGTCCTTGTACTACAAATAAAGTCACCCTGCAATGGATTTTGAAGGCTTAGGAGGTAAAGCCTGCCTGAATATTCACATCTG
Source organism: Dromiciops gliroides (assembly GCF_019393635.1). Taxonomy (NCBI): domain Eukaryota; kingdom Metazoa; phylum Chordata; class Mammalia; order Microbiotheria; family Microbiotheriidae; genus Dromiciops; species Dromiciops gliroides. The sequence continues at coordinate 751,573,203 of NC_057861.1, forward strand.
CAATTGAGAAGGGGAGGGAATCCAGTAGATAGGATGCTTCCTCTGAAAAATGCCTTTGCTCTTTCATCTTTAAAGGTGCAGCAAATGATGAATCTTTACAGAGAGCAAGATTTGAGTCTTGCCACAGACTAGGGTCTGAAACTGGCCTGCTGTAGTATCAACATAGGGATATCATTTAAAGGGGAACATCTGGACAGAACACAAATAGGAATCTGCCACATGGGCTGTCTCCTGTTCCAGCTGGTAAAAAAGAAGATAATCCCTTCTGGAGAATCTGAGTAAACTGAGTATATTAGAATGCATGCTTAGTGTCAAATTGGAAAAGAGGGAGACATGTAGAATGCATATAATTTAAGTCAACAGCAGAAAGGCCTGCCATGGGAGGTTGTAACAATAACATTCCATGAACAGAACCTGGGACAATGTAGTAAAGTAATAAATTATCAAGGTCTTAGCAGATCCAGACTCATTTGGTGTCGCCTTTGGCAGTGCATGCATGATATTCACCCAACCAAATGCTAATATGCCTATCAAAGTTGATTCTCTCTCTGTATTAGCATAGTATCATATTAGCCTAATAGAGCACTAAGCTAATTTAATAGGGAAGTATCACTTCAAGAGGACCCCTTCTACAGCAGGGCCCTATTTCACTAGCAATTTAGCATTTTCTTACCCTGAAACAACATCATGACAATGTAAAAGAACAAAACAAAACCTAAAAAAAAAGACAAACACCACACAATCTCACATTTCCTCAGAGTAGTTCCCATCAGAGGGAAGTATTTCAGGGACCAACCTCTTCATCTTTGATTCCTCTCACTAATGGATCATTGAACACTATTGGATTCCCCACACTTGACTGCAACTCTAAGAAAAAAACACCCAGTCTTTCTGAACTTCCTGCTTTCTTATTTTCTGTTTTCAAGAGGGCTGAACATCCTCATTCTCAGTTCTCTGACACTGAGAACAAGAGAAGACCTTACCTTTGTGATGTGTTGAATTAGATCTGTTGGCCTTCAGGAGAAAGAGCCAAGAGCAATTGAAAAGAAAAATGTCTATCTCTTGGCAGGCAGCATAGAATCACAGGCTTGGAGATTTAGAGCTTAAGAGTCCACTGAGTCCCATCTACACCAAAGATTTTTATTCTCAGGTCCACAGACCACCTGCAGTCTCTGGATATATTTCAGGGGATCCATCACTTTGGATAGGAAAAATTGCAAATTTATTTTCATTAACCTCTAACTAGACTTTAGTATTTTCTTCAGTTATGAATGTAGGCAAGAAATTATTCTCAGAAGGAGTCCTTAAGGGGGCCCATGCTGCAAAAAAATTCAAAGAACCTCTATTCTAATGCAATCCTTTTTTTACATGTGGAAAACAGAGGCTACAGCAAGATAATTGACTTGTATGCTCAGCGCTGACATCAATGCCTTGTCCTTAATTTGTCAAGCTCAATTGAAATTACCCAAATTTGAGGTTGTGTCCATAATTTCATTTAGCTGCTCATTAATTAGGAGGGATAACAGGTGGCTAGCATAGTTGCTGTGCTCCTACAAACAGGATAGAAGAGATCTGGAGGGTTGAATTGGGTGACTTTTTTGTGAATGACTCTTGGGAGCTCATAGGCAAGAGTCACATGGGTGGCCTGGCACAGAAAGGCTGCAATCTCTACCATTGCAGGGAATACCCACACAGTATTAGACCATGTAAGAGCAGGGTTATTATTTTGCTCCCACAGTTCCCCTTCTCCCCAAAGCAATTCCTTCTCAAGGGCTTGACTCTTTCTATTCTCTGACAAATCTCCTGAGTCCAAACTAATTGGGTAGTCTTATACAAATTCCATAGGCCATGGCCAGGTTCCTCAAGCAATCAGGTTGGGTTTCCTTTCCAGCATGAAACTAACCTATCAATGGCTTCCAAGAACATTTACATTGTCCACGACTTCTTCCTGGACTTAATCTAGAGCCTATGATTGATTGATTCAATATAGATATATTCTCAGCTGGTAAATCTATCAAGGCACAACATTCTGAAACTGACTTTAAATGAAGTGGGGTGAGTTAAGCAAGCACCATCCTGCTACTCTTAATATCAAGGTCAGGACCCCATAGGCTGAATCCTGCCCACTGACTGTTTCTGTATTGTTTTTGAACTAAGAATGCTTTGTTTTTCATTTTCATGTGAAGTTTTATTGTGTTTAAAAATCTTAAAAGTACCTTTAGCACTTATACTATATAAAAACCAGGGGTGTATTTGGCTTTCATAGTTTGCTGACCCTTGATCTTCAGTCCTATGAGCCTAAAAACATAGAAAAGTAACTACAAAACAAATTCAAAGCAACATACAGGGAGTGTATTAAAACTTGGAGGGCTGATAAAGGCCTCATCTCTAAAATATATAGGGAACTAAATCAAATTTATAAGAATCCAAGTCATTCCCCAATTGAGAAATGGTCAAAGGATATGAACAGGCAGTTTTCTGATGAAGAAACCAAAGCTATCTATTCCCATATGAAAAAATGCTCTAAATCTCTAATGATTAGAGAGATGCAAATTAAAACAACTCTGAGGTACCACCTGACACCTATCAGATTGACTAAAATGACAAAAAAGGAAGATAATAAATGTTGGAGAGGCTGTGGGAAAATTGGAACACTAATGCATTGTTGGTGGAGCTGTGAGCTGATCCAACCATTCTGGAGAGCAATTTGGAATTATGCCCAAAGGGCGATAAAGCTGTGCATACCCTTTGACCCAGCAATTCCACTTTTAGGTCTTTTTGCCAAAGAAATCATGGAAAGGGGAAAGGGACCCACATGTACAAAAATATTTATAGCTGCTCTTTACGTGGTAGCAAGGAATTGGAAGTTGAGGGGGTGCCCATCAATTGGGGAATGGCTGGACAAGTTGTGGTATATGAATACAATGGAATGCTATTGTGCTGTAAGAAATGATGAGCAGGAGGAGTTCAGAGAAACCTGGAGGGTCTTGCATGAGCTGATGATGAGTGAGATGAGCAGAACCAGAAGAACACTGTACACAGTATCATCAACATTGAGTGTTGACCTACTGTGATGGACTATATTCTTCTCACCAATGCAATGGTACAGAAGAGTTCCAGGGAACTCATAATAGAAGAGGATCTCCAAATCCAAGGAAAAAAAAAAAAGAACTGTGGAGTATAGATGCTGATTGAACCATACTATTTCTTTTGTTTTGGGTGCTGTTGTTTTTTTTTTTTTTCTATTTTGAGGTTTTGCATTACTGCCCTGATTTTTTCTCTTATAACAGAATTAATGCAGAAATAGGATTAATGTTATTATGGATATATATATATATATATATATGTGTGTGTGTGTGTGTGTGTGTGTGTGTATATATGTATATGTATATGTATATAGATATATAGATATAGCCTATATCAGATTACCTGCTGTCTAGGGGAGGGGGGAGGGAGGGGAGGGAGGGAGAAAAATCTGAAATTGTAAAGCTTGTATAAACAAAAGTTGAGAACTATCTTTACATGTAACAGAAAAAATAAAATACCTTATATGTTAAAAAAAAAAAACTTGGAGGGGATAAGAATTTGAACATGTGACAATGGGGGAAAGAAGGATATTTCAGGTGTGGGAAGTGAAAATAATAAAGGACATTGGAAGTCTCACCCACTTTAACTGGAGGATAGAGATGTTATCCAGAAGATTTTAAAATAATTTTTGTAAGGGTCCATCATTATTTTTTAATTGGCAAAGACCCAAGATTCCAGATTTATTTTATATTTACAGAAGTAGTTTGCATGTAAAATAGATTTTAGGAACTCTATTTTTTTAAAAAAAAATAATAAACATTTTAATTTAAAGTTTGGAGTTCCAAATTCTATCCTCCTTTCCTCCTTCCCCTCCCCACTCCCTGAGGCCGTAAGCCATCAGATAGAGGTTATGCATGTGCAATTATGCAAAACATTACCATATTAGTCATTTTGTATAAGAAGACTTGAATAAAAGAAAAAAAATGAAAGAAGATAAAAATAGCATTCTTTAGTGTCTGTTCAATCAATATCAGTTCTTTCTTTGGAGGTGGATAGCATGCTTTATCATTCACCTTTTGGGACTGTCTTGGATCATTGTATTGCTGAGAATAGTTGTCATTCACAGTTCTTCATCACCTAATATTACTGTCTTCCTGCACAATGTTTTGGTTCTGCTCACTTTGCTATACATCAGTTCATATAAGTCTTTCCAGGCCTCTCTGAAATAATTTAGGGACACTTCACATGCTTTATTAAACATGAAAAACCAATGGAAACACTGTCAATATCCAGAGCCATGTGATAAATGGATTAGACCTATGGACAATATGATCTCAGGCCAAGCAACTTAATTTATTATTTTTTTTAGTATCTGTTTTGGGATCAAAGCATATTTTTTACTTTATTTTTTGGAGGGACTTTTTTGTCCAATTTCTTTCACAACTTGACTAATATGGAAATGTTTTGCATGGCTACACTTGTATAACTTTTATTGAATTGTTTGTCTTTTTAAAGGGGGGGTTGGGGAGGGAGGAAGGAATATAATTTCGAACGCAAAGTTTTTTAAATGGATATTACAATTGTTTTTCCATGTAATTGGGGGAAAATAAAATGCTACACAACTACATGTATACACACACGCACACACACACACATAAAAATATAAACATTACATCTATACATGCATCTATACATACCATATATATTTATATAAAATGTTAAACAAACATATACCAAATATACACACCATATATGTATATACATATACATATGCATATGCATACACGTACATATCAGATGAATGAATTAGCAAACATCAATGCTTTACTATTTACAAAACCCTGTACTTAACCCTGAGGATATGAAGATAAAGCAAAAGACATTTCTACATTTTTGTAGCTTACATACTTTACTCACATTAGTTCTTTTCATCTTTCCAACAACCTGGGGTGGCATGAATATTGTTTCTGGTACTTCATAGATGAGGAAACTTAGCTTTGTGGAAATAAAATGACTTATCCATGATCACCCAGTTAGTGGGTCTCAGAGGCAGGATTCTCTCTCCTGCCTGAAAGACCAGTGCTGTTTTCAATATAGCACGTTGCCCCTTATGGCTGTAGTTTCCAAGGTTAAGGAGTGGGAATCCTGTCATTCTCTTCCCTGGACACATTTGGAATTTGGTATTACATTTTAAAGAGGCAGGTAAGTGGCTCAGTGCATAGAGCGGCAGGTCTGGAGTCAGGAAATTATGAGTTCAAATCGGGCCTCAGATGCTCATTAGCAATGTTGACCCTGGGCATGTCATTTAACCCATTTGCCTTAATCCACTAGAAAAGAAAATGGAAAACCACTCCAGTATCTTTGCCAAGAAAACCCCAGGAACAGTGTTTATGTCACAGGGTTATAAAGAGTTGGACATGACAAAAATGACTGAACAAACTACATTTTGAGTACTTTATTGTCAAGCTGGAGAATGTCCAAAGAAAAACAAAGATCCTGGATTCTATGCAGAAGGATGTTTGAGAGAACTGGAGACGAAAATGTTGGGTCTAATATGTGTTTTCAAGTATATGTAGGACTCAAAATAAAAAATAAATAAATCATTTATATGTAGGGCTGTTAGATGGAGGAGGGAGTAGAATTGTTCTATTTGACCACAGAGAGAACTAGGGGTGATGGGCAAAAGGTGTCAAGAGGCAGATCTAGACTCAACTTTTGCAATCAAACAACATTCTTTCCAGAAGATTATTATTATTATTATAAATTGCCTTTGTAGTGGACATGATCCAGTCTCCCTCCTTCCCTGTCTTGGAGGACTTGGAGCAGAGAGGGTCAATGAGCAACTTTTGTTGGGGGTGTTGGGTGGGGAAGCTTTTTGTGTAATTCATGTTATATGGGTTGTGATGTTCTTTCCAACCTTGAAGTTCTATCATTCAAGGAATGATAAGAGCTCATGTCATCCAAATTTGTAACTTTATAGGGAAGGACATTAAAGTCCAGGTTGTTTAAAGCTTTTGTGAAGTTCCATGACTGATCAAAGGCAGAGGGAATAGCGTTTGACCAGTGGAAATGAGAGGAGGCAGCATTCCAGGTGTAGTGTTAGTAGAAGTGCTGCTGGAAGTGGCATATATATGTATGCATGGATGGATGGATGGATGGATGGATGGATGGATGGATGGATGGATGGATGGATGGATGGATGGATGGATGGATTTATGGATGGTTGGATGGAAGTGGCATATGTACATACATATATGTATGTATACATACACGTAGACACACACACACACACACACACACACACACACACACACACACACCCTTGAGTGTCATATGAATAAATATGGCTTTTGCTTCCAGCTGAAAACCCTGGGTGAATAGCCCTGACCAGCCATTCTGGCCACCTACCTGGCATTTCTCAGTCCCTGGCATGGGCATTTTACCTATCTCTGTGCATACATCTCTCCAATGGCATCCTTTATACCACTTCTCTTCTGCATATTCCTTTATTGCTCATATGGTTTCACTGACTTTGAGTGGTAATATGTCGCCACCTACTTATATTCCGCATGCCATGAAGCTATGACAAATAATAATAGCAGCTAGCATTGCTAGAATGTTTTATATTTTGCACACACACATTACACACGTTAACTCACTTGATCCTTACAACAACCCTGGGAGGTAGGTACTATTGTTAGTTATCCCTGTTTTACAAGTGAGGAAACTGAGGCACAGATAGGTTAAGTGACTTCACTAGAATCATGCAGATAGTAGGTGTCCAAGGCAACATTTGAACTCATCTTCCTGACCCCAAGACTCAAGTGCTATTGACTATATCATTTGGCTGCCAAATTAATTATACTTTCCCATTTTTTATGAATGTAATAACACTTAGACTTCCTTAGAGCAGGATTAATTTTGTCTTTGCATGATGAGTACTCGGCTCACTGCTTTGCAAAGAGGAAGTACTTAATAAGTGTTTGTTGAATGAATTCATTAATGAATGAATGAATGATGTAACAACTTTCACTATAACCCTGGAAGGAAGGAAGGACAGAGAATAGTATTCACATTTCAGGTGATGAGAGTGAAATTAAGACAATTGGTGCCTTGCTACCTACTACTAAGCGGTAGAGGCAAGATCTTTTGTTGCCCACCCATTTTTTTTATTCCATTATCCTGGGCTCAATGAACACAACAAAATAGCCTACTACACAATGGAGGAAAGACAATCTTCTGACTAGGTATTTAGACTACATTGTGCCATGACAGAATTAATATGATGGATTTTTTTTAACTCACAAGTTTGAAAAGCCTCATGATGTAACAATGTACTAAAGGTACCCTAATATACCCTTCAACATTTGTATATTCGACAAGCATTTTATAAGTGCCTACTGTGGGCAGGCACTATGCTAGGCACTAGAGATAGAGACAAAAATATGGCAGTTCCTATAATCAAGAAGCTTATATTAAATTGGGGGTGTGGACTACATGTATACATATAAGATTATACATTTAGCTCAAGAAGGAACCTCAGGGCCCATGCAATCAAATCTCATTATTTTCATTAGAGACAGTAAACTTCTAGTGCCTTTTCTTCAGGATTACCTTCCTTCTACTTTCTCTATAGCTTCTATAGATATAGTTGCTAACATGTTGTTTCCTTATCAGAATGTAAGCGCCTTATGATTTCAGAAAAACCTGGAAAGACTCATATGACCTGATGTATAGTGAAGTGAGCAGAATCAGGAGGACATTGTGCACAGTGACACTAGTATTCTTTTATGAGCAATTATGAATGACAACTACTCTCAGCAATACAATGATCCAAGACTAATCCAAAGGGCTAATGATGAAGCATACTATCTACCTCCAGAGAAAGAACTGATATTGATTGAACACAGAAAAAAAGAGCACTTGTGGATTGTACATATATATATATATGTATATGTATATGTATGTATATGTATATGTGTATATATATATATATATATATATATATATATATATATATATATATATATATATATATATATATATATATATATATATATCAGCTTGGATGCTGTCTTGTGGAGGGGAGAGGAAAGGGAGGGAGGGAGAAAAATTTGGAACTCTAAATCTTATAAAAATGAATGTTGAAAACTACCTTTACATGTAACTGGAAAAAATAAATATAAAAAATAAAATAAAATATAAATCAGAATGTAAGTACCTTGAAAACAGGGACTGTGCTTTTGCTTTTCTTTACATCTATAGAATGTAGCACAGTGCCAAGAACATAGTGTGTGTTTAATGCATGTTTATTTACTGACTGATAGTCATACCTTAGAACATTTTTTTTTGGTATGACTGTTCATAGCTTGGGCTTTTTCCTTGGAAAACTGCCCATTCATATTCTTTGGATATTGATGTTTTGTTGATATTTTTTCTGATAAATTTCAATCCATTTTCTATCAAAAAATGAGATCTTTATCAGATAATACTTCTGGAATAAGATTCCCTTCCCCCAGTTTCCTGGTTGTTTTTTTCTTCAAATTTTAGCTTCATCGGTTTTGTTGGGCAAACTGTCTTTTAATTTCATATCATCAAATTGTCTACTTTAATTTGTGTGATTTATTGTCTCTTATTTTATCATGAAATATGTTCCTATTGTAAAGGCAATTTCTTCTTGCTCTTTCTAAAAAAATTTAATGTATCACCCTTTATGTTTAAGCCATGTATTCACCTGGAGCTTTTCTTGGTATTTAGTTTGAGATACAGTCTATACCTAGTTTTGGCCTAATTACCATTTTTTCTACCTTTTTTCTGTCACAAAGTGAGTTCTTTCCCCTGTGAAGAGTAAAATTAAATGTGTGGTTGCCTTATTTCTGTCCCAAGTTTGGGGAAAATTAGCTGGGGTTTCTAATATATTTGTTACTTATAAATTAGAAGCTTTAGCACCAGTTTTGGAGCATTAAGGATTTATTAAAGCATAGCAAGTATTAGTAAAAAGAGAACACCTGGGTCAGAAAGTTAAGAAAAGGCCTTTCTAGCCTAGAGCTCCAGCCTGGCATGCTTCTTATTCCAAGTCCTCCACCATGAGTCTGTTTGAGAGCCAAAATGAGAGTGGCACTTCCCACTGAGTCTGGAGGAGAGGCCATCCTTACACTCTGCTTCAAGCAATCTAATATCACCTAAATTCTTTGGTTCACTGGACTTGAGGGTAGTTCCCTGTTGAGGTGAGAGTTCACACCCTCTGAGAACATACCATCTTGAGGGCCAGGCAGGTATGGTTTTAATCAGCAAAGTCAGAAAATCCAATCAATCTTAATCCAATTAATCCCCTTAAGGTGGAGCCTTTGGGTGTTCCAAAACCCATTATTTTGTCATACCCCAAATCTGAGATCTTTGGCATTGTTAAACACTAGGCTATTGTGCTCATTTGCATCTCCATATCCCATACTTAATCTATTCCCCTGATCAACATTTCTATTTCTTACTCAGTTGCAGTGAGGTAGCACTGTGGAGTGTGTAGTCATGTGACCTGGAGTCAGGAAGACTTAGCATCCTTTGGTAGTTTGATTGGCTTGGTACTGAATAAGTAAAATGTCTTACATAGTATTGGTAGTATTGTCATTTTTATAATACTGACTTGGCCCATACATGAACAATTAATATTTCTCCAATTATTTAGATCTGTATTTGTATAAAGTATTTTTCAAAAATTTTGATCATATACCTCCTACCTATGTTTTGGCAGGTAGACTCCCAGATATTTTATGATATATGTAGGCATTTAAAGAAACTAATCCAGGCTATTTACTGGAAGATCAAATACTGAAGCTGAAGCTTAAGTACTTTGGCCATATAATGAGAAGATGGAATACTCTGCGAAAGCCCCTGATGTTGGGAGAGATTGAAGGCAGAAGGAAAAGGGGAAGGCAGAGGATGAGATGGATAGATAGTATCATTGAAACAACAAGTATGAACCTAGACAGACTGAGAGGTAGTAGAGGAGAGAAGGGCCTGGAATGCTATGGTCCATGGGGTCAAGAAGAGTTGGACATGCCTGAAGGACCAAACAACAACAACAAAGTTATTTATAACTTCTTATCATATTAAGGGAGACCTCTTCTTATGCTTTCTAGATTTTTGTTCAATAACATTAGGTATTAAATTAGAAGCTGTGCTTGCATTCACTGAAGTAACCATCATTATGGTAGTTCTCATTATTAATGTGATCGATTAAATTTATGTTTGTTTTTTCTAATATTGAGTAGCCTATTTACAAGGAAGGAAAAGAAAAGAAGAAAAGTATTTATGAAGCTTCTACTATGTGACTGGCAATGTGGTAAGCATTTTTCAAATATTATCTCATTTTATCCTGACAACTCTCTGAGGTAAGTCATATAATTATTCCCATTTTACAATTGTGGGAATTAAGGGGGATAAAACTTAAGTAACTTTTCAAGAGTCACAAAGCTAGTAAGTATCTGAAGCTGGATTTGAACCTGTCTTCCTGACTCTAGGACTACTGTTATAACTATTGTGCCTTAGGATTCTTCTAATCCTTATTGCATTTCTAGCCCTAATTCTTTGAGATATGTTGCTATAATCTCTTTTCTACTATTTTATTTATTTTTGCATCAATATCCAATAGGAATATTTGGTGTAGTTATCTTTCCCCATGTTGAGTCTCCCTTGTTTAAGTAGCAAGATACTATATTATAGAAATAATTGAACAGAAAGCATTTTTTTTTCTTTGAAGTGTTTACACATTATTGGAGTTAATTATTCTTTAAATATTTGATACAACTTTCTTATAAATCTAGTTAGCACTTCCTCCCCTCTTTGGAATTTTATTTAGGGCTTATTTGATTATTTTTCCTAAAATTGGGTCATTTCCATCCTTTATTCCTCATTTTGTTAAGCTGAGCATTCAATCTTTTTACTTTATCTATTTATTTATTTATTTATTTATTCATTCACTCATTCATTCATTCACTCATTCATTCATTCATTCATTTATTTATTTATTTGTTTGTTTGTTTATTTATCTATTTATTTATCTATTTATTTCTTTCTTTCTTTCTTTATTTATTTATTTTTGCATGGCAATCAGGATGAAGTGACTTTCTCAGAGTCACACAACTAGTAAGTGTCAAGTGTCTGAGGCCAGATTTGAACAGAGGTCCTCCTGAATCCAGGGCCACTGCTTTATCCACTGCACCACTAAGCTGCCCCTATTTAATCTTTTTGTAAGAATTCATCCATTTTCTTTAGATTGTCATTTTTATTGCCTTAAAACTGGATGAAAGAATTCCTAATATCCTAATACTTTCTTTATTTCTTTTTGTTGTTGTGAATTCATGATTTTGCTTTTTTAATATCATTAATTTGCTTTCCTTCATTTAAAAAATATAATTATCTAATGGTTTATTTGTTTTATTGTAGTTTATTTTTCAAAAATCACTTCTTAGTCTCATTTATTAAAGAAAATATTTTTTTTTCTTTTTTCTTTCAATTTTATTAATCTCCTTGATTTTAAGGACTTACATTTTGGTGTTTTTTTTATTTGTTGGTTTTTTAATTCTTTTTTAGTTTCATGACCAATTTGTTGACTTGCTTTACCCTTCTATTTAGTTGATGAAAGCAAATAGAGATATATATTTTCCGCTTAAACAACTTTGGCTCTCTCCCCAAAACTGGGATATGGCTGTGACAATGTTGCCATTATTTTAATGAAATTATTGATTTTGTATTTTTCTTTGACTCACATGTTTAGGATTAAAAGTTGTTTAGTATATAATTAAAATGTTTCATTAGCAACACTTTATCAAATACAATGTTTATGGCATTGTGTGCCATAAGAAATGCATTTGATACTTTTACTTTTTTGCATTTGTCAAGTTTTTAAAGCTCTAATATAGCTTTTGTGACAGTGCTATGTACAGCTTGGAAAGATGTATTTTCCTTTCAACTCCAAAAAAACAATTTCTAGAGATGTATCATAGCTAACTTTTCTAAAATTCAGTCAAAACCCTTTATTTCTTTTTGTTTGGTCAATTTATCTAGATCTGAGAGGGCCTCCGCTATAAATTAAGGACATACACTATTATAGTTTTACTATTTCTTCTTGACCTCATTAAAATTTTCCTTTAAATATTTAGATGCTCTACCATTCCATTCAAATATATTTGCTAAGGATATAAATTCATGTTCTTTGGTGAGGCAATTGGGGTTAAGTGACTTGCTCAGGGTCACACATTTAATAAGTGTTACGTGTCTGAGGTCGTATTTGAACTCAGGTCCTTCTGATTCCATGGCCAGTGCTCTATCCACTGCACCACCTAGTTGCCCTAAATTCATTTTCTACCTTTCAACAAAATTTAGTCTCTCTGTTTATCTCTTTTACTTAAAGTATTTTTTCTCTTCCTTTGTCTGAGATTATGCTTTTTAACCTTGCCTTTTAAAATTTTAGCTGAAGTGTAATAGACTTTACTCCAATCCTTTATGATACCTCTGTGCTCATCTTTGTTTCAAGTATAGTTTTTATAAAGAATATATTATTGAATTTTATTTTCTAATTTATTCTGCTATCCTCTTCTGTTTGGTAGGTGAATTCAACTCTTCACATCTACATATATGATTATTGTGTATTTCCCTCCATCTTATTGTCTTATATTTTGACTAATCTTTCTTTTCTATTATTTCTTTAAGAATTTGTTTGGCTTAAGATGAATCTTTCCCTTATATATTCTTGCTCTCTTCCCTCCTTCCCTCCCTCCCTATTCTCTCTCTCTCTCTCTCTCTCTCTCTCTCTCTCTCTCTCTCTCTCTCGCTCTCGCTCTCTCGCTCTCTCGCTCTCGCTCTCGCTTTTGCTCGCTCTCTCTCTTCCTCCCTCTCTGCTTCTCTTTCAAACACACACACAAACATTTCCCCTTTACCCCCTATTTCTTATTGAGTAAGATATATTTCAATATCTATTTTGCATGTATATTCTTCTACTTTTGACCAGTTCAGATAAGAGTGAGTTTCAAGTATACCTTACTCCCTCTCCCCTCCCCTCACTTGACAATCTTGGGTGTAGGATGAAAAATGATTTGTCCAATGGACCTGGGAAGTACATTGAAAGGATAATAAATTTCAACCTGGAAGGGACCTCTGAGACCACTTATTCCACTTCCCTCAATTTATAGATGAGGAAACTATGACCCATAGAGTTGAAGAGGCTTACCCAAGGTCAACAGGTAATGTAGTAGGATGGGAACCCAAATCTTCTGACTTTAAATCAAACACACTTTTGACTATACCATGTCACCTCATAATTAAATACATGATATGTACAAAGTAAACCCCAAACATGTTGTTGAAGGAGGAGTGAAATGCATTAGCAAACAGGAAGATCAGTACTCCTGTAGGAAGTGACTTTGGGTTTTTAAGGAATTTCAGCCTTTAAAGCAGCCAATTAGTAAGCAATAATGAGATACCTATTGAGTACTAGCCATTGTGCTATGGACTGGAGATACAAAGGAAATTTTAAAAATCATCCCTTTTCTCAAGTAGTTCACAGTCTAATGGGGGGAAACAGCATAGAAACAAAACAAAACTGTGTGCAAATAAAATATAGACAAGATACATTAGAAATAATCATTGGACAGAAGGCAGCAGCATCCAAGGGGATCAAAAAAGCCTTTTTTTTTATAGAAGGTTTATACATGATTTAAATTTAAACTTGAGAGAAGCCAGTGAAGCCAGGAGAAGGAGATGAAAATTGGGTTTGAGGAGAGAGTGTCCACTAGGCATTGGGGAAGAGCCAGTGAAAAAGCATAGAAATGGACTATTACTTAAAAGAAAGAGAAAGGAGGCCAGTTGCACTGGAACAAGAGTGCTTGAAAAGTAATAAATCTACAGATGGGTCCTTCCCCAGCCTACTTAGGCTGTCAGGAGGAAATGAGATCTTTGAGAACTAGGGCAGGTTCTCTAAGGCAGATAGCAGAGCCTGCCCAAGGAAAAGTCTAAGTTATTCTCAATTGAACTGTCTAGGGATCTTCAGGGGATTTGAGCAGCTCAGAAGCATCTTTTGGCCCTCTTTGCTTGATCATTTATCCATAAAAAGAACTCCTCTTTCCCCTCCTCCCCTCCCACTCACCGGAATTCCTTTTAATTCATTTATAAAACAAAATTGGAGTGTTGACTGCAACCTGTAAAATGAGTCCACATCTTTCTTTAATTATGGATTCTATATAAACGATTTTAGCATTACTGGAGGTATATAAAATAAGGCTAAAAAGAGGATTATTATCCTGTTAAAAAGACCATTAAAGAAGAAACAAAAAAATGCATTTCTACATCATGGGAAGGAGTCTGGGTCCAAACTGTTCACAGTCACGAAACTCCACATGCCCGCTGCCAACCCAATCTGGAGGAAAAGACACAGAGCCTGAAGAAGAGAAGGAAAAAAAGGAAAAAGGAAAATTTAGAAAGAAAGAAAGAAAGAAAGAAAGAAAGAAAGAAAGAAAGAAAGAAAGAAAGAAAGAAAGAAAGAAAGAAAGAAAGAAAGAAAGAAAGAAAGAAAGAAAAGGAGGAAGGAAGGAAGGAAGGAAGGAAGGAAGGAAGGAAGGAAGGAAGGAAGGAAGGAAGGAAGAAAGAAAGAAAGGAGGGAGGCAGAGAAGGAGAGAGGGAGGGAGGGCAAAGGAAGGAAGGAAGGAAGACAGAAAGAAAGAAAGAAAGAAAGAAAGAAAGAAAGAAAGAAAGAAAGAAAGAAAGAAAGAAAGACAGACAGACAGAAAGAAAGAAAGAAAGAAAGAAAGAAAGAAAGAAAGAAAGAAAGAAAGAAAGAAAGAAAGAAAGAAAGAAAGAAAGAAATGATAACACTGTTTTTGTAGGTATTTAAGAAAATCAATTTAATCTTGGTTCATTTTCTTAAGATATGGTGTTCTTTACATATGTAAAGAAATATATTTGAAAGTATATTTGTAAAACCTATATTTTGTTTTGTTTTTTTCCAGGAGGGAATGATCATTATGTGACTATCTTACTATGTTGTTGGGGTATTTTCAACTTCAAAGCCTTGGATCCTAAAAAAAAAAAGAAAGAAAGAAAAGAAAAGAAAAGAAAAGAAAAGAAAAGAAAAGAAAAGAAAAGAAAAGAAAAGAAAAGAAAAGAAAAGAAAAGAAAAGAAAAGAAAAGAAAAGAAAAAAGAAAAAGAAAAAAAATACCAAGCTAATAATTCTGTCATAAGGTTAAATATCTGTCATACTTCTTTTCTGAAACTTGCATTTTTATAGAGTTTATATGAGGGGGAGGGGAGGATTCTCTTAACATGAACCTATGTGGTTTAAAAAATAAGCCCAGAAGCTGATCTCCTGGTCTCAACCTTCCATCTCCTGAACAATGAGAATGTGGATAAATTTCCAAGGAAAAACTGACTCAGAATCTCTTTCTACTGGATTGACGTACTAGGCAGAGTCTCATCTGCTTTGCCTGGTTAAGGGGAGATCTCTACATCTAGACTGAAATAGTTTTTCCTTGGCAATAGTACAGATACTTTGGGGAGTTATCTTTTGATTTCTCTATCTCAAAGTTTCATTGAAGTCAGTTTATCCATTGGTGTTTTCCTTTAACTTAATATTCTTTGAAAAGGATGCCATTATGACATCACCAGTCCAGGCATCCTTTCTTTGGGCTGGAAAACAGAAAGCTTAAGTTTACGCTTAACGACCAGATTCAAGAGAGCACCTTCTATAAGTCCCTGAATCTCCTAGGGGCTCGGAATGAAATGTAACGCTAATTTAATTTAACAATTTGTTCTAACAGCAACACACAATCCCTGCTTTTGAAAACTTTTTTTTAAAAAGTCTCCACCCACCCCCCTTTATTTTTCCATGAGGCTTGGACAGAATTGAAAGCTGATTTAGAGAGCAGAGTCCAGGGAACATTACTGGGCCTGTATGCCACAACCTGGCACCAAGCTGACCAAGCTATGGGGTTTATTTCTGAATCCACCCCTGTTCATTATCAAAGTTTTAGCTGGGGAAGCCAACCCAACAGGTCTGTAATCTTCCAGATTGGAAATATAAATACAAAGTGAGAGGCATGCGCCATTTATAAATGTGTGTCATGGAGAAATGGTCTGTCAAAAGAGCGACTTCCTGGATAGAACCGGGCATTGATTTCAGCCCCTGAAAGGAAACAGAAGTAATTGACTTCCCTTCCACCAGCACCAGTACATCAAAGCAGGTGGGAGGGAGGAGGTTCCCCAGTTATGGCCTAAGTGTATGGCTCCTTCAGGATGAGGCAGGCTGTAGGCAGGGAGCAGCCTTGCTAAAACCTTTGGCTACCCTCAGTAAAGGGCTCAGGATGGCCTAAGGGGTTGCCCTCCTCCATTGTTGGTAAGCCGTGTTTAGTTTGCCTTTTTTCCTCTTTTAGAAGGATACATGATGTCCCTCTATGTTCCACAGTCTGGGTTTGATTAAATAATTACAAACTCCCAGCAGAAGAACTATCATTTATGTCCCATAAAATGCCAGTGAGGGCCTTTGGTGGCCATGCCAGCCAATGCCAAGGCATGTCTCTCAGGACTGTCACTGAAAATGGAGTTGCCCGACATGTGTGTGATTTTCTGAATATTGCCCATGAAACCTGCCAGCTCCTACATCACTGGGGAACATTTTCATGAAATCCTTTCTCTTTTTCCAAGCCAGCCCTCTGTCACTGAAGTGGTGTTTTATGATAGAAGGCTTTCATTTTCCATTTCTAACTCAATCCTCTTAGGCTAATAGATAGAAAAAAAAGATAGAGGAGAACACAGATTTCCTTCAGTTTTTCTAGGACACATAGCTTCTGGTTTGTTTGGAAAGAGCAGAGCAGCTAGAGACATAAAAGCAGAGGCTTTAACCTACACAAAAGGAGAGAAGGCACACGTTACATTTTTCTGGATAAAATGTTCAGCTTCCTCTACTACTATCAAGGCATAAGACATCCCAGTCCAGATAAAGAGGCATTGCTGAACGTCAAAGCATATCACTGGGATGATGTGTCATTACTTTACATAACTAAATAAATGCAGTCCCCACCACGACATTGCATCCAAGAACCCTTCAAGCAGGTTTTGGGATTCACAAATTGTCCCACCTGAAGAGAAACAATCCCATTAGTTCCAGGTCTAGCCTGAAAAATAGATTGTGAAGTTATGTCTTCATAGTGACTCTAACTGTTAAATGACCGTAGAAATTCCTTAAGATCTTAGTTCTTCTTTCTGTCTGTTTCTCTGTTTCCTAGCCTGTCTTTCTCTCCAGCTCTGTTGATCTGGTTTTTACTGTTTGTCTCCCTTTCTTGTCTCTCACTGTCTTTGGGTCTGTTTCTGTTTCTCTTTCTGTGTCTGTTTCTTTCTTTCTGTTTCTGTCACTCTGCCTTTGTCTCTCTGCTGCATTCTCCCTCCCCCTTCCTCTCTCTCTTCTCCCACTCTCCCTCCCCCCTCTCTCTCTGTCCACACTGGAAATCTACCATATAGCCTTTCCAGGTTCTATGGTAAGCTTATGTGTGTGAAGGAAATTCCTGGGAACTCTACTGCACATGAATTTAGCAA
Organism: Dromiciops gliroides; assembly: GCF_019393635.1. NCBI lineage: Eukaryota > Metazoa > Chordata > Mammalia > Microbiotheria > Microbiotheriidae > Dromiciops > Dromiciops gliroides. Next base: position 751,590,808 of record NC_057861.1, read on the forward strand.
TTAACGACAAGCTGTGTTTTGGAAAGCTTAAGAGACAGGCACACTTTTATTTGGTAGAGCTGTTCATGAAATAGCTCAGGGAAAAAATATGGAGGATATGTTGGTGTACTCTTATTTTGAAAAGTGACAAAAGCTATTCATTCATTGAAAGAATCATATTGGTAGGGAAAAGTTTAATGAAAAGCAAACAACGAAACTGATGGAAAGTTAGAGTGTTTGAATCACAGAATATACTTCACAGCTCACTTATTTCCATTGATTTCAAGATACATTTACCCCAAATGCCAAAGAGTTCCATGAACGGGTGGGGGAAAGTATGAACATTCAAGGAGAAAATTTCTAGTAGATCTTGAACTGGACATCTGGTGTTCACACATTCCTCCAGAAGAAATATCAAAAACATGCTCATTTCATGCAGAAAATTCAGTGGTCCCTCATCTTTTATGTTCTATGTTTATGTTTTTATGTTTTTATGGAATCATTTGGTAATTTAGAATTAGTAAAAAAATATTTAGGATCTGAAGAAACTTGCATTATAATGTCTTGGAATGGTTAAACAGCCTAAACTTCATAAATGAGATTGTTTGTGTATTTTTAAAATTTATTTTATTTGTAATTTATGTAATAAAACAAGCATTTCCAAGACATAGTACGATAAAAAGATGAAGCTACAAATCGACTTTGCACAATTCGCTATTCCTTTGAAATATACAACAAAATTATCTTGTCAATTCCTTTTTCCCTTTTTTATCTTCCCCACCCCAGAGATGCTACCATTAGACATAAATAAGACTTTATATATGCATATGTGTATGTGCACATGTACATGTACATATACGCATGAATGTGTTTGTGAGTATGTGCACATGCACATGAACTTTTATATATATACATATATGTATATGTATATAGCAGTTTTTTCTTTAAACGCAACTAGTGTCTTTATATATCATTTATAATTAATTTTCATAGTTTTGTGAAAGAATTAAACAAGCATTTATTCTAATCCATTCTTACCATATAATTCTAAGGGGCACTATATTCATTCTATGAATCTCCATGTGTTACTCTAATATTTTTGAATAATGTAATTATTCATTTAAATAAATTTAATCTTGAAATGTGTAATTTTAAAATATCAAATTAAGGATACAGAAATTAATTTGTTAGCCTATTATATATCACAACACACATGTGTTTGTTTGCATGTATTATATGTGTATACCATACACATATATGTACACTCACATACATATATACACCTGTGCCCAATGAGGGGTGGGAGGGAATAAAATAATTAAAAAGAATGAAAACTGTGATTCATTTCTTAAAATTAATTTTAAAGGTATCTTTGAATTATTTTTTAGGAATTATGTTTTATAGGGGAAAATGAGGTTTTCTCAAATGACAAATATTTAAAATTTAATATCATTAAGAGTATGTAAGAGGTCTTTTTGATATAGGAAAAGACTAGACATTCGATGCAAGGAAAAACAAGGTTTTGGCTTAATTACCTGAAGAGTGGAAGGCAGCCTTGGTACTAGTTCTTTCCAGTTACATGTTTGTGTCTAGGGGATGGTGGAATAGTCACTGTCCACCAGAGGGCATTGATTTTTGACTCACAATTGTAAGATGGATAAAAAAATATTAATTATCAATAAAATAAAGCCAAAAAAAATATTCTTGGCAGATATTGTTGGTTTTTTTGTTTTGTTTTGTTTTGGTTTTTTGTTTCTTTTCCTTGCAACAAAAATTTATTTTATTTTTTTCCAGTGACATATTAGGGTAGTTTGCAACATTCATTTTCATAAGATTTAGAGTTCCAAATTTTTCTCCCTGCCTCTCTTTCCTCCCCCACTCCACAAGACATCAACTAAGTTATATATGTACAATCCACAAGTGCTCTTTTTATCAGTTTTTTCTATGGGGGTGGATAGTATGCTTCATTATTAGTCCCTTGGGATTGTCTTGGATCATTGTATTGCTGAGAGTAGTTAAGTCATTCACAATTGCTCATTGAACAATACTGCTGTCACCATGCATAATGTCCTCCCAGTTCTCCTCACTTCACTATACATCAGTTCATATTAGTCTTTCCAGGTTTTTCTGCTATCATCCTGCTTATCATTTCCTATGGCACAATGCCATTCCACTACAATCATATACCACAGCTTCTTCAGTCTAATGTCCCAATTGATGGACATTCCTTTGATTCCCAATTCTTAGCCACCACAAAAAGTTGCTATAAATATTTTTTGTATAATTTCCCCCCCTTTTCTCCTTTTCATGATTACTATTGTTAACTGTTTCCCTCTATCCTATTCCCTTCCCCATGGTATTTACTCTTTTATCTATCTTCTTTTACCCTATCCCTCTTCAAAAGGGATTTGTTTCTGTCTGTAACCTCCCCCAATTTGCCCTCCCTTCTTTTGCCCCTCTCTCTTTATCCCCTTCCCCTCCTATTTTCCTGCAGGGTTAGATAGATGACTCCACCCTATTGAGTGTGTCTATTATTCCCTCTTTGAGCCAATTCTGATGAGATTAAGGTCTTTGGGCCTATTCTGATGAGTATAAAATTCACTTACTGCCCTGCTCCTCCCCTATCTCTTCCCTCATTCCATTGGTCCTTTCCTGTTTCTTTCACGTGGGATTTCACCCCATGCTACCTCTGCCCTTCCCCCTTTCCCAGTGCATTCCCCTCACCCCTCAATTTTACCCCAAAGAAGTCATCATGGGGCAGCTAGATGACACAGTGAACAAAGCATCCACCCTGGACCCAGGGGAATCACAGCCAAAACCTGACCTTAGACATGAGACAGTCACCCATGGCATGACCCCAGGTATGTCCCCCAACTCCAATTTTTTATGGCTCTCTAGGGTCTTGTATTTGAAAGTCAAATTTGCCATTCAGTTCAGGTTTTTTCATCACAAATATCTGAAAGTCATCTTTTTCATTAAAGTCCCATTTTTTCTGCTGAAAGATAATGATGAGTTTTGCTGGGTAGGTGATTGTTGGTTGTAATCCCAATTCCTTTGCCTTCTGGAATATCATATTCCATGTCCTCCAGTCCTTTAATGTAGAAGCTGCTAGATCTTGTGCTATCTTGACTGGTGCTCCACAGTACTTGGATTCTTTCTTTTTGGCAGCTTGCAATATTTTCTCCTTGACCAGAGAGCTCTGGAATTTGGTTTATAATATTCCTAGGAGTTTTCCTTTTGGGATATCTTTCTGGAGGTAATCAGTGGATTCTTTCAATTTCTATTTTACCTTCTGCTTCTAGAATATCAGGACAGTTTTTCCTGAGTATTTCTTGGCAGATGATGTCTAAGCTAAACTTTTCTTGATCATGGTTTTCAGGTAGACCAATAATTTTCAATTATCTCTCCTGGACCTATTTTCCAGGTCAGCAGTTTTTCCCAGAAGATATTTCACATTGCCCTCTATTTTTTTATTCATTTGGATTTGCTTTATTGTTTCTTGGTTTCTCATAAAGTCACTAGCTTCCATTTATTCAATCCTTATTCTTAGGCAATTATTTTCAACAGAGAGCTTTTGTACTTCCTTTTCCATTTGGCCAATTTGGCTTTTCAAGCTGTTGACTTTTTTTTTCTCATGTCTTTTCTGCATTACCCTCATTTCTCTTTCCATTTTTTCCTCTACCTCTCTAACTTTATCTTCAAAGTCCTTTTTGAGTACCTCTATGGCCTGAGACCAATTGGTATTTTTCTTGGAATCTTTCAATATAGGGGCCCTGACATTGACTTCTTCCTCTGAGGGTGCACCTTGATCTTCCTTGTCACTAAAGAAACTTTCTATGGCCCTCACCTTTCTCTGTCTGCTCATCTTGCCTTTCTTTTACTTGACTTTTAGCTCCTTAAAGTGGGGCACTGTTTCCAGACTGCACTATCCCAAGCTTCAGGGGGTCCCAGGTGGCATGATTTAAGGAAGATCAGGTTCTTCACTTGCTTGGCCTATTCTTTGTGTGTGTGTGTGTGAGCATTTCTTTTATTTAGACAAAATAAATAGCAATCTTCCATCTCAGCTACATTGCATAGTGAAGCCAATTTACATCTTTGGTGGAAAACTTGATCCACTTAATCCTAAAACTTAATGGATTTTCTTTGGGACTCTAGATTAAGGATTCAAGAGCCATAGAATTCTTGAAAAAGAACATGGCATCTTCCTTTAGAGAAGCATCTTCCCCAAGATTGAAACAAAGTTGGCAAATGAGCCTAGAAATGGAAGATTTTGGTTCCCTAGGTAACAGAAAATACTGGTAGCTCTGATTCATAAACTACTAGCTCTAAGATCGAAAGAGCCTGGAGGATTCAGAAAAAAGCAAATTTAATTCTGATTTTTGTTTAGTTTAATTTTAGGAAAAGAGTGGCTCATGCACAATGGAGGACAGTGGTCTTGCCTCCAATGTCCAGAAAAACACAAGGACATTATTTCGGTGATAGGTTAGGACTCTCAACAAAAGGAAATTTTTATCACTAAGAAACATTGTACTTTCATGGAGAATTCATGCCAAAGAAACCTCATTTTCTTTTTTACACAGGATTACTGGTACCTCATGTCTCCCTAGTCTTTTCTGATTTACAAAGACCTTTACTCACAATAACTCTTTGAATTTGTAGTGGGAAATCTGATTATTTACATTTCTGATAAGAAGATAATGAAGCTACAAGAGGTTCAGTAATTGACCCATGGTCTTGTTATAGATGACATCTTTCAGTGCAGGATTTAAATCCAGGAATTCTGATTTTAAGACATGTTCTTTCCACTTTCTTACATTAATCCATCCATTCATCCATGCATCACCAAGCATTTATAAAACACCTATATGTACAAAGGGCAGACACTGTGCTAGGCACTAGAGATAGAAAAGCAAAAGTAAAATAGGCTCTGCCCTCAAGGGAATCAGCATTTCTATAATACTTGCTGTGTGCCAGGCACTGGGCTAAGCCCTTTACAATTATTATCTCCTTTGATCCTCACAACAACCCTGGGAGGAAGGTGCTATGATTATCCCCACTTAACAATCAAAGAAACTGGGGCAAATAGAGGTTAAATGACTTGCCCAAGGCCACAGAGCTGGTATCTAAGACTGAATTATTAACTGGGATCTTGCTGACTAGAGGCCAAATGTTCTATCCTCTGTAATGCCTACTTCAGCTAAACTGGGGACTAGTTAAAGGAATTAGCCCAAAGATATGTTATTAATGGCTTTCATATCAACTTGGAGGGAGGTTTTTGATGGAGCTCAGAAGAATCCAACCCTACCTCTGAGATTGAAAGAACATGGAGGATTCTTTCCTCTGCTCAATGTTTCCATCAATTACTTTAGTGAAGTCAACAGTGACAGTCACAGATGTAACAGATTTGGGAGGGAAAGAGAAGTCACATAAAAGATTTAGCATCCAGAGAGATGGCACTTGGCTTCAAAATATCAATTATGTGAGAGGGAGTGAAAGATCAGAGATGTCATGAACAGAGGAGTCATCAGAAATTTGATGAAATGTAACCTTCTTCATACATATATGTATACATATCATGTATATGTCATATATCTATACATTCACACACAAAAACATTTATCTATATATGTGTGTTATAAATATAATGTATATAATACAAGTATGTAGGTATATAGGCACATGTGTATAATAGATATCCATCTATGCATATGCATGTGTGTATCCATGTATACTGTACATACAAGATAGCAACATATCAAAATACACATATGTAAAGTTTGCATCATTTGGGTGTTATTTTATAAACATGCACATGTGTTTTATATACATGTTTATACACACGTTTGTATTGTATGTTTATTTGTGAACATGCTGTCTGCCTCAAGAGGAATGGAAGCTCCAGTTTGTCTTTCTTCCCAATTCCATGATGCCTAGTATAGTGCCCGACTCATAGTACAGTATGCCCTTAATAAAGGTTTGTTGACTGATTGATAGACATAAAATGGTTTCTGTGGGAGAAGGCCCAGCGGCAGGTGGTTTGAGCAGCTGGTGTCAGTCAGTTAATGGTTGTGACTAAGCTCAACACTGCCTCATCACCTCAAAATAGCAACAAGTCCTAGTAAAATAGGAGAAAAACAATAGGAACAGAAAGGTAGGAAAGCCCTGACACAGATAATCTCCAAGTTAAATGAACAGAATGACCAAAGAAAAAGCCCTAAAAAGCACTGGATTAATGAAGATCAGGTCAAAAATGGCAAGAAAAAAGCTACAGAAGGAGAACTCCAAACCCTGACCACTTTTGGAGGGATCAGAAGCTCAGGAAGAGACAGAAAGAGCAACATGGTATTGGTAGGGATGGAAATCAGATCATTGGAAGCAGGTAAAGAAGAGAAAGCTATCTTTACAATAAATAGTTATGGTATGGATCATTCTCCTGCTTCTGTTCACTTTGTTTTCTGTTCTTATAAGTTTTCCCAAGTTTCTTTTGACACCCTTTTCATCTTCCCTTATGGAACAATAATGGGGCCCATCACATTTTTTTTTTTGTTATTGGTTAGTCATTTTCAGTAGTGTCTGACTCTTCATAATCCCATTTGATATTTTCTTGGCCAAGATACTGGAGTGATGAGGAAACTGAGACAAGTAGGGTCAAGGGGTTTTGCCCAGGGTCACACAGCCAGTAAGTATTTGAGTCTAGATTTGAACTCGTGAAGATGAGTCTTTCTGACTCATAAGCTGGTACTCTATCCACTGTACCACCTAGCTACCCTGTGCATCACATTCCCATACCTTAATTTGTTCAACCATTTTCTACCCAAATAAAACTTTATTAATTTTCAGGTTTTTGCTAACTCAAAAAGGATAGCTATGTGTATGTATATATGTATGTATGTGTATGAATGTATATGTGCATACAGAAACATATGCTTCTGTGTGTGCATGGAGAGAGAGGGAGGAGGGAGAAAGAGAGAGAGAAAGTCCTTTTTTCCTCTTAGATCTCTTTGAGGGTATAGGCTAAGTAGCAGGGGTTTTTTTGGGGGGGGAGGCAAAGATTTTTTGTTTGTTTTTTTCAGGGCAATGAGGCTTAAGCGACTTGCCCAGGGTCACACAGCTAGGAAGTGTCAAGTGTCTCATGCTGGATTTGAACTCAGGTCCTCCTGAATCCAGCACTGCTCCACCTAGCTCCCCCTCTGGGGCAAAGATTTAATACATTTCAATGACATTTTGGAATAAGTTCCGAATTGTTTTCTAGAATAGCTGTACCAATTCATAAGTTCACCAACAGGATATTAATGTGCCTGTTTTCCCATAGATTGTTATTTTCCTTTTATGATCATATTTGTCAATTCTGTGTTAAAACTTCAGATTTGTCATAAGTTGTAAATATTAATGATTTAAAGCATTTTATATGGTTTTTGATAGATTTTATTTCTTTCTTTGAAAACTCATCTTCATTATCCTTTTATTTGTATCTATATTCTTATAAATCTTTGGTTTTGTTTTGATTTTGCTTTTTGTTTGTCAGGGCAATGAGGGTTAAGTGACTTACCTAGGGTCACACAGCTAGTTAAGTGTGAAGTGTCTGAGGCTGGATTTGAACTCAGGTCCTCCTAAATCCAAGGCCAGTGCTTTATCCACTGTGCCACCTACCTGCCCCCTATTCTTATAAATATTAATCAGTTACTTATATTGTAGAAATGCAAATTTTTTAGGATAAACTGGCTGCAAAAATTGCTATCCCCATTATCTGTTTCCCTTTGAATTTTAGCTTCATTGGTTTTACTTCCATCTTACTTTGAATTTTAGTTTCATTGGTTTTATTTCTATTTTTTCTTTTGTCATTCTCTCTAATTCTTTATTGGTCAAATATTCTTCCCAACCCACCAATTAGAATGGAAATTAATTTCTTGTGCTTTTTACTTATGTTGTTACTTTTTTATTTGCTGTGTTTCCATTTGGAGCTAACCTTGCTATATCTTCGAAGGTGTTGGTCTCACTCTATTGTCTGCCAGATTGCTTTTCAGTTCTCTTAGCAGTTTTTTGTCATGCCCATTAGAGAGTGACTTTAGATGTATTGAACACTAAGATATGGGATCTATTTGTTTCTCTGTGTGATATATCTAACCTGTTCCACTGATTGGCCTCTTTAAATTTTAATGTGTACCAATCATTTTGATGATTTGAGCTTAGTACTATAGTTGACAGTGTGGTCCTGTTAGTTCCCCTTCCTCCCACTCTTTTTTTTTTTTTTTTTTTTGCAGGGCAATGGGGCTTAAGTGACTTGCCCAGGGTCACACAGCTAATAAGTGGCCAGATTTGAGCTTAGGTACTCCTGAATCCAGGGCTGGTGCTTTATCCACTGCGCCACCTAGCTGCCCCCCTCCCACTGTTTTTGACATTAATTCCCTTGGAATTCTTGACCTTTCATTTTTCCAGATGAATTTTATATTTATTGTTTCTAGCTCAATAATTTAAGCACTGGAAAATTGATGGGAATGACACTGAATAAGTGAATTAATTTTGGTAGTATTTTATTTATTATTATTTTAACGATTGGTTCGATTTGCCCCAACACAATTAATATTCCTCTAATTATTGAAACCTTTACTGTATTCATCTAATTCCTTTGTGTGTCTTGAAAGGTAATCTACCAAGTGTTTTATATAGTCTATAGTTATTTAAAATAAACTTTCTGCTTTTTAAAAATTATAATTCTCTTTCTTTGTCATCTTGCTGGATTCAGTTGATGATTTACAGAAATGTTGATAATGTGTATGGATGTGATTTAAAGTCTGTAACTCTGCTGAAGTTACTAATTAATTTTTAGTTGATTAGGTTTCCCTAAATAAACCATCACATCCTTTCAAAAAGCAATAATTATATTTCCTCTTTGCCTATATGTATTCCTGACTTTCATTTTCTTCTCTAATTGCTATAGCTAGCATTTCTAGAACTAATACTGATGATACTAGATATTAGATATTTCTTTATCAGTGATTTTACTAGAAAGACTCCTAATTTGTCCACATTATAGATAATGTTGGCTTTTAGTTTGGCATACATACTAATTAGCTTATTAAGGAAAGGTCACTTTATTCCTTTGTTTTGTAGTGTTTTTTAAAACCTAAATGCATTCTATATTTTATCTGAATCTATTAATATAATAATTATTTTGTTGTTATTAATATGGTAGGTTATGATTACATTAGCTATAATGTTGAACCAACTATGTGTTCTTGGTATAAATCCAACTTTGCCATAGTATATCATGTTTTTAATATATTCTTCTAGTCTCTTTACTAATATTTGATTTTAGGTGGGTTTTTTTTCCTGTCAAAGTTTATTTGAGATATTGGTCTAAAGTTTTAAGTCTCTGTTTTGAGTTTCTCTTGCTTAGGTACTAAGATGATATTTCCTTCACAAAAGAATTTACAGAATGTCTTCTTTTTCTAGTTTTTTGAATGGTTTATGTAATACGAAAATACTTGTTCTTTGAATGTTTGATAGAATTCTTTTATTATCCATTAGGTCCTGAGTTTGTATTCTTTGTGAGCTTATTTGCAGGTTTTTCAATTATTTTCTAATATTCTGCTATTTAAAATTTTAATGTCTTCTTTTAACATGAGGATGCTTTCATTTTGTAAATATTAATGCATTTAACAATACATTTTAAGTTTTATGGACATATAGTTGATCAGAATATTTTCTATTAATCTTATTTCTTCTATGTTTGTCAGACATCTTCCTTTTCCATTTTCTTTGTTTGTTTGTTTGTTTGTTTTTTTGCAGGGCAATGAGGGTTAAGTGACTTGCCCAGGGTCACACAGCCAGTTAAGTGTCAAGTGTCTGAGGCTGGATTTGAACTCAGGTCCTCCTGAATCCAAGGCCAGTGCTTTGTCCACTGTGCCACCTAGCTGCCCTTCCATTTTCAATAGTGGCCATTTAGTTTTTCTTTTTGCTTTCAAATATAATATGATGATATTTTGTTTTACAAACCCCTAATTCTGCTTATTTTCAATGTTTGTAATCTCATATTTGATTTTTAAATTTCTATTTTGAAGAGAATTTTTTGTTTTTTCCTAGAATTTTTTGTTTTGTTTTGTTTTGTTTTGTTTTGCTGGGCAATGGGGGTTAAGTGACTTGCCCAGGGTCACACGGCTAGTTAAGTGTCAAGTGTCTAAGGCCGGATCTGAACTCAGGTACTCCTGAATCCAGGGCTGGTGCTTTATCCACTGTACCACCTAGCCGCCCCCTTTTCCTAGACTTTTGAGACATTATATGCACTATTCATTGATCTGTCCTTTCTCCCTTTTGCAACTTTGCAACCCAAAATTCAATATACTTTCAAACAACTAAATTAATTCTCAACCTTACTATTGGAGGGCTAACTAAACATTAAAAATTGAGTCATTAAGGCAGCTTCTATTCTTCTTTGGATACTCAATAGCTTTCAGATCCTCAGCAAATCATTTCATTTATCTGTGCCTCCATTTCCTCATCTCTAAAATTAAACAATCACCTCTAAAGTCTCACCTTTCAATCCATAAAATGATAAACTTTTGACATTCCTGTTATGACATTTTTCCTTTTTTAAAAATATTTTATTGAAATCTTTTGTTTTCTATATCACTAAATTTCCTTAGAGTTTTCCTCTCCTACACTCTTTCCTAGACAGACATCATGAATAATATTTAAAAAGGAAAATAAAAGCAGAGAAAAAATTAACAAAACGAATTAATATATTGAAAACAGATATGATGACATCTGCAATGTTCCAAATTTTGGGATCCCTCACCTTGGCAATAATGGTGGGGTGTCCTCACTTTTCTTTGGGGCTAATCATGTTCATTGTAATTTTGAAGCATTCATTTTCAACTGTTTTCTGTTATTTTGTTATTTCCCTTTGTAGTAACAATTGAGTAAATTGTTTTCATGGTTCTGTTTTCTTTCCATTGATTCATGCAAACCTTTTCATGTTTTCCTCTAGTCATCAAGACACTAATAATATGCCATTATATCTATGGACCTATATGTGTTTGTCCATTCCCCAATTGATGAGCAATTACTTGGTTTTCAATTCTTTTCTAACATTTACAAAAAATTTTGTTCTGAAGATTTTGGGGTATTGTATTTCAGATATAAACAGGGTAAAGTGACTTGCCCAGCTTCATACAGCTAATAAGTGTCTGAGGAAAAACTTGAATGCAGGTCTTCCTGATTCTAAGCCTGATACTCTATCCACTGTGTCATCCATCTAGCCACCCTATCCACCAAGGCCCTGGGGCGAATTCCTCATTATTCTACTCTGGTTATGCTATGGAGGAGATCTTCCTCTAAATCTTCACATCCACCACTACTGGACTTCAAGTACTAACAAATGACCTTGTTCCTTTGGACAGGCTTAGTGGTCAGAGTACCTGGGTTCATTTCCCTCTGTCCCTTATTTGATGTGTGTCCTTGGGCAAATCTTTTAGTTTCCTTACCTATGTATCAGAGCGGGGGTGGGGGGTGGGGTGCAGCTAGGTGGAGCAGTAGATAAAGCACTGGCCCTGGATTCAGCAGGACCTGCGTTCAAATCCAGCCTCAGACACTTGACACTTACTAGCTTTATGACCCTGGGCAAGTCACTTAACCCTCATTTTCCTACCAAAAAAATTAAAATAAATAAAATAAAACCTATATATCAGAGGGTTAGTTTCAATGACCTCTGAGAGCCCTTTCAGCTCTGAACCTGTGGTCATATGATGCTACAATAATGCTCTAAAAAAATCCTACAGGAAGAAGGTTCATTGCAACAAATGACCACTTCTATCAACACTGAGCAAACATTATTTTCAAAGTTTATGTGTGCCTTGGAATTTAAGAATGCAGACTTTGAATTGATGGACTCATTAAAGAAAGTACTTTGAAACGTGGGGGGAACAGGGAGGCAAGGGTGAAAATTAGAGGACGGTATGAGAACTACAATAGACCAAAGCAAAGAACAGCGCTGGACATGAGACAGGAGTTTTTTCGATTAGGTCACCCTGTAGGCAAGAAGTAATTAAAAGCGAAGAAGATAGATGAAAAATGTCAAGGGTTTCAGACGCCCTCAGCTAGACCCTGAAACTGCTGTTTATGCAAGCCCCAAGTGCAGACTTCTTTGCAGATGTGCAGGCCTTCTATTTAGATGAGGCCAACTTTCCAATTACATGAAGGTTATGGGGGGAGACTTTAGTTAGAGAAAGACCATATCAGGTCTGTTTAATGGGGATAGGAATGAGTCCAGTCCCAGTCAGGTGGTACTTAATTATGTTGTCTTCACTGATAAGGTAACCATACATGAAGACTAGAAAATTCTTAACTTCATGGTAGGGGAGGGGGAGATGAAGTGCCCAAGTATATGTCAACAACATATGAAAGTAGGTGATGCAGCGGCTGAAACTCTGTATTGGTCAGGAAGATTTAAGATTGGGCACTGCTTCAGATATTTATTAGCTTTATAATCCTTAGCACAACCCACAAGAAAGTCACTTAACTGCTCTTACCCTCAGTTTCCTCATCCGTAATATGGGGATACTAATAGCTTCTATTTCACAAGGTTGTTGGGACAATCTCATGAGATAACATGTCAGATGTTTTGCAACACTTAAAACACCATTTCAATGTGACAAATGGTTTTCAGACCAAATCTTAACTTCCCTGCAGAAAATACTCTGGTAGACAAAAGCCCTCTATGGGCTTCTCCTGCTGTTTTCTTGTTCATGGGGCGACACCAAGAAACCATGCTTTTGATTTTTTGTGTTTTGGTGAGGCAGTTGGGGTTAAGTGACTTGCCCAAGGTCACACAGCTAGTTAAAGTGTTAAGTGTCTGAGGTCGGATTTGAACTCAGGTCCTCCTGACCCCAGGGCCAGTGTTCTATCCACTGCACCACCTAGCTGCCCTGAAACCATGCTTTTGAAGTCCACAAGTAGAGATTCACCTTGAAGGCAATGGGACCATTCTGCAATAAAGAGATTGCAGGGCTTAGTGTCAAGAAGATGTGGTTTCAAAACTGACATTACTGAGTGACTGTGGACAAGTCATTTTCTTTGTTACTAAATTACTCCCTATAACTTATCTATTAAGTCACAAATGGGGTATAATCTGAGTTGTTGGAGGGACTTTCTCCACTGGAAATTCCCCCATGCTAAAGAAATTACATGTGTCTTAATATATTTGAGAGCCAGGAGGGGTCTCAGAGGTCATGTAGTCCAATCCTTTCATTTCACAAAAGATAAAACTTAGCCCAGGAGAAATGACTTGCTCAAAGATCCACAGTATGTAACAAAGATTGGCAGTGGTTGATCCTTTTACTCTCTGGTCAGGGCCTTTTTTTTTTTTTCACTGTGTCATAATGCCTCTCAGTACTCTTGATGTCATGTTAATATCATCTGCCATAACCTCTTTCTACTTGTTCCTGATAACTATACCCCGATCTATTGTTGATGCTTTTAGCATTAAGAGAAAGATTCATTCCTTGATCCCAGCCCCTTCCATCCCCACCCACTCACAAACTCAAAACACTGTGATATGTATGCTGAGGGTTATCCTCTATTCTTCTATGAGATACTGGACTCCCCTATGAACTCAAATGTCACTGACTCTACCTATCCCAACTTTAGCTCAGCAAGCTAATGACTTGTGTGTTTCCATACTTAGCATCCCTGAAGCTGCCCTTACTCATTCTTGACCCTTCACCTGCCACCTCTCCATGAGAAGAGCAATGGTATTAATCTTTCATTCCTTCATTGGCTTCCCAGCAACTGAGATCTCTGATCCTTGGAGCTGCTGAAAGGGCTGTTGAGTGGACCCTCAGGGGCTGTGCTCATGGTTCACCAATCAAGACACCCAAAGCTCCCCCAACCCCCGACACACTTAGAAAAAGGTCAGTGAAGGTCGGTAAACCAGTCTGTGTCCCCAAAACCATACATTTTGCTGAAATAATTTAAGAGACCCAGGATGGCCTCCAGGTTGTAGTCTGGTGATACCATCTTCCTTGGTATTTGCCTGTGGTGATAAATACAGATGTTCTAGGGATGCAGCTAGATGTGCTGTCTTCTCTAGGACTGTTGGAACAGCTGGCAGCCAGATCCACAGGTTGGTTAGACTTGTTTTCTGAGACGCATCAAGTATTTTTTCAAACGATCTCTTGAATTCACCAGGAAGGTCAGTGTTTCTCCTGGCAGCCCACTGGTTATTGGGTGGGAGTTTTGATGTTTTTTTTTTTCCTCCTGTGGTGTAATGCAACTTTTCTCATTATCACCACAGATGTCAGAACACAGCCAGCGAGTTGATTGCAGTAGCCAGAGCATATGGTTGAGTCATATGAATAATAATCATAAATCCTGCCTGACACTGGCCCATTATTATATCCTCATCGAGTCCCCTTGGAATCTCTTACTGTGTCTAATGGTTAAGTCATTAGGAGGTATCTCTGGAGGTCTGGATTTATGGCAGAGGTCTGGATGGAAGCAACCCAGTGTTGGGAGTATGTTTATACAAAACTGAGACATGTATATATCTATCGACTTATGTAGATGCTGAGCCACATGTGCACTAAATGAATGACAATATGCCTGGAGGCATCTGAGGAATCCATGGAGGACCTCAATAAGGAGGAGTGTGGAACTGGGCGGGATTATGAGGTCAACCAAATTAGACCTAGGATCATACACTGAAAAGGAAAACTCTCCATTAGGATATGCGGCCCTCTCTTCCTTACTACTGTTAGGCCCTTAGAAGTAGAAACAATTGAAAGCAGGAAAAGTGAGACAGGGAAATTATGTGTGTGTGTGTGTGTGTGTGTGTGTGTGTGTGTGTGTGTGTGTGTGTGTGTGTGTGTGTGTTGAAGGTAGAAGCACACCTGGTTGAACAAATGACCCCACACTGCATTTTTCCAGCCAACACCAACTTATCAAAAAATATGAACATAGAGTATACCAAATCAGTTCAAAAATTTTTAGGCTACTGAGTATACCCAAAACCTAGAACTATATTTAGAAGACATGGAGCTTGCATCAAATTCTTACAAGTATTACTATGATGCTGAAGGATTTTGAGATCTTAGAATGGGAATACCAGTTGAATCAAATGGAAATCTTTTATTTAAAGAAAAATTGTAAGGGCATGATGGCTGTCTTCAAGAACTCAAAAGGCTAGCATATGGTAAAGGGATAAGATTAATTCTGCTTGGCCCCAGAAGGTTGAACCAGAAGTATTGGGTGGAGAGTGTGGAGGGGAAAATTTTTGCTGAATCTCTGGAAAAACTTCCTCAAAATAATAGATATACCAAAATTAAATGGCCTGGGGGCAGTTGGGTGGTACAGTGGATAAAGCATCAGCCTTGGATTCAGGAGGACCTGAGTTCAAATCCAGCCTCAGACACTTCACACTTAGTAGCTGTGTAGCTCTGTGACCCTGGGAAAGTCACTTAACCCTCATTGCCCCACCAAAAAAAAAAAAAGTAAATGGGCTGCCTCAAGATATAGTGGAATTGTCCTCACTGGACAGCTTCAGGCAAAGACTAATAGACCTGCCACAAAAGATGAGTCAATCTCATGGCCACATTGTACATTAAGTGGTTCACATATTAAGATCCCCACTTTACAGAGAAGGATATGGCTTATGGATCACTGAAATTCCATTCAACCTGGAAATTCTGTGATCCTCAGCTCCTTGTGCTTTCAACCCCTCAATGTGTTCTAGAAAACATCTCCTGATGAGTTTTGGCAGACGAAATACTAATGATTGCACATACTCAATACAAGGTCCAATTGGGAAAATGAACTAGGAATAAGTCCCTAGCTTATTTTTCTAGGAAGAGTGATGGCAATAGGGACTGGGTCTTTAATTTCATAGGTGAGGGATTTTTTTTGCTAAAGGGATGTCCTCTACCCGTGGACATCAGGACCTTCTCTCCAACTTAGTCTTAGAAAGTTGTCTAGACTTAGAGTGAAGTAAGTTGCCCTGGGTCACCTAGTCAGCATACATTAGAATCAAGACTACTTCACTATACTAGTTACTCTCCTATAGTTACTCTGCAGCATTTTAATGTCCGTTGTGATTTCTTTGCTGTGAAGGCTCTCTTCAGATGCAGATTTCCATTATTTTCCTGAAATATAAGGAATTAAAAACAAACAAAGAAAAAACAAAAACAATTACCCCTTGTCCAGTTTTCCAGGAATGAACCTTTGCTATATAATAAAAAGAAAAAGAAAAGATGTTTATACAAACTAGTGTAGGGTTTTTATAGTGGAATGGGTTGCCTGAGAAGTCATGGTTCTCCTTCTTTAGAGGTCTTCAAGCAGAGGTTGGGTGGCCACTTGTCATATCTTATACACTAAGGATTTCTTTGGGGTATGGTTTAGTCTACAAGGCCAATCCAACTTTCACAATTGGTGTGGGTCTGTGTGTGTGTGTGTGTGTGTGTGTGTGTGCATGTGTACTTAATTGCCATATGATGTATCATACTAACCTGTGCTATCAATTCAAAGGTGAGATGAGACCAGGTATAATTCCAAGACCATGGCAGAGTCAGGAGCCCTGAGTTTGAGTGAGTTGTCATTCAAATACTATCCAGCTGTGTGACTTATGGTAAGTACTTCCCCTCTGGGGACTTTAATTGCCCTATATGTGTAAGAAAATTCAAGATCTGGACTCAGGACAGCTCCAGGTTCATGTAGAATGGATTCACTCCTCAGTAGAGGAATCATGCTTTTTCTCATTGCCTTGGGCTTTTTAAGTTCCCACTTCAGAGCCTAGGAGAAAGTCACAAAAAGAAGTCTTAGATTTGGCTCATGTCTAGGATCTATGCAAAAAAAGATAGAAAATTTATCCAAAGCACATTTTAGATCAGGAATAGGGCAGCTATTTATTTCCTACACATACACAGATGCTTAAAACAGAAAAGACATCTCTCACAATAACAAATATTCATAAAATGAAATAATTTCCATAGATGCTAT
Organism: Dromiciops gliroides; assembly: GCF_019393635.1. Classification (NCBI taxonomy): domain Eukaryota; kingdom Metazoa; phylum Chordata; class Mammalia; order Microbiotheria; family Microbiotheriidae; genus Dromiciops; species Dromiciops gliroides. The sequence continues at coordinate 751,607,773 of NC_057861.1, forward strand.
TATTCTCTAGGTAGTTCAGGAGCATTTTGTGGGACTGCTGAATGAACAATTCCACTTCACTTTTGGCTCATTAGTTTCAAGCAGTAGCTGTGTTTTCTATCAAGCTAGGACAGCACTTGGGCTTATTCTTCTGTTGGCTACCATCTTTTCTTTTCAGAAGCATGTAGTTCAATCCAACCATTCTGGAGAGCAATTTGGAACTATGCCCAAAGAGCTATGGGACTGTGCATACCCTTTGACCCAGTAATACCACTACTAGCTCTGTATCCCAAAGAGATCATAGAAAAGGGAAAAGGACACACATGTACAAAAATATTTATAGCAGCTATCTTTGTGGTGGAAAAGAATTGGAAATTGAGAGAATGTCCATCAATTGGAGAATGGCTGAACACGTTGTGGTATATGAATGTAATGGAATACTATTGTGCTGTAAGAAATGATGAGCAAGCAGATTTCAGAAAAAACATGGAAAAACTTAAGTGGACTGATGCTTAGTGAAGTGAGCAGAACCAGGAGAACATTGCACACAGTAACAGCAACATTGTGTGATGATCAACTGTGATAGACTTGGCTCTTCCCAGCAGTGTAATGATCTAAGACAGTTCCAAAGAACTCATGATAGAAAATGTTATCCACACCCAGAAAAAAGAACTGTGGATTCTGAATGAAGTTTGAACCATACTTTTTCTACTTTGGGCCTTTTTTTTTTCTTTTTTGACTTTTTCCCCTTGTGTTCTGATTCTTCTTTCACAATATGACTAATGCAGAAATATGTTTAATGTGACTGTACATATGTAACCTGTATCAGATTGCTTTCTGTCTTGAGGAGGGGGAGGGAAGGGAGGGAGGGAGAAAAATTTGGAACTAAACATCTTATGAAAACACATGTTGAAAACTATCTTTACATATTACTGGAAAATAATAAAATACTTTTATCATAAAAAGTGAATAAAAAAGAAGCATATAGTTCTACCCACTACCCTTAAGTTCAAGAACTCCTAAATTCCTAATATAAGCACTGCTGAAAAGTTGCAATTCTCATTCAGTCACGTAGGCTTAGAGAAAGAAGCACAAGGAGAAAGAGGAAGTCAGGGACTTGAGGTCCTACCTCAGGCTTATAGAAGTCAGTACATAAGGCAGACTCCATTAGCTTTTTTTTTGGTGAGGCAATTCGGGTTAAGTGACTTGCCCAGGCTCGTACAGCTAGTAAGTGTCAAGTGTCTGAGGCCAGGTTTGAACTCAGGTCCTCCTGCTTCTAGGGCTCATGCTTCCATCCATTGTGCCACCTAGCTGCCCCCTCCATAGCTTTTAGGAGAGGGGATTTCTGCTTCCGCCACCTGCTATTACCCCCAGGAAAATTGAAATGTGTCTCAGACACCCTGCATTCTGCATGTATGAAAAGCTTGAGCAGCAGAGAACTCAGACATTCCTTTTAAAATCTACTGACTTAAATGGCCACATCTTCATGGCTCTGAAGCCAATCCTCCTTTGACACTTTCCCACCCGCTGGTGGGCCAAAGAATATATTTCATGTATAAACAGTGAAGCCCCTTCTGGAACAAATATTCTGTGAGATAATTATAGTCCCCACTCAAAGAGCCCTGATTCACAGTCACAATGTGAATTTACTAGCCCAAGTATTATTTTTCCCATTTTTCAGGTGAGGAATGTGAAGTGACTTTCCAGGAGATCACTGAAACTATATTCATCTGACTTTTTCTAGCATATATCCACTGTGCCCTGGAGTAGTAAGGCAAGTTTCATTATGCAGGAGGAAAGCAAAGGAAGAATCTTGTTAGGGAGAGAAGGCAGAGGCAAAAGCAAAAAAAGCACAAAGAGTAGGATGTGCCAAATCAATTTGGTTGACAGTGAGCACACCATGACTGGCTCTAAAGATGGCCACCAATAGAGAAGTAGGCAGACACTAGTTTGAAAAAAATAATTGGGATTTACTTGTCAAGAGCCTTGAATGCTAGTCTAGAATATCATTCATATAATCAAGTGAGGGCTGTGGAGCAAAGAAAACTTAAAGAAGCTTTTGAAGATCATAAATTTGGTAGAAGTGGGCTAGATTGATTAGAAGAAGAGAAAAAGACATTGAATTTCAGGAGACCATATCACATGGGACTTAACTTGCTAGTCCTGTTCTGAAATGACAAGGTCCTGCACTGGAGTGATTCCTATGTATCATATTTGAGCTGGTCCTTATTACTGGATAATAGATAACTAGTCAGGGGGAAGGTGGGCTTGTCTTTCTAGCTTTCTATTTTAGCCAATAATATAGAATAAAAAACTTTTCTTTCATCTTGTCAGCTTTGTTTCATCTCTCCATTCTGATGCATTCCCTCTTCCCCACCCCTGCCCCAAGGAACATGTGTTTACATTGGGTTTTAACCCAAGAAACATTGATCTGTGTGTAATAACTTGATCCTCTTGCTAAGCCTCCTCCACTATTGGGTCCAGAACAGCTGGAGACCAGGGGTGGTCCTTATTATAGATTGGCCAACTACAGTCAATTCAGAGGCAGGGAGAAATAGAAAGTCTGAACTTCCTCCTTGGCCCTCCAAGCAATTATGAAAGTTTTCTATAAGTAGAGAAAATGAGTACCATCTACTCACATAATTTTAGATCTTTGCCTCAGCAGATATCTTTTTCTTTTTCCCCCAAAGTTTTATAAGCTCTGTATTATGCAGGAAAACAGCATCATATATAGAGATAAAAGGAACCTGGAGGCCACCCAGTCTAATGTCTTGATTTTAAAGGCGAGGAAACTGAGGCCCAGGATAATTGTAATGCTTTCAAGTTCACATAGATAATAAGTATTAGAGGTGGAATTTGAACCCATGTCCTCTGTACAGCACTATTTATATTCTAACATTCCTTACATAGTTCTACATATTTATTCTTTATGGGGGAGTCAGGGTTTTAACTTATATATAATTGGACTTCATACAATGGGTTGTCCTATAATGGGGAGACAAGCCGGGTTTGTGACTACCATATTTACTGAACAGGCTAACTGAAGAATAATCAAGCAAAGGATGGAAAATAAGCAGTTACCCAGACTCAGCCAAAGTCTGCAAGCTGAGCTGATTGAACTGATTTACAAATAGGGAAACTGAGGTCTGAGAGAAGGGAGAGAATCCAGAAATACATGCAATAATCACATCAAAAGAACTACAAAGTTCAAGTTTCCTGTCCAGGCTCTAACCACAAGCCTCCACTCACCTATCCAGTTAGGACAAGCACAAAGGAGATAAACAGAGAGTACAGTTAGTTTAAACACCAAATTAAAAAAAAAAAGTTTGTCTCTAAGATCTGGTCAGCAGTTCAAATCTTACTGGAAGATAAACCAACTTACAACAGCTGTGGACAATTTACTGTTAGTCTGAGACCCAAAAGGCTTTGCCATTAAAAATATTTTCAGATTTAAAAGAAAATGGTCCTGTTTGGTCCAAGGTGGCTATTTTATCAACAGTCCTCATTCCAGAGTTGTAAAGATATCAAGTTTATTCCGGGAGGTAAAGTGGTAAGGTAAATGACCTGCTCATTTGAGGGGCTTTCTCAAGTAGAGTTTGCTTTTTAGAAAGCACATACTCCCACCTAGTCTTTGGTTGATTCTAACATTATCCAAGAAGAGACTCCATGCAGATGCTACTGACATCCCCCTTGACCACCATAAAAATGATGAATAGCATGCCATGGAATTATTCAACAATTCCCAGAGAATCATCTTTAATACACAATAAGAAACAGATCTTGGATTCCCCAGCTCGGATCTCCAGCTCTTTATTCAGCCGCTGTTTTTCCACTTGCAGTGTGGCCTATGAACAAGACCCTACTGTCAGGTAGGAGCACAGAGGAGAATTGCATTGCAAAGAACAGGACAACTATTACATATCCTTTCAACAGGATATAAATCCCAGCTCGTTGCCCTGTGTGCCAGTAAGTTCTTTGGAAAGCATTAAGTTTTCTTAAGGCCAATGGGCACAGTTCCATCTAAAAATATGACTCTTGTATTTTGATAATGAAAAATACTTATAGAAGTTGTATTTATGAAAGTTATAAAAGGATCTGTTACTTCCATATTCTGTACTGAGTGCAAACCTTCCCATACACCACATCCTATACAACTCTCCCCCTCACCCCCCACCAAAAATAAACAAACAAAAACATATACAAAAAAAAAACAACAACAATGCATTTCTTCACATTCAGATTGACCCAACAAATAGCTTTCCTTGGACTTGCCTGTGCAAGCAGCAGTAAACAAATGGAAATGGAATTCAGTTCCTGTTATTGTGAAAAAATAATAGAGGCTAATGAGTTACCTCCAAAAAAGTTTTCCAGCCAACAGGAGATATTCATCGAAGGGGAAATTTAAAATGGACACTTGTTTTGTCAGGAAGAGATTATAGCATCTTCAGAAGAGGATCCAGTGGGCCCCACTATGGAAGAAATGTTCTAGGACCACTTAAATAGACCACACAACTCACTTTTTCCCAGAATCAAATCAGACTCTCATTTTTTTAAAAGACCACTAGCTTTAAATATGAATGTGTGAGGGTGGGGGCAGCTAGGTGGCACAGTGGATAAAACACTGGCCCTGGATTCAGGAAGACCTGAGTTCAAATTTGGCCTCAGACATTTGACATTTGCTAGCTGTGTCACCTTAGGCAAGTTACTTAATCCTCATTGCCTCACAAGAAAAAAAAATATATATACATATATGAATGCAGGACTATCAAAAGTAGAACAGTGACTGTCTAACAGGCATGTCTAAAATGGATTATCATTCTGAAATAAAAAAAAAACACTTATATACAATGGAGTTGAATTGAATAGAATCATAGATCTAGTCCTAAAAGGGGTTGCAGAAGTAATCTAATTAAACCTTCACATTTTACAGCTGAGGAAACAGTCCCAATGAGTTTGCGGCTTGCCAATGATCATACCAGTAACAAGTGGCAGAGATGGGTTTAGCTATCTGTCCTGATTTCCTCAAAATGTGGCAGGAATGCCATCTATGTATTATTCCAGGTCATTGATTTAAAAAGATTTTTTGGCATGGGGATAGGACTGTAAGCCCTATGGTATTCCACTACAGACTTACCTCAATGGCATCCAAATTCACCTAAGAGTGGAGAGAGAATTGATTCCCCCTCTTTGGAGATTTTTCCAGAGACTTGAGAAACATCATCAGGTATGTGATAGAGACGATTCCTTTCTTGTGTGTGTTGAACCCAAATGGCCCCTGAAGTCACTTCCAACTTTTAAATTCTGGGATTCTGGTATTTGTATCTGCCATTGTCCATGCCACTTCCTTTTGTCTTATGAGTGACATTCAGATATCTTGCTGAAACTTTTTAATGAGTGGAAGGTAACACATAGCACCCTCAGGAGAGCCTTTGGAAAGTATGCATGTCACCCTTCCACAGGGACTCTTAGCTCTTCCCTAGAAAGGGTCCCTCTCCACATGTGTTGCTTTTCTTAATTCTATTGGATTGGGTCTTCTCCTGTAGATGCCCTTACCTGCCAGCAGATGGCACATAATAGTGCTTCCTGCTCTTCCTTTTTTGTATCTCTCAGCCATCAGTGTTAGACATTACTTCTCATTCTTTTCTCCAATCATGGAGCTTATCTGCAGATTTCATTACAGAACCAGCAGTTACCTTAGTCAACTTTTTTTCAGGAAAGAAATATGTTTTCTTCTACATTTCATCCATTTTATAGAGCAAAGGAAGGCATTTCAGTGTCCCTGGTCCTGCTGGCATTTATAGCTCAAATTTGAGGCCAGGTAGGATGTCTGTAATTAATAGTCTCTCCCTTCCACTCTGGTTACCTTTTCTCTTCTCCTGGTGATCCATGGCTGATTAGACTTATCAGAGACCTGTTGTGTGGGATGAGCAACATGGTCATTCACACCACTTGGGTGACCTGGGAGTTAACAATTATAGATATAGCTCCACCAGAACTTACCATCTTCCCTGCCACTGCTTCCAAAGATTTCCCTTCTTTACAATTTGCCCTACTGATCCCTGAGCATTGTTATAAAGTCAGAATGTATTTATTAAAACTTTTCTATGTGAACTATGCTAAGTGCTGGGGATACAAAAAAAAAAGCCAAAAAGTACCTTCCCTCAAGGAGCTTACTTTCTAATGGACAGCATCCCCCCAATAACAACAACAAACACCAAAATTATGTCCATACGATACACACACATACACTAATATATATATATATATATATATATATACACACACACATATCCATCCATACATGTGTATATGTATATATGTTTATATGTGTGTATATTTGTATGTATACATATACATACACACACATATATATATTTGTCAAACTGGAGGTAATCTCAGAGGGAAGGCACTAATGCTAAGGAGAACCAGGAAAGACTTCTTGGAGAAGGTGATATTTTAACTAAGACTTGAAGGAAGCCAAGGAAGCCAGGTGGCAGAGGTGAAAAACTAGAGGATACCCAGTGAAAATGTATGGGAAAAGGATTTGGAACGTCTTACCCACTAGAATGTTGTAAAGATTCCTAAACCTTTTCATCTACCTCAGCAATGAATGCATTGCATATTTGGGGCTTTCCATGTGACCTAGAGCTGAAGTCATTGTCATTGGTTGGTTGTCTTCCCTAATTAGATTTTCTCATTTATTTTATCTGTAGCTCTAAGACTTAGGAAAGGGCTTACCAGGTATTGAGTGATTGATAAATGCTCCCCCCCATTCATTTATTCATTTGGTACTTCATTCATTCATTCATGAATGATAAAATGAATAAGTTTATCCAGTAGTAAGGAATGTAAACATACCCTTCTCAACATGGAGCATGTTTCTGTCATTGAGACTAGATTAGCTTAAAAAAAAAACAAACATCCACTGTGTTTTTTCTCCTAACTTCTGAGCATCAATGCCAGTTAAGTGGCACAGTGGGTAGAGAGCTTAGCTTGGAATCAGAAAATCTTGAGTTCGAATTCTGCTTTCATCACCTATTGGCTCTGTGACCCTGGGCAAGTAACTTCATCCCTGGTTTTCATGTTCATCATATCTAAAATGAGAAATTTGGACTCAGAGCCTACCTAGTCCATTCCATCTTTAAACCTATGATTCTATGATCCTAAGAACATTTGCAAAATACCTTCATTTTTCCAAGTCATCTGTCTGGAGTCAACTGGACAAGGAATGTCAAATTACCTGGGGCTGTTTCCTATAACATCCCTGATGGGGAATGAGGAAGGAAGGGGAAACGATTATTCTCTTGCACTGCATTATAAAAATTAATTTGAAAAAAAAAGCACAACATAGTCTTCACTCTACCATCTTTTATATGTAAACCGTTCCCCTTTTCCAAGCCATTTCGTATACCGTGGTAGAAGCTTTGTGCCCAATTTAAAAAGGACTTTCAAATTGCCTTGTGCCTGATACCTGCTACAAAGGAATCAACCGTACTTTCTCAGATGGCAATAGTGGATGGAACAACAAACTAAGAAAGCAGAGATGGATGTTAATCCTGAAAGCTTTGAGAGTTTTGAAGTACAGTGAAAGCAGAGAGCAGAGTGTGAGCTAGAGTGGAGTGTTAGTATATGCTCGCTGTGTTTATTGGAATAAGTTAGAAGTGGAAAGAAGATAGCAATGTAACTATGGAAACTAACAGAGAGATAGAATTCTGTGATCCAGATTGTTGCTGAATGGATCAAGGATAATAAGTTCTAGAGGTTCTGAGTTGGCCCTAACTACATGGATTTTCCCAGTCATATGCCTCCTTGCCAGGTTTCTGAAAATATCTGCTTACTTTCCCTCATGATATTGCTTATTAATGGAGAGGTGAGACCCAGGCTTATAGTTCGGCTGTGTCCCATTGATTATTCTTTCATTTCTCTTACATTATCTAACTGTGATGTAATAACCATGTTTTTACCTTTTAAAATAATTGTTTTATGTTTGAGCTAATGTTGTTATTATGACTTATTTTGTATAAATTAGCATTACACTGGTCGGGCTCAGAAGCTACAGTGATGAATAGTAGGAAAATATCTCCTTTACAATAGGATGACTCTAATTCCACTTAGAGAATTTGATTCATAGTCCTATGATGGTGACCCTCTTCTGGGAACCCTACACCTGACAGGCTAAAGGCAGTTTGAAATAAGCTAGTCAGCCCAGAGTGTAAGAGTTGGGGCTATCTCCATATCCAAGAGATATGTACACATTTCATCTCTCTCACATACAGATACAAATATTTCCCATGCATAGGGTATTATTTTTCTTTACCTCTGCTTTCTTGTAACCTCTAGCTTGCTTGAAAGCTCAGTTCAAGAAATTCCAAAAAATAAAAGCTCTTATTTCCTGTTCCTCTCAGTTTTCAATATTTTCCAGTCCCCTCACTCCAAGAAAATTACTTTTTTATGTATTTCATTTTTACTTATTCATGTACACATTGCTTCCCTTAGTAAAAAGTTAGTCTTTTGAGGAGAGATTTTTCCTGTTCTTATATTTGATTTTGTGTTGTCAGGACCTAGCATGGTGCCATGAATGTAGTAAGTGCCTACTAAGTGCTCATTGCATGAATGTGTGTCCATATATTGAGCTTTTGTTAGATATTAAAATCTTTGCCTTATAATTCAGGGGAATTAAAAGGAAAATTAAGTCTAGAACACTATATGTATCTGGCTAGAAATAGGTAACCTGGCAGTGTTGGATGAATCTGCAAGCGTCTGGACCTGGCCATATCTTTGAAGAATGTCAATAAAATAAAGCTCCTGGCTTAGCATGGGCTTTCATGAAGAAAAACTAAATCATTTGCCTACTTATCATGATTCCAACATCTCAACTTTTGAAGCATTCTCCTAGAAGGAAGTCCTGTCTGCAGACTTCAATAGGTGGGTCTCCAGCTGCTCCAAATTCCAGTGTTTAGACTAACATCAACTTGCATGTATTAGGGATGCATGAATGACTCTGGAGAAAACACACCCAGAGCGGAACCTCTGGATAATCGCGTGTCCAATGAACCTGATGTAAACTCTGGGTGAAGTTCCGAATGTGATTCTGAATTTGAAATCTGTTGTGCAGCATAGTCTGGTTACTGTATGTACTCTATCCTTTTAGAATCTGAGCCAATGGCTTTCACATTCTGGGTTTCAGAAATCCATACTATGTACCATTAGTAGCAAATGTGTGAGTTTCAGAGGAAAATCTGAGGCCCAGGAAGATTCATAAATAGTACAGTGAGTTTGAGGTCAGGGGACCTAGGTTCAAATCCTTACTCTATTACATACCATCAGTGTGATATGGACAAGACACTTAACACTTTCATGAGCCTATTTCCTCATGTAGGCATTGGCTTTGGTGAGCCTTGAAGGTCAAAAGCCTTCTAGCTCAAAATTTGTGAACTTTGTCCATGAAAACTACACTGGAATACAATTCCCATTGACTCGGTGCCAATATGCTCTGGTAGCATGGGTGACAATCCAAAACTATCTTGGCAGGGATATTCCCATTGCAGTGTCCAGAGAGGGGAAAAATACAAAACAAAAGAAAACAAAAATTTGCATGTACTATGACTTGGTAGATAGTTTCTGACACAATTTGGGCTCCAGAAATATTTATTGGGTAACTAGGTATCCTTGGATGACAGATTGTTAGTTCGGAGAGGGACCTGAGAGATTATTTAGTACAAAGTCCTTATCTGAGAAAGTTAGGTGAAGAGAACTGAACTTAGAGTCAGGAAGATGAGAGGGTGAAGACTGCTTCGATCTCTAGCTGTGTAACCCTGGGCAAGTTTCTTACCTTCTTTCAACCTCAGTTTCCTTATCTGTGGCACAGTAATAGAGCACTGGCCCTGTTGTTGGGAGGACCTGAGTTCAAATCTCACCTCAGACACTATTTGTGTGATCCTGGGTAAAGCACTTCACCCCTAATTGCCTTAAAACATCTGGGACCATCTCCCAATCATCCTGATAGTTATATCTTGCCACTGGACTCAGATGACTCTGGAGGAGAGAGTGAGGTTGGTGACCTTGCACAGCCCTTCCTCACTTAAGTCCAATTCACTGCAACTCATGACATCACCTCCAGATGTCATGGTCCTCTCTGAGAATGAAGGACAAACAACAACCTTATCTGTAAAATAATTTTGTATGTACCATATAGTGTTGTGAGAATTAATTGAGATAATACCTGTAAAAGCTCTTTTAAAACCTAAAAGTGCTATATAAATCTGTTATTATTATTATTAATCCATCCATCCATTAATTCATTTACTTATTTATTCATTCACACATCCATTTATTTATTTATTTGCTTCATTGCTTTATTTGTTTATTTGATTGATGCAGGAAACTGAGGTTCAGAAAGGTTGATCGACTTGTCCAAGGAGACACAAGCAATAAAGAGGAGAGCTGACATTCAGACCAGGGTCTTTTGTCTCTGACGCTTATTACCTGTGTTATCTTGGGCAAGTCACTTAAACTCAGTGGGCTTGGTTTCCTTACCTGTAAAGTGAGATGGTTAGGGTTCAATGGCTTCTGAGATTCTCTTACAATCTATGGCTCCAAAGCCAGCACTCTTTCCCCTGCACAACCTGGATTTTTTTTTTTCTGTCATTGCCTGTTGCCTAAAAAGATCTGGATACCACCTTGGTCATGATCCTTAGAACTCAGGTGGCATGAAGGTAACAGCTCTCCTGGCAACCTTGAGGAAAATTGGTACAAAGCCAGTCTGCCTGAGGGAAACTCTCCCAGGGGCCTTCTGCTGGCCCAAGTAGCTTTCTCTTTTCCATTTCATCTAGTTCTGCCAACTGCATTTATCCGTGGATTCACATGGATTGTGAATCTACATAGATAGTGAATTCCCAGGAAATCGAGGCTGACATATTGGAAGTTGTCCACTAATTGATGGTGTAGGCGGCATCCATAAAGGACACAGCTTACCCATCCCAGGCTGACTCAGACAATTTGAAGCTATTGCTTCCAACACATAACTAGATCTGTGATCTCTGGCTTGGGGATTCCTTGTTGGACCTGCAGGAAAACTGTCATAAACCCCCCCCTCTAGAAGTCTTCCTTGGCTGCTTTTCATATCTTGAAGGGATGAATGCCTAAATCAGGCTGCCTATCAGTAACTGTCTCTTTTTTTCTTGATAAAATGCCTTTCTCTTTTTTCAAGACAGTTCAGATGCCACTTTCTTCATGAAGTTTTCCCTTCATGTCGAAGCAGTGCATCTTTCTGGATAGAATATTGGTTTGGAAGATACTTGAATTTCAATTCTGGCTCTAATATTTACAAGCTGTGTGATCCTGGGTGAGGAATTTAATATCTCTGAGTCCTACTTTCCTCAGAAATAAAACAAAATAACAATCCTACCTCTGCTGCCTCTGCTCTGTCTTTGTGAAGTTTCAAGGAGGAACATGTACATAAATGCTTTGTTAAGCTCAAAATGCTATATAACATCGACTCTTCTTTTAATTCCCTAACCCCTCTCCCCACGCATATACATCTTCTAGTATTCTCCCCATTCTTAATAGTTGGCCTTGACCTATTGGAATACCATAGCAAATGGTGGCTTCCTAAAGGCAGCATCAACTTCACCATCTCATTTTTCAGCCTTGCATACTTAGTACCTTCCTTTTTTTGTTTGTTTGTTTGTTTGTTTGTTTGTTTTACAGGGCACTGAGGGTTAAGTGACTTGCCCAGGGTCACACAGCTAGTTAAGTGTCAAGTGTCTGAGGCTGGATTTGAACTCAGGTCCTCCTGAATCCAAGGCCAGTGCTTTATCCACTGTGCCACCTAGCTGCCCCCCAGTACCTTCCTTTTAAATTTGTTTTTCCTTTTTTTTTTTTTTTTGATCCTGACCTAGTATATCTTTGGTGTAGGAAACTCCCAAAGGGAGTTTCTACTCTATTAAAGTTGATGGCTTACTCAACAGTAACTTAGAGTCTTGGAAAATCATCGAGGTCACTAAGATGCTAAATAATGCCCAGTGTCATACTGCCAATGTGTATCTGAGGTGGGACTGGAACTCAGGGCTTCTTTACTCTGAGACCATTGCTTTATCCACTCTACCATTCTGTCTCACACTTACTACTGAGAAGATACAATAAACATTTGTCATAAATGTTGGGAACCGGGGGTAGCTAGTTGGCATAGTGGATAAAGCACTGGCCCTGGATTCAGGAGGACCTGAGTTCAAATCCAGAATTAGACACTTGACAATTACTAGCTGTGTGACCCTGGGCAAGTCACTTAACCCTCACTGTCCTGCAAAAACAAAAAACAACAACATATAAATGTTGGGAAACATGGGTGTGAAACACCGTATGCAGTCTCAGACTAGATGAATGTATTGACTTTTGCTGAATTTGACCTCAGATACAGTTTCAGGGAAGGTTCTCAGCTGCTTTGTTAGGGGGAGTTTCTTTGCTACCTTCTAATGAATTACCATTCTATGCAACCTGCTTATTTTTCTCCAGCAAGAGTTCTGTTTTCATTTACTTATTTCAAGTCTTCATTTTCTTAAAACTTCTTTTCTTTTGTCTGAATGAGTTAATGTTCCAGTGGAATCCAGTTCCAGCGGAATCCTCATTCATTCTTCAGAAAACACTTCATTTTGTTGACTTTTTTGGTTTTAGATCATCCCCATTTTCAAACATCACCTTCCCCAAAGAGCCATCCCTCCCAATTAAAAAAAATTAAAAGAAAGAGAAAAATCAATTCAGCAATATTAACCAAAATTTCAACTGAGTTGCATGGTATCTACAGTGTTCAACACCTGGAGTTCCCCACCTCTGCAAAGAAGGGAAATGGGACAGATATTTTTTAAACTACTGTGTGTAGAGCACTGTGTTTAGTGCTGGCATAAATGCAGAGCATAGATGCACTCATGGACTGGTATTAGCCAAGGGAGAATGAGACACTTTCTTGGTTAACAAAAATCCCCAATGTGACTTTATTCCATACAGTCTTCTTTGATATTTACAAGGCCACATCTCTTAATCATCCTATGTTAATATTTTTGCACTCTGTTATTAGACCTGTTATTTACTCAGAAGCATGGCCTTTGTCCCCTTTTAGACTGTAAGCTCCATGAGATCCCAACCCATCACTGCTTAGTAGGGATTAGGGAACCCTGATGAGCTAATACATTTAATGAAAAGGACTTTTACCTTTTCATTTGTCATTGTAACTATATAAAGGGCCTTTCATCATTGAATTCTCATCACTTGAAGGAAAAACTTTGAGGCTGACAGAATGAATGGAAAGCTCTTATTTTCCAAGTGGCCTCTGAGTTCTTCTTCCAAGCCATGAATCAGCTATCACAGAATCGGAGAATTTCCGAATCGGGGTACTGGCCCAATCCTTTCCCCAAAGAATTCCTACTACAAAATCTGCAGGGGTCTTTAGGACACTGTTTGAAGTCCTCCAAGACTGAGGCAGGGTGAGGGGTGGTGGGGTAGCCACAGCCAGATGAGGCTGAATGTAAGGAAAGCTTTAATATGCATGTGTATGTGTATGTATGTATATGTATATATATGTACACACACACACTTGGTGAAGGCTTCCCATTTTGGGAAGGGGTGACTATCACCTCCCAAGGCAACTCATTCCTCTTTTGGAAGGGAGTATCCATTGCTACCATTGCCTCAAAGGCAGTCCATTCCCCTTTTGGGTCAGCACTCATGGTGAAGAAATTTTCCCCCATTATCAAGTTGAAATTTGCCTTTTTTGCATCTTCTACCCTCTGGGGCATTCTAAATGCCATTCTGCAAATACTTAAAGATAGCTGTCATATCCCTCTAAGTCTTACTATTTTCCATTTCTTTTACATGGTTTTCATATGGCATGATTGCTAGCCCTCTCATCTTGGCCATCATCTTTTTAGAAATACTCCTTGTTGCCTCTAGGATGAAATCTTAATTTATCCATTTGGTATTTAAATCCCTCTATAATCTGGCTTCAACCTACTATTCCAGGCTTAGTTTAAATCATCCTCCTTCATTCAATTTGAGTTCCAGCCAAATTGGCTGACTTGCAGTTCCCTGCATTCGTCATTCCAGGTCCCACCTTTATGCCTTTGATCAGGCTGCCCCCACACTAGGAACCTTTCCTCCTTCACCTTCTGTTACCCCTTTTGTTAACTTCAACACTAAGGTTATGTTTTTACATTAATTCATTCATAATTGAAATCTTTCTTAATCCCCTTCATTGATTCCAAATACAAAATAACATAGTCCCTGCCCTGAAGGGGCTTACATTCTGATTGGGGTAGAGGATATTAAAAACTGAATGGGGCTGGGGAATAGTTAAGGTCAGAGAAGTCTCACAAAGCAGTATGAAGATGTTCAGCAGGCCCTGTCTAAGCCCCATGCTAAGGGTGATTTTATTATAGTTCTTAGAGCAAGAAGTGTATTGTGATGTGGTTTGGGGTACTAATTTGGGAGTTCCCACACAAAATGGCCAAAGGAAGGGAAGCACTCAGGTCTAAGCAAGCACATTGGCTCCCAGAGGCTAGTCCAGTTTAGAGGGAAGAGCAGAAGGATAAATAGGATTATCAGGGTAGAAAGGAAATGGGAAGTAGATTGGCCTTATGCACAGGGCATGCCGGTGAGATCATTCAGACCTGGGTTCAATTCCTGTCTCTGTGACCTAGAATAAGTCATTTAACTTCTCAATGTTCAAGGCTTCTCTAAGTTGTAGAGAAGACGATGACTTGCCTTAGTGGAGAGAATTTTCTCACCTCCTATTCCAAGGAAATCACAGGTCCTGAAAATAAATATCATGTGAAAAAATTAAAGGGAGAACAGGGAGGAGAGTCTTAAAGTCAAGGAACACAGTGCTGATAGAGATTGATAGAGATAGAGACAGAGGTAGAGATAGATACGTGCATGAGGACTTTTACCTTTTCGTTTTTCATTATAATTCTATAAAGGGACCTTTCATCATTGAATTCTCATCACCTCAAGCAAAACCTTTGAGGCTGACAGAATGAATGTAAGGAAAGCTTTAATATGCATGTGTATGTGTATGTATGTATATGTATATATATGTACACACACACACTTGGTGAAGGCTTCAAATACAAATAATCCTTGCTCTAAGCCTGGTCCTCTCATCCTCTCCAAATCTAAATCACCTTTCTTCCTTTTGGGAGAGGAAATGACTATTAGGCAAATGTTGGGATAAATCGTGTGTTTCACTCCCTCTTTCATCAATTAACAAATTGTTTTTGTTGAGTCCCTTTTCAGTCTGGTCCTTACTCTTTCTGACCCCATTTGGTGTTTTCTAGGCAAAGATACTGGAGTGATTAGCCATTTCCTTCTCTAGCTCATTTTACAGATGAGAAAACTGAGGCAAAGAGGGTTAAGTGACATGCCCAGGGTCACACAGCTAGTGCATATCTGAGCCTGGATCTGAATTCAGGTCTTCCTAACTCCAGACCTAGTGCTCTTTGCAAAGAACAAGTTAGATTCTTTAATATAAACAAGTATTTATTAAGAACTTACAGTGTGTAAAGCCCCGTGCTAGACAATGGGAATGCAAAGACCAAGAACCAACTGCCTTCAATGAATTTAAGTTTTTACATTCATTCAGGAAACACTTATGGTGTCCATTATCATTAGTAACAGCTATCTTTTTGTAGCAATTTAAAGTTTACCAAGTATATATATTATCTCATTTCACACTTAAAATAACAGGGCAGCTAGGTAGGTGGGGCACCAAACCCGGAGTCAGGAAGACTTGAGTTCAAATCCAGCCCCAGACTTACTAGTTTTGTGACTCTGGCCAAGTCATTTAACCTTTTCTGCTTCAGTCATCACATCTATGAAATAGGGATAATATCACCCAAGGTGGTCGTGAGGAACAAAAGAGATGATAATTGTAAAATACTTAAAAAAGCTTTGGCCATTTTAAGCACTAGAGAAATGTTATGTTATTATTATCATGATTCTTATCCCTGTGAGGTAAGTTGTTTATTCTGATTATCATGATGGTGATGAGATGATAAAACTAAGGATGAGAGAATTGGGGGGATTTGCCCATGGTTACCCAACTAGTGATAAGGGGATTGAAGTCTCAGTCATCTTGACTTTAATTTGAGTCCCCTACCCCCTGAGTCCTGATGTCTTTTACAATTCATGTCATTGGTTGTGATTGGGAGATGAAATATAACCTGAGTAAATGGGACCCTATTTCATGTGTTTTTACCTAGTTTGGATTCATCTCTGCACACATTAGGCCCTCAGGGAACTTTTATCTAATGAGACTCTTGATTGGGAAGGATGCTGTCAAGCATTTCAGAACAGAAGGAACTGTGGCTTCAACAGAAGAGAAAGCCAGGACCAAGAGGGAGCTATTTCCATCAAAGTGGCTGGCGCCTGAGTGGGTAAGTGCCTGAAGAGGCTGTCTTCCCTCAGAGATACCATGTTCCTGGCAATGAAGGACCAGGTCCTCGGCATTTAAGTGGGGGCCCCGGCTCCACTTTGGAGCAGATGCCACTTCAAAAATTGTTGGCTGCCTTGGTGAGAAAACACAGGCATGGGGGCCAGCTGGAGCTCCCCCTCCCTCAATACTACTAGGAAAACCCTGCTTACATACAATGGGAAGGAAATTCTGCAAAATGGCTGAAGGAGCTAGGAATAGGAGGTTGAGAAACTCAGGAAATGGCTGTCTCCCTGAACCCCAAAGGCTCTGCCAACATGGGTGTCATGTCCAGAACAGCCAACATCAACAGTCAAAAAGTGAACCTGAAGGCAGCCATCAGAGGAGCAGCTAGGCCCCACCCACATCCACACAGCCTTATGGGAGATTCACAGAAGTGAAATTCTGTCTTGTGGTTTCCTGCTGCCCTCTTGGGTACGCAACTTTGGCTTACAGTGACTCACAGTCATCTGGGTGCCAAGATGGAACAGACCATTGCCAGCACACACAACCTGCACAAAGCCACAGTCCTCCCCATTGGCCTTCTGCATGGTTTCCTCTTCCTGCAAAAACTTTATAGGGAAATTTAATGATGACAAAGTACCGAGGAGACATCTTCACAAAAACCAGTTCATCCAAAAATGCTTCCTGGCAAGGGAGTCTCATGACAGCCAGTGAGGGTTCTTTGATTCCACAAATGTTCTTAAAACACTTGGTCTGGGTTACCCTTTCTCCATCACATCCTACTTTGGATTATACTGAATTTTGATTTCTGGGAAAATTCTAGAACAGGTCATTTAAGAGATGATGGGTGAATATCTACAAAATGAAGCAGTAGTTATAGAGAGCTTGCCTGGCTTTATCAAGAACAGGACATGCCAGACTTTCCTCATTTCCTTTATTTCACAGGGCTACTAAAATGAGGGCTACTAAGTCAGAGGAGTACTTTGGTATCATTTAGTTCAATTTTAGCAAAACCTCTGAGAAAGTATCTCATACTATCCTAGTGGGAAAGAGGGAAATATACAGGTTAGATGAGAGTACACTTAGAAAGACAGAGGAGCAGCTAGATGGCGAAGTAGATAGAGCACTGGCCCTGGATTCAGGAAGACCTGAGTTCAAATCCAGCCTCAGGCACTAGCTGTGTGACCCTAGGCAAGTCACTTAACCCCAATTGCCTCACCAAAAAAAAAAAAGGATGAAAGAAAGAAAGACACACACACACACACACACACACAGAGACAGAGAGACAGAGAGAGAGAGAGAGAGAGAGAGAGAGAGAGAGAGAGAGAGAGAGAGAGGCAGAAAGAGGCATTTGGATAGACAAAGAGAGCTAGATGGAAGGATAAATAAACTGATCAATTAAATATGAATTATTATGAATTAAGCATTTGTTGCTTCCTAGGTGCAATACACATCCTTAGATTTGGACCTGATTTAATAAACAGACTGAAACAGAATTTGTCAATGGTTTATAAAAAGGTTTTTGTAACTGATTCTATTGTCAATTGGGAGGCATTGAAAGGTTTTGAACAGAGGAGTGTCAGAAGGATCAACACTTCAGACAACATCTTCATTTTACAATTTGAATTTAACAAGGGAAATTGAGGCCTCAAGAGGCAAAGCTACTTGCCCCTGTTGAAACTGATAGAAAATAGTAAGTCTGAGATTTATAAACAACCCCTCTGCTCCAAATCAAGTACTCATTCCACTGTACCACACTGGCCCCAGTGTGAAACACAGGTTGACATGGGAGAGAGTTTGCAGTTGGGGCCATTCTTAGAATACTGTAAATAGGTGATCAGGAGAGTCTGAGTTCTGGGGCATCAACTTCAAAATGTGAATGAGCCTTGACTCCTACAGAGTGTGCCTGTGGGCACATGTGTTAAAAAGGATTAGACTCTCTTAGCTTGAGGTAAGACTTCCGAATTTGTGCTAGGATCATTGAGGATTTTTACAGTTGGCACCATACTTTATCATCCCATCTAAAATCATACATGACACTAAGAGAAGCCATAGTTACCCCGTAGTAATCTTTTGATGAAAACATAGTCTCTCTTGGCCCACCTTACTGAAGATTTGCTCTCTTCCCATCCCACAAGGCTCTTACCATAAGTGAGTAAGAGGCCTATTTCACCTGAGCTGGCTTGAATACTGAAAGTTCATGATAGAAGTAGTAGAGTTTCTTTTCTTCCCATCCTCTTGACAGGGAAAGACATACTCGCAGGGAATGCACCTAGAACTTTATTTATAATTCTCATTGACTGACTTGCAATTGGCAGGTGATGGGTGAGACTGGTAGAGAAGGGAGATAAAGAAAAAATGATGAAGATAGAAATGGAAAAGGGGAGACTATGGGAACAGCAAGAGGTCATTTTCTCTTTTCACTGGGGACATAGTACCTAAAGTCTGGAGGACAGGGTTATCTAACCTGAAAAACCTGAGGTCTAAGTGATGATCTTGGAAACATGAGGGAGAGTCATTAAACAAAGAGAATGACCACAACGAATGTTAGACTCACTGGCTGCTTGAGCTACATTGATCTACTGCATTTATCCTATGAAGAGACAATGCAAATAGTTCACAGAAATTATGCTCGTATTTGGAGGACAGTTGTTCCTTAATCAAGAAGTACAATCAAATACTATTTTATGAAAAACAAATACTTATGAGTACCCTGAATAGAAAAGACTAAGATAGAGGGGTCTGTGTGGCCCTGCCTCTCTCTCTGAGTGTAGGACAATCTCCCTCTAGTCTTCCACACTTCATTTTTCCTGGTGTTTTCTTCAACAAGACTATACGTGGCTCTAGCGCTGTGATTGCACTACTTCCCTTGTTTGATGCATCTTCCACTTACTCAGTTTCTTCATCAGACTATATTCCCTGAAATTCAGCCCAGAATGTTTCTTTACTCTGTTTTGTTAGAACTCCATTTCAATCTGCTACTTTCAAATAAGAACTTGACTATTTGCCTGCAATGGTTAAAATACACAGACAGAAGAGTGGCCATTGGGCACACACCCTACCCTTAGACTTATGTTTTTCCTTGACACAGGAATTTAGAATAAAGAGCAGATTTCATTGAATCCAACTGATGGAGGCCAGTGCCAAAGCCATGGAAGCATGACCTCAGAGAGTCTCCTGGATCAGCAAGATTTAAGTATTTTTCTTTGCCAAGAGTCCAGTGGGGTTCTTGGAAATTCATCAGCTTTTCCTTCTCCCCACTACTCCTTTCCATCAAACCATCTGCTACTATGGGCTTTCTTTTTTCCCCTTCTGTTAATGACAGTGCCGTGTTTCCAGAAATGAAACCTCAAATACTTAATTTTTTTTACCCCCCACATCCAACTGCTGTCACTAACTATCCATTTCAGACAATTATTGCATTTCAGAGCTGGTAGAGACTTCATGGTCCCACCCATGCTTGGACAAGAATTTACAACCTGCTTACAATTAGTCATTGAGCCTTTACTTGAATATCTCTAGTGAGGGGGACCCCACAATCTGAGACATCCCCCATAAACATTATCATATTAGTCATTTTGTATAAGAAAACTTGAATAAAAGAAAAAATGAAAGAAAGTGAGAAAGTGAGAAATAGCATGCCTCATTCTGTGTTCAATCAATATCAGTTCTTTCTCTGGAGGTGGATAGTATGTGTCATCATTAATCCTTTGGTATTGTCTTGGATCATTGTATTGCTGAGAATAGTTAAGTCATTCGCAGTTTTTCATTAAACAATATAGCTGTCATTGTATACAGCATTCTCCTGGTTATGCTCTCTTCACTTTACATCAGTTCATATAAATTGCCTTTCTTTTTAATGCAACCATGATCATATCACTATTGTTGGTCACCAAATAATATTATTGACTCATTTTGCTCTTGTATCCATTGTAACACCCAGACTTTCCTTGTAAACTATTGTCTAGGTACAGCTAGTCTAAACTCTTCCTCTACAAATGTAGGTGATTATTTTGACTTGATCATGACTTTAATCCCCATCAATTTTCCATTTATTATGTGTAGCTTATCATTCTAAGTGGCTGAGATATTTTTGGATCCTGTCTTCTCAATTTCTATCTTCTAATGTATTAACTACCCTTTCCAGATTTGTGTCATCATGACATTGGCTGAGCATGCCATCTCTACCTTCATCCAAGATAAAGATCAAAATGCTGGATGGCCTAGGATCACTTAAGAATAATGGAGAGGGGCAGCTAGATGGTGCAGTGGATAGATCACCAGCCCTGGATTCAGGAATACCTGAGTTCCGAATCCGGTCTCAGACATTTAACACTAGCTGTGTGACCCTGGGCAAGTCACTTAACCCCAATTGCCTCACCAAAAAAAAAAAAAAAAATAGAAAAATGGAGAGCAGAGTGGAAGATTTTGAAAATCATTGCTCTAAACCAGGATTCTTTAATCTTTTTTGTGTTGTGGCCTCTAATGACAGTCTGGAGAGGCCTGTAGAACTTTCCTCACAATAATGTTTTGAATTCATAATTGAAATAAATGCTAAGGTGAAAAACTTTTTAGGGGTCCATGGATCCCAAGTTAAAAACCACTATCTTATACCAAACTTTCACAGTACCAGCTTCATTATCTTCCAAGGCCCAGCTCCATCATCTCAGCTTTGATATTTGTCCTCAACTTGTATATTGTCTATACCCCAGACTCTGTAACCTACTGGAGATGGTAGAAATGGCACTTCATTATTGATGTCTCTTAGAAATATCAGGGCATTGTGGTACAGTGGGAAACACCCTGGATATGGATTTTGGAGTCAGATGACATATATGATTCCTGGCTCAGCCATTCACTACCTATGTGACTCTAACAACTCACACCTCTTAGTCTCAGTTTCATAATCTATAAAATGGCTATAGCAACCAAGTTGTTATAAAATTCAAATTAGTCATACATAATGTGCCCTGTGAAACTTAAAGGGTATGAAAATATTAACTAGCACCAACATTATGATTGTTTTTGCTGTTATTTTACAAAGCCAAAAATGAAAAATCACTACTCTCAAGGAGCTCACTTCCACCAGAAAATTTTCATTTATTTGCTCTTTAGATAAGAGATAGGAGGACTTGCTGAATGGTAGCATCCATGAAGTTAAGAATGTGCTTTGATGATTCTGGCATTGATGCTAAGTGGTGAGTGTTTGGCCCATACGAGATCTCTGATAGTTTGGCTCCACTGCTAAACTCTAGAAGAAATACCAGTTTCTTACTCTCAAACTCTGCCCTGCCCCATCTTTGTTTTCTTATTATTTTGTATATCCAAATTCATCTGCATAAAAGCCACATCATGAAAATGAGGATTCTTTTTATATCCCATGTTACATCCTGAGAAAACACTCCTGAAACAGAAGGAAGAAGAACAGAGGGAGTCCTAGGGGAGGAGGGACACTTTCCTCCCAAACACTAATATCCAGGGGGTATGTATCCCTTTAGTAATGCAAATATGCCCATCTCCATGACTTGTTTGGTATAACTCTTGGTTTGCCTGCTCCACAACACAAAGCCCTAACCCATCAAGCAGAGGACTATCAGCCTGACAGCCCTCTTCAGAGGCCTGCCTTACCTTTCACTCCCCGTCTTTGCCAAGAATGGTGATGGGAGTTCCCCCCTTCCATTATAATTACTTGTCCATTTGGACTATCCAGGGAACCAC
Source organism: Dromiciops gliroides (assembly GCF_019393635.1). Taxonomy (NCBI): domain Eukaryota; kingdom Metazoa; phylum Chordata; class Mammalia; order Microbiotheria; family Microbiotheriidae; genus Dromiciops; species Dromiciops gliroides. Next base: position 751,629,893 of record NC_057861.1, read on the forward strand.
CATCCACATCATCCCACCAATTCCATGACTATTTTGACTGCCAGGTATTGCCCAGTCCAGTAACAAGTTTACTCAAAAAATTCTCAGCTTTACTTGAAAAAGTGACACCTATTAGATGCCAGTAATTTTTTTATTTAATCTTGGTTTTGAGGTGGGGAAGGATAGTCTGTCTATGTGATCAGATAGAATTTTCACCATGTGGAAGATCTATCCAGAATGGCTATTATGCAGCATATAGAAAGCATAGATTTAGGGGAGTCCTGCTACTTAAATTGACCATTTCCATGGCATGTTGAGGGTGTACCACATGTTCTCCAAATGATACTGTCATCCATATGATTCTGGGGAAGACTAAATTTTGTGGAAGTATTTCTCTGAACCAAGTAAAGTTATCTCTCTGTGACTCTATCTGTCTGTCTCTGTCCAAAGGGGTGGAAACAGCATATATGAGTGGAAGTTAGAAAGAACAGATAAAGACTTGATTCTTATAATGGCAATGGTCATCGTGATACTTGTCATTTTTATAGCACTTTAAAGTTTGAAAAGAACTTTTCTATATGTTAATATATTTTATCCCCACAAAAACCCTAGGAGGAAGGTGCTATTATTATCTCCATTTTTCAGATAAGGAAACAGACACAGGGAAGTTAAATATATAAAAATACATATACATAAATGCACAAATACATAATTTGAACTCAGGTCTTCCTGACTGCAGATCCAGCGTTCTATCCACACTGTACCCTAATTTGCCTCCATCCCTTGATGCCAGGAAAAAAAAAAAACTTTCTAAAATTTTGATTTGTCCCAAACTAAAATATTCTGCCTTGGTAGTTAGCTCTCCATCGATGAAAGTCTTCAAGTAAAGGTATTTTTGGGGTATGCTTTAAAAGTGATTCTTACTCAGTTATTGGTTGGAATGAATGACATCTGAAACCCTTTCCAACTCTAAAATTCTGTGATTTTCTCTGACAGAATATTTCCATTTGGAGCTTAACTATCAGGAATCATGAATTAAGTTCTATTTGTTATCAAATAATCTTTTGAAAAGTCATTTTGTAGAATTTAGCTATTGCTTTAATTTTTTAAAAATTCACTTTGAAATAACCCTTCTCTCATATAGGATGCTCTCTTTTAATCAATAAGCCAAATTAAGCAAACTCTATAAAGCTCGACCATATTTCACAGTGGTTACTTCATCCTACACTAGTAGTCTAGCACCTCATTACCAAGGGCTACAGGTATGATATGTCAGTTGTCCCTTAGGCTGATGATTGCGTTGATCTCAGTTTTGATAAAATTATTTCAGTGACATTGTCATGGTGTACATAATTTTCTTTATTCTTCTCATCTTGCTACACTATTTCACTCATCTTTCCTTGAATGTTTCATATTTATCATTGCTTGTGGGGCAGTAATCTCCCTATTATGATTACATACCACTGTTCGATCAGTCATTCTCCAATTTGGGGGTACATATTTTGGTTTTTATTTTTGCATTCAGTCTCATTGGTGGCATTACCCTAAGTTCAAGGTACTCTCAGTTCACTTTGCTTTAATAGTCAGCCAATAGAGACAATTAGCTCAAAACAAAGGCATTTTCAAACATGGAATTGTAAGTACCCTAACTGCCAAAATTCTTCTCCATAAACCTAAGGTGTGTGCTTCCACAAATAGGCAGACACTATCAGTGGGAAGGGTGGGCACACATTTATTAAATACTCTGGCAGAGAAGTATACAAAGTAGCAACATGTGGTCCAAAATTCATGTGGCCAGCACTTCAGGGCCCAAACGTTTGTTTTGTTTTGTGTGTCTTTTTCCTCTTCTTGTTGGGTGTTGGTAGAATACTGGAATCTCTTCTGGGATACCTGAGTGTATTTCTCTCTTCAGCTTAATTTTAACAAGGAGGCTTGACTCTCTTCTCTACTGCCAAAGGTCACTTTTAACATGCCTGCTTCCTGCTGTCACTCTGATTGGCCCAACTCCCTGTTGAGGACAGTGAACAAAACAGGGAAAGCAGCTCTACTGTAAGCCAACATGACCAATGGGGGAGGAAAGGATAGAGAAATTTCTTCTCTATAGTCCCTTACAAGAATCAAGGATTGATTCCCCCCCGCCCCCGCAGGGCAATGAGGGTTATGTGACTTGCCCAGGGTCACACAGCTAGTAAGCATCAAGCGTCTGAGCATTTGAACTCAGGTCCTCTTGAATCCAGGGCTGGTGCTTGATCCACTGCACCACCTAGCTGCCTCTTTCATTGCTTTTTAAGGAACTAGTTCTTCCATCACTGAATATCTCAGTTTCAAAGGATCACATTCAGCCATTTCTTGAGTCAAATTGTGAACTTTTTGCCCCCTTAGAAATCGTGTCTCTCATTTTAAAGGACTAGCAGGGGCATGATCCTTTGCTAGACAAAAACTAAGTCTTCTAATTTCATCAAGCCAGATTCACTCTTTATAATGGAAATATGACTTGGGGAAAACAATTAATCAGTATCAATTCCCTGTTCTGCTTCCTCATACATCCTATCTTTTTGCTGAATGTGATATGATTTTAATTTTCATTTCTCTTTTTGTTTGTTGTTTGGATTATTATTTTGTAGGATTTCTTATACTTTACGTTGTAGCCTTGAATTTAAGTATTTTGCTTACAAATACATCAACAAAAAGAGGAAATCTAGTCAGGTCACTGTCTGGGAATCTCATTTTAGAAACTTAAAAATGTTCATTTCTCTATAAAACAATGTCTCCTACATGAAGTCTTCCCAGATTTCTCAAATCCTGGTGAATCTAGCAGTCCTTTCTCTATATGGCTTTTTTTCTCCTCTACTTTGTGTTCCATGTTTACAAATCCAATAAAATAGAAGCTTCTTGATGTTAGGGACTATTTCCCACCTCTTCTTGGGAAGCTTTCACCCCAAGCACACCTCTTTTCATGGGGAAGGATCTTCGAGAAGCCTTTTTGAGTTGACTTGGCTATTTTTATCTTGAGGATGCAGTATGGTATTATTTTTTAAAATGATGGAGCTAATGTCATAGGATCTGAACTCAAATACTGACTCTGCTTTTTCCTAACTTCATGACTTTGGCTAAGTAATTTAACACCTCCATTGTTTCCTCTCTAAAGTGAGAACAGACTCGATGATGCCTGAAGTGATTTATAGCTCTAAGTCTAGGATATTATGATCTTCTGATCTTTGATCCCAACAGTGACTCGAAGAAGCTTTAGCAGACACACTGGCCACAACCCAGTAACCCATCTTGGCAGATGTGCTAATCTAGATTGAAAGTAACCAGCAGAATTGAGATCTGTTGGTGAATTTGGGAAATGTCTACCCCAAGCATGTGAAGACTTCCCCAGGCAGAATGGATGAATAAGAAAAACTTATTCCAGTGTCCATGAGGGTGGTTGGAAAAGGTGCTGTAGATTGCTTACAACTTGGTCAAGCATCGACTATGCCAAGATTATCCACTGCATCCTGGGCATTTCTAGTTATCTTGACTTTTGTCCTACCACAGGAATTTTGTGACTCAGGAAGAGAGTGGGAGGTTGATGACTGCACAACTCTGCTTCACTTAAATTCAATGCATAAGCAAGATAAGACATCAATCATGATGTCATTGGTCCTCTTTGGAAATGATGGATGAACAACAACAATGAACTGGTGGTGCACAGCTGTGTGATAATCATTTGATATACCCTTTCCACATATAATAGAGGGTCTGGTATGAAATCAGCCCTTTATTTAGGTTTGTGGATTTAAGAAATGACCAGCAAACAATGTCACTGCTTTAATGTAAAAAAAAGTCTAGATTGCAAACATATCTATGGAGATGTTCTACATCAAAGAAAGCACCAGCAAATTCTAAGTCAAATCCTGGGCTAATGTTGACAAGCTGCAATCTTTTACATCCTTCCTATTGGAATCACAAATAGTTATTGCAGCATGGATGAGTCTAAAATGATAAGGATTAAAAGCCAAACAACAGAGTCCAGAATCCTTGTGATAATCAGCAGAAATTAGCATTCTTGCAATTTATCATTTATTTGCATAACCTTGTTCATTTTGGGAGAGGTTCCAGTAAACTTCAAAAAGGCAACATAACATTATTATTTAAAGTAAATTCATGGATTAATAACAGAAAAAATATAGAAAATTCCATTTAATTTCTCATGGGGAAGTCTTTGAAATGAAGTTAAGTGGCTTCAGGTTGTTTTTTTTATATTGTATTGTTTTTTGTTTTATTTGTATTTTGTTTTAATTTAGTGGAATGAGTTGGGTATTGGTGTGAGGAACAAGATATCTAGCTTTTCAAATAATATCACAAAATTAGAAAATAATAAAAAGAAACTATGCTACTGACTTTAAAAAATAAAAACTCTGACCTGTTAACTACCCTATTTGATGGGAAATGTGTCTCATATTAGATAAAAGCCAGTAAAAGTCTGCTTAAAATCAAAATGGATGAACCCAATTACCAGCAACAGAGGCATTCATGAAACCTCCAGCTTACTTTACATATGTAGCAAAATAGGGAAATGGCACAACATTCTGTATTCCTCACAGAAATTAATATAAGCTTGGCTTAAAGGGAGAAGGTTCCAAAAGTGAGGGAACCAGATGATCCAATTCAATTCAATTCAGACATTTTTTAAGTGCCTACTGTGTGCCAGCATTCTGGTAGTTCTTGAGGAGCCAAAAGCAAAATGAAAATAGCCTGTTCCCTCAAGGAATTTAAGAATATGTGCCCAGATATGAGGATAGGTATTTTATATATATATATATATATATATATATATATGTGTGTGTGTGTGTGTGTGTGTGTGTGTGTGTGTGTGTGTATATATATGTATGTATGTATATATATATGTGAGATTTAAAATTGGATATTAGATCATAAATCTCCCCTACTTAACTTTTCCCTTAATTTATCTCCCAGACTAGTAAATGGAAAAAGCTTCTGGTTTTCTAGATAGAGCCTTTATTGTATATAAGGTGTTGTTGATTAGAAGGATAGGAAAATAGAAATACAGTACAAATCGTCTTAAATCTAGGCTTAGTCTATATTCCTTATAAAAACTCACCAAACCAAAAAGGCCACCTTTGGAGTGAGGGAGACCGTCTGTGCCACGCCGCCAGGAGTCCCGCCAAGCAGGCAAAAAGGCCTACTCTCGTTCTCTCCACCCCGGAAGTCAAAAAACCCGGCAGGCAGTCTGACATGCGCAGCAGGCGGACTGTACCTGTCAGGCAGTCTGACATGCGCAGCAGGCAGACTGTACCCAGCAGGCAGTCTGACATGCGCAGCAGGCGGACTGTTCATCTCCTCCCCAAAAGGGTGGTCCTTGAAAAACTGGCGTCTTTCAGTTATCCTAACCGACTGTTAAAAACTTTCATATTTTACCACATTTATCAATGAAAATATTGCAGTATGAAGGAGAGAATATTGAGAAAGGGAGGGATTAATCAGTGCTTTGTATGTGCCAGGTATTATTCTGGGTTCTTTAAATAAAAAAAAAAGATAAAAAATGAAACAGTCTGTGCCTTCAAGGAGCTTACAATCTATGATGTATGTCTTTAATAGGATGACAGAATTCTGTATACAGCTGGTGCTAGAAAATGTTTGGGGTCGAGAGTTAGGAAACTTAAGTTCTAGTTCCATAACTTCTGCCAAATAGTATACAACTTTACCAAACTCTGCAGCTCTTCTGCCTCAGTTTCCCTACTTGTGAAAGAGGCATTGTCCCATACCTTACTAGACTTTATAGATTGATGATGACTCAATTTATTTATATTTGTTTAACTGTGGTCAATTTAAAATCATACCTTGGCTGCCACTGTATCAAGTGAGATATTTGTAAAGCATTTAGATCAGATTCTTATATCTAATAGGTGTTTAATAAATACTTTTTCTTTACTTCCTCCTTTTTCCTCCCTTTCTTTCTCCTTCCTTCCTTCTTTCCTTCCATAATCCACCCCCCACCCCAGGTCCTAGTGCTTCCCCCTTTCAGTTTAACTCCCATCTACTCTCTCACAAGCATATAATTGTTTTTCTATTGCCTTCCCCCCAAAAATATAGATTCCGTGAGGGCAGGGACTGTATGTATTTATGTCTTTCATTGTGTTCTCCCTGCTTAGAACAGTGCCTGGAACGTAGCAAATATATAAGACATATTGATTGATTGAAAGATTTAATCAGAATACCTGAAAGATGAGCCAATATGCCTCTTCTAAAGACTGGGCATCCAGCCACTAGGAAGAAAGAGCCTATAATGGTAGTTTATCATCTATTCCCAGTGAAGTAGCTTTTGCTTGAATTCTCTCTCCAGCTAATCTCTAAGCAGACATTGGAAACTTTCTGTCATGCTCTCCCAGTAGGTGCAGGTCTTTCTGCAATAATAATTGTTTAGGTCTTAGTGGAAAATCTGAATGCTAACAATTCTCACTATGTGACCTATGTATGTCATTCTCATTTCAGTATTAACCTGTCTGGGAGAAAGCAAAGGGGAGATTTCCCTTGTCATCCTTGCGTTAAAGAAAAATGTCTCTATTCCAAGGCTATAGGGAAGATTCTAGTCTTTCAAAAAGAAAGACATGAGAGAAATAATAATTATAATAAAAAGGGACCTACGTTGAAAGATGCTGGTGTCTATGGATACCACTGAGTAACTTTTGGCTCATCTGACATAGCCAGGAGGCTACAAAAAGGGATTTTTTCCTGATTTGGGAGCAAGGAGACTCATTCATTCTTCAGTGCACTCAATGTGCTGGACTTGACAGACAGAACGGAAACGAATTCTGGGTGTTTCCCTGCAAAGTGTTTCCATGAGTCCAAGTTTCTGGGTGGTTACAACTAATTTGCTTCAACTTAATTTCTTACCTTCAAATTTATGGGAAAAAAAGATCTCTCCTAGGCAATGGAAAATAATGATGAATTTAATCCTACATACTGGTGTTTCAGAATTCAACCCCCATTCACTTATATTTCAATTTCCTATTGCCATATTTCTGGATTTATAGAAGCATAAGGAATTTGAGAAACATGGTGACCAAATGAACCCTCAACCCACTCTGTGATTTTAATTTACTGCTTTCTCCCTGTAGTCTTAATCATCTCTCTCTCTCTCTCTCTCTCTCGCTCTCGCTCTCGCTCTCGCTCTCGCTCTCGCTCTCTCTCTCTCTCTCTCTCTCTTGCTCTTGCTCTCGCTCTCATTCCTCTATCTCTTGAACAAATTGATTTTGCCAACTTCAAGGGCCCTCCTTGGTAATCAATTAAGTGTATGCTCTTGCCTTGGGATGAAAACATTCCTCTCTGTGTGTCATTTTCCTACCTGCTCCTCACTTCCTATGCAATAAATTAGGTCATCTCTTTGGGGTGATTTTTTTTTCTTTTGCCAATGGGAAAAGTTTGTCTATTTTAATTTGATGTGAGTTCCTTTTATGCTTAGAAACATCAATTTGATCTCCACAAAATTGACTCTTTCCCAGTGAGAACAACCCCAATCTCCTCAAGTGTTCCTTGTTATTGAAATACATCATCCAAGAATAGCTCCTGGTTTCGACAGGGGTTATAAGATACTTACTTGATTCCATTGATGGGATCACACAGCCTATTCAATGGTTTGTGGCCTATGACAACAACTTGTAGAGATGATAGCACTCTAGGTAGGAGAATATTCTTCTGGAAATGGAAGGTAGGTTTTAAACCATAAAGGATATTTTTTTGTTCTCTTTGTCTTGAATTTTATTTAAATAGCTTTGTTTTAAAATACTCAAATGACTTGTGGACAATGTGGTGCACTGGGCAAAATGGATTTAGGATCAAAGTTCCTGGGTTCAAACCCCAACTCTGAAATTTGCTAACTGTATGAATGTTGGTAAGTTAACTCTCAGTTCTCTCATTTATAAAATGGAGTTTGAATAAATCACCTCAAGGATCCCTTCTTAAGATCTCTTTTAATTTGTGATTCTAAGTAGACATGAATGATCTTAGAAAAAAGCAGTTAGAATCATGTTGTCTAATTGTAAGTGGTGATACATTGACTATCCCCATACATGTGAATCCAGTGAATAAAATTCATTTTCTGCCAATTATTTGAAGAGATGCTTCACTCCTGGAATTTCCCATCTATGGATAGTTAAGCCACCAAAAGTTACAATTTCTATATTTGTTAAAATGATCCAAAGGATATTTGAAGGAATGGAGCTCTTCTCTGACACCCAGAAGGGGGTTAAGTGATAGAGGTGGCGTTGAAACATTTGCCTTTGTTTGTGTCATGTGTTCAAGCACATGACTTATTAGAACTATACCATTATAATATTTGAAATAAGAAAATTTCTCCTTCTTCTCCAGATTATGTTTTAATCATTGCAGTGTTAGCAAATACATTAAGAAATAAATGGCTGGGCGGAGCCAAGATGGCGGAGAGGAAGCAGCAAGCTGCCTGAGCTCTCCTTCTGTACCCTCAAAACGAACATTAAATCAAGCCTCTGGACGGATTCTGAAACTACAGAACCTGCAAAGAGACAGAGAGACACAGTCCTCCAACCAGAGATAATTTAGAAGACTTCAGGAAAAGGTCGGTCTGACTCGGGCAAAAGGGAGGCCCAGCGCAGGGCAGCAACCCAACGCCGAGGGGGTCGGGGCAAGTCAGCAGGAGCTGCGGACCACAGCCGAACAACTGAGGCTCCCGGAACCTGGTTCAAAAATCTGGTGGCCAAGAAGGACAGTGGAAAAACTTACCTGCACCGGCCGAGAGGGCCACGAACGGCAGGATCAGACGCCGGGGTCTGGCGCCTGGCTGGCCGAGCACAATCAGACAGGAAGTGCAGGGCGGGGCATCTCCACACACCATAAAGGCCTCAGAGTAAAAGCCCGGTCACACAGCACCTATACACCTGCACAAGAAGCCCAAAACAGGGACCCTGGTGCCCCCAGAGCAGACCTCAACTTAAAGAATAAATAAATAAGCTGCAATAATGAGTAAGAAGCAAAAAAGAGCCCTCTCCATTGAGAGCTTCTGTATCAATAGGGAAGAAGCCAACACAAACTCAGATGAGGACAATAGCCTCAAAGTGTCTACATCAGAAGCCTCACAAGGGAAGGTGAATTGGTCGCAAGAACAAAAAGCCTTCCTGGAAGAGCTCAAAAAGAATTTTAAAAATCAATTGCAAGAGGTAGAAGAAAAAATGGGGAGAGAAATGAAAGCAAAACAAAAAAACTAAGAAAAAAGAATCAGCAGCTTAGAAAAGGAAGCTGAAGAAAACAAAGCCTTAAAAAATTCATTTGGCCAAATGGAAAAAAAGCTGCATAATCTCACTGAAGAAAACAATACCTTAAAAAATTCACTTAGCCAAATGGAAAAAAAGGTGCATAATCTCACTGAAGAAAACAGTACCTTAAAAAATTCACTTAGCCAAATGGAAAAAAAGGTGCATAATCTCACTGAAGAAAACAATGCCTTAAAAATTAAAGTGGGACAGTTGGAAGATAAGGAATCCATGAGACACCAAGAATCAGTCAAGCAGAATAAAAAAAATGAAAAAATAGAAGAAAATGTGAAATACCTCATTGGAAAGACAACTGATCTGGAAAACAAATCGAGGAGAGACAATTTGAGAATCATTGGACTGCCTGAAAGCCATGACCAGAAAAAGAATCTAGATACCATATTCCAGGAAATTATTAAGGAGAACTGCCCTGATATCATAGAATCAGAGGATAAAATCATCATTGAAAGAATCCATCGATCACCTCCTGAAAGAGACCCCAAAAGGAAAACTCCAAGGAATATTGTAGCCAAATTCCAGAATTATCAGGTGAAGGAGAAAATACTCCAAGCAGCCAGAAAGAAGCAATTTAAATATCATGGAGCCACAGTCAGGATTGCTCAGGACCTGGCAGCTTCAACATTAAAGGTCCGCAAGGCTTGGAATATGATATTCCGGAAGGCAAAGGAGATTGGATTGCAGCCGAGAATCTATTACCCAGCAAAAATGTGCATTTTCTTTCAGGGGAAAAGATGGACATTTAATGACATTGGCGACTTTCAATCTTTCCTGGTGAAAAGACCAGAACTGAATAGAAAATTTGATCTCAACATACAAGACTCAAGAGAAGTTTAAAAAGGTAAACAGAGGGGAAAAAAAAAGTTACCCTATTAGGTTAAACTGTTTATATCCCTACACAGGAAGATAATACTCATAACTCTTAAGAACTGTAAATGTATTTGGGCAGAGAGAAGGACTTTATATAGAGGGTATAAATATAAATTGTCTTTGATGTGATGATACAAAAGAATTAAGGGGATAAAAAGGGAGTCTATGGGGAGGAGAGGAAAGGGGAGGTGGAATGGGATGAATTATATCATATGAAGAGGTGGAAAAAAACCTATTATAATAGAGGGAAAGAAAGGAGGGGGGAACATGGTTTCAACCCTATTCTCATTAGATTTGACTCAAAGAGGGAATAACATATACGTTCATTGGGATAAAGAAACTTAACTCATTCTTTAGGGAAACAAAAGGGGAAGGGAAAGGGGGGGGACTGATAGAAGAGAGGACAAAAGCAAGGGAGAAAAGGGTAAAGAAAAGAGAGGGGGGTGATAAAAAGGGAGGGCAGATTGGGGGAGGCAGGGGTAAGAAGTAAAACGTCGGTGAGGAGGAATAGGGTGAAAGAAGGGGGGAATAATACAAAGGGGGTAAATAGAATGGAGGGGAATAGACAGTCAGTAATAATAACTGTAAATGTGAATGGGATGAACTCTGCTATAAAACGGAAGCGAATTGCAGAGTGGATTAAAAACCAGAACCCTACAATATGCTGTTTACAAGAAACACATTTGAAGCAGAGAGATACACACAGAGTAAAGGTAAAAGGCTGGAGCAGAATATATTATGCCTCAGCTAAAGTAAAAAAGGCAGGGGTAGCAATCCTTATCTCAGACAAAGTGCAGGAAAAAATAGATCTCATTAAAAGAGATAAGGAAGGAAATTACATCTTACTTAAAGGTACTATAGATAATGAAGTAATATCAATATTGAATATGTATGCACCAAGTGGTATAGCATCCAAGTTCTTAGAGGAGAAGTTAAATGAGTTACAAGAGGAATTAGATACTAATACTATACTAGTGGGGGATCTGAATCTCCCACTCTCAGAATTAGATAAATCTAGCCAAAAAATAAATAAGAAAGAAGTGAAAGAGGTGAATAGATTACTAGAAAAGTTAGACATGATAGATGTCTGGAGAAAATTGAATGGGGATAGAAAGGAATATACCTTTTTCTCAGCAGTACATGGCACATTTTCAAAAATTGACCATGTATTAGGGCACAAAAACATCATAGTCAAATGTAGAAAGGCAGAAATAGTAAATGCATCCTTCTCAGATCATGATGCAATAAAAATTACATGTAAGAAAGAGCCAGGGAAAAGTAGAATGAAAATCAATTGGAAACTAAATAATTTCATTCTAAAGAATGAATGGGCCAAACAAGAAATCATAGAAACAATCAATAACTTTATCCAAGAGAATGACAATCATGAGACAACATACCAAAATCTATGGGATGCAGCCAAAGCAGTGCTTAGGGGAAAATTTATAGCTCTAAATGCTTACATGAATAAGAAAGAGAAAGAGGAGATTAATGAATTGGGCATGCAACTTAAAAAGCTAGAAAAAGAACAAATTAGAAATCCCCAATTAGACACTAAATTAGAGATCCTGAAAATTAAAGGAGAAATCAATAAGATTGAAAGCAAAAAACTATAGAATTAATCAATAAAACTAAGAGCTGGTTTTATGAAAAAACCAATAAAATAGATAAAATATTGGTTAATTTGATTAAAAAAAGAAAGAAGAAAACCAAATTACCAGTATCAAAAATGAAAAGGGTGATGTTACCACCAATGAAGTGGAAATTAAAGCAATAATTAGGAAATATTTTGCCCAACTGTATGCCAATAAATTTGACAATCTAAATGAAATGGATGAATATTTACAAAAATTCAAACTGCCCAGGTTAACTGAAGAGGAAATAAAATCCTTAAATAAACCCATATTAGAAAAAGAAATTGAACAAGCTATTAATGAACTCCCTAAGAAAAAATCCCCAGGGCCAGATGGGTTTACGGGTGAATTTTACCAAACATTTAAAGAACAATTAATTCCAATATTATACAAATTATTTGGAAAAATAGGTGAAGAAGGAGTTCTACCAAATTCGTTTTATGACACAAATATGGTGGTGATACCAAAACCAGGCAAAGCAAAAACAGAGAAAGAAAATTATAGACCAATTTCCCTAATGAATATTGATGCTAAAATCTTAAATAAGATATTAGCAAGGAGATTACAGCAAGTGATCACCAGGATAATACACTATGACCAGGTGGGATTTATACCAGGAATGCAGGGCTGGTTCAACATTAGGAAAACTATTAACATAATCAACCACATCAATAAGAATACCAACCAAAATCATATGATTATCTCAATAGATGCAGAGAAAGCTTTTGACAAAGTACAGCACCCATTCCTAATAAAAACACTAGAGAGTTTAGGAATAGGAGGAGCTTTCCTTAGAATAATAAACAGTATCTACCTAAAGCCATCAGCAAGTATTATATGCAATGGAGATAAATTAGAGGCCTTCCCAATAAGATCAGGGGTGAAACAGGGATGTCCATTATCACCCCTATTATTTAATATTGTTCTAGAAATGTTAGCTTTAGCAATCAGAGAAGAGAAAGGAATTAAAGGAATTAGAATAGGCAAGGAGGAAACAAAACTATCACTCTTTGCAGATGATATGATGGTATACTTAAGGAATCCTCGAGAATCAAGTCAAAAATGACTTGAAACAATTAACAACTTTAGCAAAGTAGCAGGATATAAAATAAATCCACATAAATCATCAGCATTTCTATACATGACCAACAAAGTCCAGCAGCAAGAGATAGAAAGAGAAATTCCATTTAAAGTAACGGTAGGTAATATAAAATACTTGGGAGTCTACTTGCCAAGACAAACCCAGGAACTCTATGAACACAACTACCAAACACTCTTCACACAAATCAAATCAGATCTAAATAATTGGAAAGATATCAATTGCTCATGGATAGGCAGAGCTAATATAGTAAAAATGACAATACTGCCTAAATTAATTTACTTATTCAGTGCCATACCAATCAGGCTACCTAAAAATTATTTTATACAACTAGAAAAAATAATAACAAAATTCATCTGGAAAAACAAAAAATCAAGAATATCCAGGGAAATAATGAAAAAAAATTCACAGGAAGGTGGGTTAGCGGTACCAAACCTGGAGCTTTACTATAAAGCAGCAGTCATCAAAACTATCTGGTACTGGCTAAAAAATAGAGTGGTAGATCAATGGAATAGGCTAGGCTCAGGAAATGCAGTAGTAAATGACACTAGTAATGTAGTGTTTGATAAACCCAAAGACTCCAGCTTCTGGGATAGGAACTCAGTATTTGACAAAAACTGCTGGGAAAACTGGAAGATAGTATGGCAGAAATTAGGCTTAGACCAACATCTTACACCTTATACTAAAATAAGGTCAAAATGGATACATGATTTAGACATAAGAGGTGATACCATAGGTAAATTAGGAGAGAAAGGAATAGTGTACCTATCAGATCTTTGGAAAGGAGAACAGTTTTTGACCAAACATGAGATAGAGTATATTATAAAATGCAAAGTGGATGATTTTGATTATATTAAATTAAAAAATTTTTGTACAAACAGAAGCAATGCATCCAAAATTAGAAGGGAGGCAGAAAGCTGGGAAACAATTTTTGAGGCCAGTGCTTCTGATAAAGGCCTCATCTCTAAAATATATAGGGAATTAAATCAAATTTATAAGAATCCAAGTCATTCCCCAATTGAGAAATGGTCAAAGGATATGAACAGGCAGTTTTCTGATGAAGAAACCAAAGCTATCTATTCCCATATGAAAAAATGCTCTAAATCTCTAATGATTAGAGAGATGCAAATTAAAACAACTCTGAGGTACCACCTGACACCTATCAGATTGGCTAAAATGACAAAAAAGGAAGATAATAAATGTTGGAGAGGCTGTGGGAAAATTGGAACACTAATGCATTGTTGGTGGAGCTGTGAGCTGATCCAACCATTCTGGAGAGCAATTTGGAATTATGCCCAAAGGGCGATAAAGCTGTGCATACCCTTTGACCCAGCAATCCCACTTTTAGGTCTTTTGCCCAAAGAAATCATGGAAGGGGGAAAGGGACCCACATGTACAAAAATATTTATAGCTGCTCTTTACGTGGTAGCAAGGAATTGGAAGTTGAGGGGGTGCCCATCAATTGGGGAATGGCTGGACAAGTTGTGGTATATGAATACAATGGAATACTATTGTGCTGTAAGAAATGATGAGCAGGAAGAGTTCAGAGAAACCTGGAGGGTCTTACGTGAGCTGATGATGAGTGAGATGAGCAGAACCAGAAGAACATTGTACACAGTATCATCAACATTGAGTGTTGACCTACTGTGATGGACTATATTCTTCTCACCAATGCAATGGTACAGAAGAGTTCCAGGGAACTCATGATAGAAGAGGATCTCCAAATCCAAGGGGAAAAAAAAGAACTGTGGAGTATAGATGCTGAATGAACCATACTATTTCTTTTGTTTTGGGTGCTGTTGTTTTTTTTTTCTATTTTGAGGTTTTGCATCACTGCTCTGATTCTTTCTCTTGTAACAGGATTAATGCAGAAATAGGATTAATGTTATTATGTGTATATATATATGTGTGTGTATATATATATCTATATGTATATGTATAGATATATATAGATATAACCTATATCAGATTACCTGCTGTCTAGGTGAGGGGGGAGGGAGGGGAGGGAGGGAGGGAGAAAAATCTGAAAGTGTAAAGCATGTATAAACAAAAGTTGAGAACTATCTTTACATGTAACGGAAAAAATAAAATATCTCAAAAAAAAATAAAAATAAAAAAAATAAAAAAAAAAAAGAAATGATGAGCAGGAAGAGTTCAGAGAAACCTGGAGGGTCTTACGTGAGCTGATGATGAGTGAGATGAGCAGAACCAGAAGAACATTGTACACAGTATCATCAACATTGAGTGTTGACCTACTGTGATGGACTATATTCTTCTCACCAATGCAATGGTACAGAAGATTTCCAGGGAACTCATGATAGAAGAGGATCTCCAAATCCAAGAAAAAAAAAAGAAAGAAAGAACTGTGGAGTATAGATGCTGATTGAACCATATTATTTCTTTTGTTTTGGGTGCTGTTGTGTTTTTTTTTTCTATTTTGAGGTTTTGCATCACTGCTCTGATTCTTTCTCTTGTAACAGGATTAATGCAGAAATAGGATTAATGTTATTATGTGTATATATATGTGTGTGTGTATATATCTATATCTATATCTATATCTATATGTATAGAGATATATAGATATATATAGATATATAGTATATAGTATATATAGATATATATAGATATATAGATATATAGTATATATAGATATATAGATATAGATATATAGATATATAGTATATATAGATATAACCTATATCAGATTACCTGCTGTCTAGGGGAGGGGGGAGGGAGGGGAGGGGAGGGAGGGAGAAAAATCTGAAATTGTAAAGCATGTATAAACAAAAGTTGAGAACTATCTTTACATGTAACGGAAAAAATAAAATATCTCATAAAGAGTCACAAGCAACAAAAAAAAAAAAAAAAAGAAAGAAATGGCTAGGGGGCAGCTAGGTGGCACAGTGGATAAAGCACCAGCCATGGATTGAGGAGGACCTGAGTTCAAATCTGGCCTCAGACACTTGACACTTATTAGCTGTGTGACCCTGGGCAAGTCACTTAACCCTCATTGCCTTGACAAAATAATAATAATAATAATAATAATAATAATAATAATAATAAATGGCTACAGACATGAGGGGGAAACTATAAAACTCTCTTTAAAACATTGAAAAGAACACACTAGGGCAACTAGGTGGCTCAATGGATAGAACACCGGCCCTGGAGTCAGGAGTACCTGAGTTCAAATCCAGCCTCAGACACTTAGCACTTACTAGCTGTGTGACCCTGGGCAAGTCACTTAACCCCAATTGTCTCACCAAAAAAAAAAAATTAAAAAAAAAATAAAAAGAACACACTAAAGGGAAGACTATTGTGCTTTCATAGATAGGTGAACTCAGGACTGGATAATTGGATGAGCTCTTCATTGTTCCTGTAGGCTTCTTCCCCTTTCTAGATGCCTTTCTAGGTCTATGCTGAAGCCATGGTTACTTGAACAAAATTCATTGACCTGGGGTTTTGTGGTCAAATTCAATTGATGAATGAAATCATTCATGGGCCAACATAAACTTGGAGAGACATCTCCAGTGGAGTGTCCTCTGTGCTTGTCCCTCTATTGCACTATTTAACATGTATATCAATGGCTTGGATAATGGCTCAGATGGCACAATCATCCAATTTGAAAAATACCTCCAAATGGAAGAGTAAGGAACCCAGTAATTGAGTCATATTGTTTTTCAAATGAAAAGCAAAAACAAAAAAACCCAAAAAAAAACCCTCCCCACAAAAATCACACTTCTTGACTGGCTAAAACATTGGGCTAAATCAAATAAGATGAAAAAAATAATGGTGATCAGTATAAAGTCATATATGTGTGTATATATATACAGATGTATGTATGTATAGTAAAGTTGTTATCTAGCTATACTGTCTAAAAATCAAATGAGTGGTCGCCAATAAATTAGAAGCTTTAGCAAGAGTTTAGACTTTTAAGCATTTATTAAGGACAATAAGAATTTGGTGAAGAGAGAGAGAAGGAGGTCTAGATTCAGCTATTATCTCAGGGAGTCAGCGTCTCCTGCTCCATTCCCCATGAAGTCCTGAGGAAAAAGAGTCAGCCTTACCCTTTCTTCATCCCACAAGCCTCCTGTGTAAAACCAGAAACATCAAACATCACTTCCTGGTGCCAAAGAACTGATCTTCCAAGCCACATGGCTTGCCCTCAGATGCCTTCTCCTCATGGCGGAGCTTTCCTACAGTATCTCTCCAGCAGGGGGCTTCACTCGAATTGTTATAGAGTATATATATATATATATATATATATATGGATTGAAAAAATCCATGGCACAAGTACAAGATGTCAGAATTTCAGGAAGTTTGGATATACAACATTTTGTCAGATTAAAATCTGGGGTTCCAGTGGACAGCCAGCTTAACCTGGCAGTCGTAGGATAATGTAGCCAAGAAAGGTAATGTCATCATGAGGCATATTAAGAAGAATCAAGTCAAGGGCTAGAGGGGCAAGAGTCTGGAGCTTCGTTCTGTTCCTAGCACATCTAGAGTATTATTTTCCGCTCTGGGAACCACATTTTATTATGAACATTGATTAGCCAGAGGACAACCAGAATGGTGAAACATATTGAGTTTACAACATATAAATAGTTAAAAACTGGTCATATTTGTTTTGGAGAAGAGAAGACTCAAGAAGAACATAGAGGCAATCTTGAATTAATCAACAGGCTTCTTTGTCAAAAAAAGATTAGATTTGTTCTGATTGGGCCCTCTGGGGCCAATCACTGACTGCCTTACACTTGGCCATCACCTAACTTCTCAGGGTGCTAACACAACTCTCTAAGATAGGGATTCTTGATCTGGGCTCCATACTCTAAAAGAAGAAAAAAATAATAGCTGTATTTCAACATAATTCATTTCCTTTGAATTTTATTTTAATGCATTTAAAAACTTTATTCTGAGAATCCGTAGACTTTACTAGGCTAACCAAAGTATTCCTTATAATACAGTAAAGGTTCTGAACAACTTCTCTGTAATTCTGAGTTGTAGAGAAGGCATCGATCTGCATTAGTTAGCTGGGTAGAACAGTTCAAACCCTGCTTCATACTATAACTATGTGACCATAGGCAGGTCACTTCATCTCCCTCAGTCTCAGTTTCCTTAACTGTAAAAATTGGAAGAATAATACCATTTACCTCTTAGAGTTATTGTAGAAATCAAATTACATATATATGTATGTGCATCATGTATATACATATCTGATATGTATGTATACATATATATACACATGCACTTACATACATACATGTATGTGTTTGTAGTGGTAGAAACCTTAAAGCACTGCATATATACTAGATATTAAGGAATGGAATAAGCATTTACATAATGCCCACTATGTTCTAGGTCCCATGCCAAGCACTATAAAAAAATATTATCTCATTTTATCCTTAAAAAAACCCCAGGGAGTTACATTTTATTGCTCTCTCCATGTTATAGATGAGAGATCTGAGGCACACAGAATTTAAATGACTTGCCTAGAATCACATAGCCACAAATATTTACAGTCAGATTTGATCTCAAGTCTTCCGGGTTCCAAGTCCAAAACCCAAAGCACTGAACCACCTAACTCCTTATTAGCAGAGGAAGTTCCTCTTTGCCAGTCCCTAGAACAATCACCAATGGAATTATTCAACTATCAGTTACTTGAGGCCAGGGACTAGTTTATGCCTTTCTTTGAATTAGCAGTACATAGCACAGCTTCTGGAACCCAGAAATCCCATAATAAAAGCTTGTTGACTGACTGACAAGTATAGTCCTGATTCATATCCTATGGATACACTTTTTTTTTTTCATTAATTGATGAGGGATAGCTGGCTCTAAGTTCTACACAAGTACAGGAAGCTCACATATCCACTGAAGTAGTGTTTAGGACCCAGAAGCACATAACAGGTTTATTCTCTTGTCTTTTGACCCACATGATCATCATAGTTCTCCCCATTTTCACCCACTAGTCCCCTTTACTGTATCCCCAAATCGAAAGGTTCATTGGTTAAAATACCCTATCTAGGTCCATTTCCACGCATTTCATTTTTCCAGATGCTATATGGACTGCAGGGTTGGGGCTTCTTGGGTCTAGAACAAAGACAATCCCATCTTCTTTGTTGATGAGTCACACCCCCATAGGTGCTGGTGGGCAGGCTCCCTTACAGATGGCCCAGCCCAAGCAGGTTATTAAAGCACAAACTCTGCCTTTGGGGGGAAAACACAACAAAACAGCCCTTATTTCATGAAGCTTCAAGGCCTTAACCAACTTCTCCAAGCTCTTAGATCTTGCTTCTCACCCTCCCAACAGATACGTAAAAGTCCTGTCTTGTCCCGTCCTTCTTTCAAAGTAGATCTTTTGAAAGAGTTTCCATATAGGAAAAATCACTGGAGGAAAGCAAACCATTGTGTTTTCTCCAAAGAGAAGTTACATTGATTTGGTTTGGTTTTGCTAGGGGCATTTTATAGGCTGTTTAGTTTGGCTAAGCTCTAGCTTGCCTGTAGAATTCTTTTTTATTTTAATCTGACTTTGTGGATTTACTTAGTAATGTTTGTAGATGATCATTTCTGTTTAAAAGTCTTTGGGGGTCAGTGAATGATTTTCATAAAGATGATAAGTAATTACCATATATGTGTTATTTTAAGGCTTGCAAAGCTCTTTTTTATGTTATCTCCCTTAATCTTCAAAATAACCCTTCAGAGAAGGTGCTAGTGTTATTACCATTTTACAGAAGAGAAAACTCTAAGAGTACTTAAGAGACTTAACCTAGAACTTGCAGCTAGTAAGTGTGTGAGGCAAGATTTGAATACAGGTCTTCTTGACCTCAAGGCCAAGACTCTCCATTTATTGTACCACTTCCCTAGCCCAGAAATAACACTAGCTAATATTTATATAGAACTTTATGTACGTTTGGATTCAATGAAGTTGATTACATTTGAATAGACAAGTCATGACTGATTACCTTTTTAGGGAGTCTTTTCTGAATCAGAAGCCTGTGGGTAGTGAGATCCTTCACATCCTTCTGTTATAGGGCCTAGCACCCCAGAAGTTCTCTGGTGTACATCAAAGAACCTTCTCCTCAAGAAACTAAACCAAAGGACACACACACCTAAAGAGATAAGTAGAACCTGATCAGGACTGAGCTAGCTCCTGGACCACCACCCTTCATTCCAGTCTCACCCCTGGGGAGATAAGATTGGGTGTGGCTGCTGCCTTTGTGGTGGGAGGAGGAGAGAGAGATGGCTTGAGAGATCCACAGCCACCCCTCACCGGATTCCCCCAGCCACCACCGGTGGGGGATGGTCCTCCCTCAATAGGGGAACTTTCCACAGTCCGACGATCACCTCATTGAACCACAATCAGACCTCAATAAAAGTATCTGCCTGTCTCCTGCTCGAGGAGATTGGTATCTCAAAGCCATGCTCTGTGCCATGCCTTCTCCCCAAGAGAAATTCAAGGATTTCTCTCTTGGTTTCCTTTCCCCAGCCCCTAAATAAACTATTATCTTATTCTCTTGGATTTGTGTGCAAGAAGGTGTAATTCTTTAAAGAGGAATTCCTAAGGACCCTTACCCCAACCACTACCCCTACCCCAAACCTCCTACCCTATTTCCCCACAACACTTCTTTTAGAACAATGGTCAAAATCAGGGCAAAAGTAGAAGAAAAGAAAGATAAGAATGTGATCCTATCATAATTCATAAATTATCCAATCTGAACTAAACAAGATGCTGATGCTAAAAAATTTTAAAAACAATAAAAGAGAAGTCATAGATATGAATTATTTACTATTGTATTTTAAGTGATGTTTTTAAATGTGACATCAAAGAGGCCAAAGAAATCCTGAAAGCATTTGAAGCAATGAACAATTGCTTTCCTAGCCAAGCAAATATATAGTACCCAAGAGCAATATCATTTGAGAAAAAAATTACAAAATAAATGAAAAATTATGAATAGTAATGCTTAATATTATGAACATGAGAAATAGGTGCAAAAATGAATGGGCAAAAACTTCACATGGGATTCAATCAAACCAGATTGTCCCAAGAGTATTTAAAGGAGAAACTAGAAAGAGAACAATAAATAGATTTTTTAAAAAAAGTAAATTTTCAGGAAGCTCTACAATGCCAGATTTGTAATGTCTTTGAAAGTTGAGCAGCATTTATATTTTAACACCTTATAATAGACATGCTGTGTGAGGAAGTACAAATGGCACTCAAATCAACTTGCAAAGAGTGAATAGACCAGACCTTTTACACCAAAAAAACTCTGTGCTAGAGGTGACAGAATTTGGAAAGCATCAAAGGATCCCTTCTTTCACCATCTTATCTTGAAAATGAGAGAGAGAGAGAGAGAGAGAGAGAGAGAGAGAGAGAGAGAGAGAGAGAGAGAGAGAGAGGAGAGAGAGGAGAGAGACAGACAGAGAGACAGACAGAGACAAAGAGAGAGAGACACAGAGAAATAGAGAGAGACAGAGACAGACAAAGAGAGAGAGACAGAGACAGAGAGAGAGAAGCAGATCAGAAAAATTACAGCAAACAAGTTTGAGTGTAGATGCATTGGTGCACAAGTGTCATTTCCTACTTCTTTATAGTACAGAGAGAAAGAGGTGCATCTTATCTTTTATTTTTTACTGGGTCAAGCTTGATTGTAAAAATTAAACATTTTGTTTCCTCCTGAGATAGTCATAGTGAACAAATCAAATACATTATCAGAGCACTGTTGAGAGGAAGATTCTTTGGAAAAGACAGCACAGAATCCTCCCTAGTAACAAAGAAATATAATTAAGTCAAACAAGCCCAAATATTGGCCATGTTTCACAGTAGATGCCTTATTCTGTACCTGTAATCCAGCACTTGTGTGTTTAGCAGTGGGGGTTATGCCTTACTTCCCATCATCCTCTGAAATCGTGCTTAGTTATGGCACTGATCAAATTTCTGATGTCTTTCAAAGTGGTTTCCCTTTGCATTATTGCACTATTTCTGCCATGGGTTTCCCTCTTCCCCACCCCCATCTCTCTATAATCTCATCATGTTTTCCTGAATTATTCATATTTCAGATTTGTTCCTATCAACTATATAAGGAAGGGTGCTGAGAAAGTAGGACCTAACCCAAAGCAGGAGAGGTGTTGCAATCTCATTGCTCAGACATCTTCCAGGGAGGACACTGCCATTCTCGGTGTTGTAGGGGGAATGTGATGACTGGGAAGGCTCCTTGACCTGGTTGCCCTCTGATCCCCATATCTGGGGCCACTTAACCCTGCCAATCACTTCCTGTAGCAGGAGAGATAAGAAAAGTCATGAATCCCTTACTTTAGGAATTCAGTATCAAGTGAGTCTTATGTCTGGTCCTATTCTTCCTTGTACCCCAATTAAACTGGCCTATTGCCTTGTCCAGTGTAGCTCCCTGCTCATCCTTCCTACTCTACCCTACTTTAAGAGATGACATTCGCATAGTGTTTAATATTACTTATTAGCTGTGTGACCCTGGGCAAGTCACAGCCCCAATTGCCTAAAACATCTGGGGCTATCTCCTGTCATCCTGACAACATATCTTGGCACTGGATCCAGATGGCTCCACAGGAGAAAATGAAGCTGGTGACTTTGCACAGTCCTTCCTCACTTAAATCCTATTCAGTACAAGTCCTGGCATTTCTTTGAGAACAACATATATGTTACAACATCATATATGTTAATATTATTATCCCTATTTGACGTGTTACATTTCATCAGTTTACTTTATTTTCCTAATTTTCCATGTGCCTTTTGGAAAGTGTGGGGACCATTTTTTAATTGGGGAGTGCTAGCTAAGTGGCTCGCCACAATATTGGGGCAAGGAAGGAGACTGGCAGCCTCCCTCAAAACAGAACAAGATTTATTTTAACAAGAACGAACTTAAACACACACACACACACACACACACACAAACAAACAGGATCAGTAGGATCAAGGGAAAGGAAATAAAACGGGGAATGGGAAATTATAATACCTGAAAAAATACCACCGTCAAGCAATCAGCTGAAAATACACAGCAGAACGCCTGTCGCTTTCCAGCTTCCACCTCGAAAACCCAATTCTCCTCCCCCCAAACCTAGAAACACCCCACACAGCCCCAGCCAATGGGATGGCTGCTTTGACCGTCACATGACTGCCCTCACTAGGCTTTCAATCATTATAATTTTGCCAGGCCCATGTAGGCATTGGTGAGTGGTGATGACGTGAGGTGCCAGAGCCCTGGCAACGGCTACAACCAGTGGGTGGAGCACCGTGCGGTTTGCGGAGCCCCAGGCTGCTGTGCTCTGAGGCATAAAAACCTCAAATAACAATTAATTCTTAACAAAAGATAACCTTGTGATTTTCTGAAAAGGGAGAGGAGGGACTAGTCAGGACTCAGAGAAATGTGACTTACCCAGGATCACTTCACTTGAACTTGTCAGAGGAAGCATTGGAATCAACCAAGCAGCACGCATTAAGAACATAATATTCATCAACCACTGCAGGATCAAAGACAAAGAGTGAAGCAACCTTTCCTTTAAAGAAACTTACATTCTAATGGGGGAGGGGGGGATGGAACAACAGGAACAATAAAAGCCAATATATGTGAACCAAACCAGAAGCTTTAAGTTTTAAACATATTATCACTTTTGATCTTCATAACAAACCTGGGAGGTATACTATTATTATCTCCATTTTACAGATGAGGAAACTGAGGCTAAGAAGTTAAATGATGTTTTTATGGTCATATGACACTGAGACAGTAGAAATAATAATCTCCTTTCCATCTACTGTGTAAAAATGTATTTTCTTTCCTGAAATAAACCCCCTATTTACTCTGATTTTACATCTAAAGTGAGGCAGCATATTAGGTCAGGAGGCTATGCTTTCTGGATCTGCATTTTTTTTTGCTCAAGCACAGTTAATCATTGTTTCTCTTCAGAGTATTTGTACGAGATATACTATCATAGTCTTAAATTTCTCCATTTGTGATGTCTTCAAATAATTAAAGTCTGACCTATGCTTTCATCAAAGTAATTTTTAAAATTTTTCCTCCTTACATCTATCTCTTATTGGGTTAAGAATATGTCTTTTACCCATAGCTATGAGAAGTATATAATCTGTTTCTCATCTAATTTTTTTATGTTACAATCATTCTAAAAATCATAATAAACATTTTTATTTAAAGTTTTGAGTTCCAAATTCTATCCTTCTCTCCCTCCCTCTCTGAGGCAGTAAGCAATCAGATATAGGTTTTACATGTGAAATTATGTAAAACATTACCATATTAGTCATATCCATTTAGAATGCATCATGGAGTGTGTTGTAAGGTATTGGTCTAAGCGTAATGTCTGTCACACCACTTCTGAATTTTCCTAGCAGTTTTTAATCAAATAGGAAGCTTTTCCCTTGTCAGCTCATATTTTCCCCTTTATCAAATTCTGGGTTATTGGGTCCTAATGTTTTTGAATATCCCTTGTGTAGTCTGTTCCATTGATCTATATCTCTATTTTTTAACCAATACCAGATGGTTTATTAATTTTTGTTTTTATTTTTGGTGGTGCCTTTATTTTTTAAATATATTTTTAAAGTTTATGATTTATTTTTAACTTTTTTTTTTTTAATGTTGAGTTCCCAATTCTTTCCCTCTCTCCAGCTTCTCCCCTACCCACTGGAAGGCAAGCAATATGATGCCCATTATTCATGTGAAATCAAGTAAAACATATATCCATATTAGTCATGTCACACAAAAAATGCAAAAACAATGAGAAAATTAGTCTTCAAATTACACTCAGAGTTCATCTATTTTCTCTCTGGAGATGTATAGCAGTTTTCATCATGAGTTTTCTGAATTGTCTCTTGGATCATTGTACTGAACAGAATAGCTAAGTGATTGCAGTAAATTGTCAGTAGGCTTTTACTGTTGCTATGTATAATGTTCTTCTGGTTCTGTTCACTTCATATAAATTTTCCCAGGTTTTTCTTAAACTATCCTCTTTGTTATTCCTTATAGTACAATAGTGTTCCATCACAATCATATACCACAACTTGTTCAGCCATTCCTCAATTAATGGGCATCCCCTTAATTTCCTAAATATATTTTACATATGGGTCCTTTTCTTTTTTGCTTTGATTTCTTTGGAATACAGACTAAGTAATGGCATTGCTCTTGGGCATAGTTCCAGTCTAATTCTTTTTGTTTTGTTTTGTGGGGTAATGAGTGTTAAGTGACTTGCCCAGGGTCACACAGCTAGTAATTGTCAAGTGTCTAATTCTGGATTTGAACTCAGGTCCTCCTGAATCCAGGGCCAGTGCTTTATCTACTTTACCTAGCTGCCCCCTAGTTCCAGTCAGAGCATTCTGCAGAATGGTTAGATCAGTTCACAACTCTACTAATAGTTCATTAGTGTAGCTTATTTCCCACATCTTTACAGAATCTGTCATTTTCTTTTTTTCTTTTTTTAAAGTAATAAACATTTTTATTTATAGTTTTGAGTGGGGTGGCAATTGATAAAAATATTAAAGAGAAAAGTCCCGAAGCCCCAAGTCTTAGTCTCATTAGTAAAGACCTCTCTCTAGTAGGAGCCTTGTTTTTCCCTTACTGTTCTTTGAATTACGTCATTCAGTAAGATCCAAATTCGCCTAATTACTATCAATCAGTTGGCAGCTCTCCATATTGCTTTTAAAGATGCTGAGTGTACTCTAAGCAAATGCCTTTCAGAATATATAATATGAACAAAATTTCCTCAGTGACCAGTCAAATAATGCTGATTCATTGTAAATATATTTATCAATGTAAATTCCAAGTAATTGCGGCTTCCGTAAATGTTCCCTGTACACAGGCTAAGGAGCAGGGGTCAAATCCAGGTTCTGAAACTTCCTTCCTATATGATTTTAGGCAATTCACTTCACTCTCTGGGCCTCAGCTTTTTCATCTATAAGAAGATGAGGTTGAGGGGCAGCTAGGTGGTACAGTGGATAGAGCACCAGCCCTGCAGACAGGAGTATCTGAGTTCAAATCTGGCCTCAGACACTTAACACTTACTAGCTGTGTGACCCTGGGCAAGTCGCTTAACCCCAATTGCCTCACTAAAATTAAAAAAAAGATGAGGTTGAATTACATGTGTTTAGAGGTCCCAGACAGCTCTAAATCAATGACCCTATGATCATTAATAATCTATTCTAGAATTTTCACAAGAATTCTCAAAGCTTATTCACTTATGGTGCCAGAACTTCCCTGCCTCTCCCAAATGCTAACACATTCCCTTTTTTTTTTTTTTTTTTTTTTAGTTAGAATAAGGTGATAGTTTATTTAGAAGCAAGGGAAGGGAAGGGTGGGGGGAGGGAAACCATGAAAGAAATACTTGGACTTTTCATGGGGAGATTTGGCACAAAGCACATGGCTCAGAGGTACCAAATCTCCTCGAACAGGAGTCTGGAAAATACTTTTATAGAGGCCTGATGGGGGTGGACCATCTGCCTGTGGAAAGTTCCTTTAGTGAAGGTGGTCCATTCCCCACTGGTGGTAGCTGGGGGAATTGGGTGAGGAGTGGAGGACCATCCCCCACTGGTAGTGACTAAAGGAATTGGGTGAGGGGTGGCTAAGGATCCCTCTTCAGAACACAAAGGCAGCAGCCACACCCAAACTTATCTCCCCAGGGTAAGGGAGACCAGAATGAAGGGTAGTAATCTGAAGCTAGCTCAGTCCGATTTGGTTCAGCTTATCTCTCTAGGCGTTATCTGTCCTCTGGTTTAGTTCCTCAAGGAGAAGATTCCTTGGTGTGCCCCAGAGAACTTCTGGGGTGCTCTGCACCCCATGACATTCCCCACTTCTCTATATATGAGGAAAGGGGACGAAGATTCTTCTGAAACTGCTTCATGCTGACCGGGGGTCGAAGAAATCATGGAGCAAGGGAGGGGGAGGGGAGAGAAGTGGAGAAGGCCTGGAGTGCACAGAGCTGTGAGGGGCCCAGAGAGTCCAGAGTCAACACACAGTCACAATGGGTATCTGCCATGAATCCTTGAGCCTAGATGGAACAGACTTAAACAAAAAAATTAAAACTGACCAGAGCAAAAAAAAAAAGGAAAAGGGACTTTATCAGATCAGGAGTCAAGTGGGACCTTTTTGCAGGACAGGGTGTGGCCTGCTTTACAGGAGGGAGTTCAAGCCTAATTCTGTGATAGGCAGTGTCTGTCTACATTAAGGGTCCCTTTTATCCCATCCCCATTTTGTGCCTTGATTGCATGCTAGGACCTGAACCAGAGAGTAAGACAGAGGTCTCCCCAAAACCATTCCTAGGCTTGCCTCCTATGTCCAGCTTGGCCATAGACCTGACACGATGCTGGTCAGGAGAGCAAGCTGCAGAGCCCTGGATTTTTGCTAAGCCGATCTCTCGGGTGCTGCCCTGGGGACAAAGAGGTAGGAGGGCAGGCCTCACCTTCCTGTGGTGTCCCCCACTTCTGTGTCCCGGTTTATTGCAGCTGCCAGAATCTTGGCCAGTAGGAGTTCTGCTGGTAGCAGATGTGGTGATGGCTGCTGCTATTATAGAAGCTTGGTCTATGGAGCGGGCACGAGCCATCTTTTCTCTCTCTTTGGCTACTGCAAGGTCCCTGTTATTAAAAATCTTAAAAGCAATGTCAAGGAGTTGTGAGGATGGGATCTGGGGACCCCAGTCTAACTTCTGGAGCTCTCTCCTAATGTCAGTAGCAGACTGGCTGATAAAATGAATATTGAGGACAGTAATTCCTACATCTCTTTGGGGGTCTAGGTTAGTATATTTCTTCAGAGAGTCTGCTAAGCGGCTCATGAAGACAGCAGGATTTTCATCAGACCCCTGTGTGTTATCTCCCTCACCTTTCCATAATTGACTTGTTTTTTAACCCCCCTTCTCATTCCCTCAACTAGGCAGGTGAACATGTGATTTCTACGAGCCCTGTCTTCCCTGTTATCATAGTTCCATCTCGGTTCTATGACCGGGACAGCTGTAAAACCAGGGACCCCAACCCAATTTCCAACCTGTGAGTGTTCATCCCCAACTTATACCGCCAGGTCCCAAATCTGTTTTTTCTCGTCAGGGGTACAACAGCTGGCAAGAATAATTTGCAAATCGGTCCAGGAAAGGTCAAACTCCAGTGTCACAGACTTAAAACCATCTATGAACTTTGTGGGGTTCTCTGAGTAGCTCCCCAATTTCTCTTTAATCCGAGATAACCTGCTTATAGAAAAAGGGGCATGCCTTACTGTTGTGCCCTTCCCAATGGGAAATTCCCTTAATGGAAGCAGGGAAGCAGTGGGAGATGCTGGTAAGGACCTGGGTTGGGGAGATAGCTCAGGTGGAGACAGAGGATTGGGCACAGGGCCCAGTGGGGGAGGGGTGACAGCCTTTGGCTGTGGAGTAGGTGGGGGAGGGGAAACAGTCTGGCTGCAGCATGGGTGGAGATGGGGAAAGGGAGATAGCCGTAGGTGACTGCAGATTAGGTAAAGCAGATGGGGTCGGCTGAATGGAAAAAACAGGAGAAATGGGAACATATTGGAGTTCCTCCCATTGTAAATGGGGTAGAGCAGGATAGAAGGAGACTGATATCCACTCCCCGTGTGGCACAGGGAATTGGTTCTGAGATCAGCCGGTGGGCAAGGAGAGGTCTCAGTCATAGAGTGATATGACTGTGGTTGACCCATAGGTACGGAAGCAGGCAGAGAAGGAGTGGAACGAGAAACAGGTAGGGAATGAGTTTGAGGAGGAGAGGAGGCTGAGGTTTCAGAGTAGGTGCCCGAAGGGTTAGCTAATTGCTTGGGCTTGTGGTGATTCTCAACCGGCAAGGGGACCTCATCCTTTCCCTTTGACTTCTGGCTCAAACTCATAAAAGCCGATATGTATGGAATCTCTGTCCATCTCCCTTCACGCTTGCAAAACTTGTCCAATTGCAAGATGGTATTATAATTAAGGGTGCCGTGTACAGGCCAATTTCCTTCACTTCCTAGAGGATAATGTGGCCATAAAATGTATCATGGGGCAGCTAAGTGGCACAGTGGATAGAGCACCGGCCCCGGAGCCAGGAGCACCCGAGCTCAAATCCGGCCCCAGACACCCAACACTCACCAGCTGTGTGACCCTGGGCAAGTCACCCAACCCCAATTGCCTCACCAAAAAAAAAAAAAAAAATGTATCATGCACCTCTTTCTCAGGTTAAGTTCCAATTTAGTCCAATCTCTTAGGATGCACCCCAGAGGTGAATTTTTCAGAACATTCCCTTTCTGTCCCATAACTACTGTCTAAGGAGAATAGTCTGAACCAAGAGCAGAGAGCTGGTAAGGGATAGACACATAAACATAAATGTTCTTACCCAGAAACGTGTAGTCTGAGGGTCCGAGCGTGGTTCGGACATCTAGGAGTCCCAGGCTGCTCTCTGCTGTCCTACAGACGCTGACTGTCTCTACCTCTCTGTGACTCAAAGGGGAGGTTGAGTCAGGCGGGAGAGGGAGAAGAGAAACCCAGAAGGTAGGGTCTTACCTCCAGGTTGTGTGCCAAGCGTGGTCCAGACGTCTGTTTGAGCTTTCAGTGAGGGAGAGAAACTCAGGCTGCCTTCCACTGTCACGTGCGAAAGCTGACCCTCTCTCTACCTCTCTGTGACTCAAACGGGAGGTTGAGTCAGCCGGGAGAGGGAGAAAGGAAACCCAGAAGGGAGGTTCCCACCCCCCAGTTTTGTGTGCTAAGAGGAAAGAGGAAAATCCCACGTCCCTACAACGTTCAGGCGCCAGATGTTATGGTGGGGAATGGGGTACGGGTTGGGGTTCTTAGGAATTCCTCTTTAAAGAATTACACCCTCTTGCACACAAAAAGTAGTTAGAATAAGGTGATAGTTTATTTAGGAGCAAGGGAAGGGAAGGGTGGGGGGAGGGAAACCATGAAAGAAATCCTTGGACTTTTCATGGGGAGATTTGGCACAAAGCACATGGCTCAGAGGTACCAAATCTCCAACACATTCCCTTTTTAATTTACCTTCATTCAATATCTATCTATCTCACTTAGGGAAGGCATTGTTCTTTGCCTTTAATATATATATATATACACACACATACATATGTGTGTATAGTATATGTACAGGATCACATCATCTCCCCTTTCTTTTTCTTACATATACATAGGCACATACATACATATGCATTCACAGTACACATTCACATTCACACACTGGGTTTAGGCAGGGGCACATTGGGACTTTCTCATAAACATTGGCAGACCCATCACCCACTTACCAGCTCCCAGGCCCAGAAGGGTCAGAGCAGCCAGGGCCCACACTAGAGGCAGAGGCAGGCCTCTTTGTCACATGCAGCACCATGTCACAAGGGCAATCAATCTCTTCTCCTGTGTTTATCTTATGTCAGGTGCCTAGTGGAAGAACTGGGGTTATGAGGATCTAATTGACCTAGTAGAATTGAGGGAGGGAGAGAGAGAAAGAAGGAGATTGGCCTCCCCTCCCTACCCCCTAACCTTATTGTTACACATATCAGATTGTTATGCACACCACCCCCAGTGTCCTTCCTCTTCTCAGAAATTCTGTACTTGTATCATACCTCTGAGTCATGGACCAAAGGGATACAGATGGGAGGGTTTGCCTTCTTTCTCTTGACTTGAGACTCCACACAATAAATGCTGGTCATTTGCCTAGGATAGATTTCTTGGGCAGAAATTGATTTAAACTTGACTTTACAGAACCATCCTCTATGTCCCTTATTAGTCTTTCCTCTAATCTTTGTTTCCCTTTTATTATGTGTTTTAGCTTTTTGTTTGCATATTTGGAATATGTATGAGAATGTAATAAAATTAGAATGAAAATCATTGAGATCATTAGTGAATTTTTTTGTTTTCCAAAGAGTAGAACCACTTTATCATTTTGGCTGCCTCTTTCTTCTCTATAAATTTGCATTGGATACCTAGTTGCTGCTATTATCTCCATCATTCCAACCACTAAAATGTTCCAAGCATTGGGGACAAGGCTCTGAGGACTTTTATGTGGTTATTTTCATTGGAAAACCACTATGTTGACATCCATCTGTTTGGCATGTTGGCCTGGTCTACTGCTGTCTGCCTTTTGGAAAGGTAGTATTGTGGTTTTCTGGGGAGTGAAGGGAAAGAGAGAGCAGGGGAAGAGGAAGTCAAAGTATGCATAAAATGTTTGTTTTTAAAATGATTGAAAATGTGTGTTAGAAAAGCTATTATTGGATGTAACACAGAAAAAAACACTAAACTAAAAGCAAAATCCAGATCTACCATTAATTTTATCATCCTCTGACTTTCTTCCATTCTTCTTCTGTGATATTCTTATACTATACACCAGATTCATGTCCTTATAGCATTTAGAAGTAGAAGGGACCTTAGAGTTCAATTTATCCCAAACCAAATTTTTTAGATGAGGAAAATGAGACTTAGGGGACAGATGACCATAGATCATAGCTCATAGACCTATAAGGGACTTCAAAGGCCATTGAATTCAACTCTCTCATCGTACAGCTGTAGAAACAAACAAACAACTTCACTGTCAAGGAGTTGAAGTGCCTTGCCCAATGTCAGATAAGGATGGAAAATCCAGGGCTCTTCCAAAGACTTGGATAAATGTCTAGATGGTATAAGGATTAATTATTTACTAATTAATTATTTACTTATTAATTATGATTCAGTAATATGTAGCTCACTCATCACAGGGCCAGGAAGATCTGTATTCAAGTCCTGCACCTGCCACACACTGCCTAAAATGAGCTAACATTTCTAAAGTTTTTACTAGCCTTAAAGTACTACATAAATGCTAGCTATTTTTAGCAATCTATGATAAACTACTACAAGGCAATTGTTTTTTGTTTGCTTCTCTTTTTAACAAGGGAATGACTTGGTAAATCTTGTGCACTAGAAGGCCACTGTTACTGCTGTGTCAAGCGTGATTTGGACAGACTGAGATGTGGGAGGCAGAGAGGAGGATGTTCATAGAGGAAGGAGGTGATCAAGGTGTAAATTAGGGTAGCAGGAGGCAGATGGGATTGGGAGGGAATAACTGACACAACTTGGGAAGTACAAGGTTATGGAACTTAAAGATGAGGAAAGAGCTGTGAGAATCAGGGTGTTACCACCCTGCTGGGAAAGACATTGTGAGAACCAGGGCAACACCCCCCTCAGGAGAAAGCCTGTGACTAGTGTCTGGAAGTTACATCTATTCATAGAACCTCCTGTAAGTCATGTCATTCAATGCTACCAGCCAATTAGCTTGGAGATGTGTGTGGGGACTGCCCCTTTTACGGTCCTGCAGGGAGCTTCCCCTCGAGGAGAACGGGGATCCTTCCTTTCTGTTCGAGGTCTTTGTGGTGGCTGCAGGGCCCCAGGGTAGCTAGGCTTTTTCTTTCTGAACTCCATGTGTTCTTCCTCTCTCTTTTGATAACTTCTAATATATTTTAATAAATGCTTAATGCCCAAAGACTGGTGCTATAAGCTTCTAATTTAAGGTGACCACACATTAGATTTTTAGTCAGAACAATTAGATTTTAAACATCACAGAGCTAAAGATGACTGCATTACCAACCTTCTATCAACCCCAATCAGAAAGCTGGAAGGAAGAGGGAGTATAAGGGAGGTGAGGGAGTGCTGGCTTCTTGGACCTGCAGTGTTTGAGGTGCCAGGAAGGGCCTTGAATCATAGATTTAGAGCTATTTGTTCCAACCTCCTCATTCCTCCTACAGATGAGGAAATGGGGGTTAGAGATGTGAAAAGCATTGCCTATGATAAGACAGCTAGTAAATATCACAGTTAGGATTTGAACTCAGGTTGCTATCCCCCCATCCTTCCTCTGAGCTCCATGAAGGCAGGGACTGTTTCATTTTTTGTTGCATTTCCAGCACATTGCACCTAGTATAAATTTGATAAATGCTGATTGTTTGAGAGAGAGACCAAACAGGCAGAAGTAGTATTTGGAGAAGAGATTTGGGCTAGATACAGAGATCTGGGATTCATTTGCAAAGTTGGTCATTTGAATCCTGGGAGTGGGAGGGACTTCAAAGAGTGAATATGTCTGTAGATATTAATCTAGCTTTATATGTTTCTGTGTGACAGAGACAGAGAGACATTGAAGACAATACTGAGCATAGAAATGAGAGGACTCCCAAAACGTAGGGTGTGCCACATGGGCAAGAACAGAATTCCAAGAAAGGATCCTGTTTTTTCCAGGGCAATGAGGGTTAAGTGTCTTTCCCAGGGTCACACAGCTAGTAAGTGTCAAGTGCCTTAGGCTGGATTTGAACTCAGGTCCTCCTGAATCCAAGGACCTCTATCTACTGTGCCACCTAGCTGTCCCCTCTCCAAGGATCCTTTACTAAAGATTGTGCTATTAGGCCTTGTCTCCATGTCTGAAACAACGTAGAGAAACAAATTAATTCTCTGTGACTCTTCAAGTTTCCAGGGAATGCAGTTTTTGTAGGCAATATCTGGACAATTAAGTGTTCACTCTGTTTCTTTCCAGTGGAGACCATGGTCTCCCTTACTTCTGACTCCTTAGATCTACCTCTACCTGAACTGCACCCCACCCCAGATTACTTTGTATATACTCCTCTGTGTAGATGGCTGCACCCACGTGGTCTCTGGATGGAGCTCCTATTGGCCCATCTGTCTGTTAAATATATATATCAACACTTAACAAGGGAGAGAGTAACAAAGAATGATGAATCAGCAAGATCTTGGGTAAGTTTTCAGTTGCCTCATCTGAGCCTTTTAGGAATCTAGAGTCTGAGAGGCAGGGTTAAGGAAAAACGGACATAGAGGGGCTGCTTATGCAAATTAAGAAGTGTCAAATGTAGAGAAGAGAAAAGCAATCAATTTGTCTGGAATATGGTGTACATGAAGGAGATCACTGTGAAATTTGCTTGGAAAACTGGTCTGGAAGGAGATGATGGCAGGTTTTAAATGTGAAGCAGAGGAATTTTGTATTTTATTCTAAAGGCAAAAGGGAGCTATTGTAGGTTCTTAAATAGGAGAGAGATGTAGTCAGAACTAGTGCTTTAAGAGATTATTTTGGAGGTAATGAGTGGCAGAAATGGGATTTGAACCTAGGTATTTGGGTTGCAAGTCTAATGCTATTTCTACTTTAAGTGGAGAAATTAGGATTCTTTTTCTTAATTGGTTGTTTGGGGGTAGTAGGCTTAGTGTAACAAAAGATAATGAGCAAATTTCCAAATGTTTTTCTTAAGTAAGATGAGTCTCCCAAGTCTGACTCATATGAGGCATTAAAATCAGTCTTCAAATGCTACAATTGATTCAATGATTTTTGTTTCATGTTGAAAATTTCATTCTGTTAGGAGCCATTTGGATGGCTTCATTAGCCCTTCATTTGAAAATCCAGGCTATTATTTTGTAAAAACAAACAGAATCTTTGTAAAAGTGTGATCTCCCATAGTTTACCTTGCACTGTCATGTCAGGAACAAAGCTGGGCTCAGACCTTGGGAAAGCACTCGATGACAGCCTTTTTATGGTCCCAGATTGCTAGCTCTCTACTGCTCCCCACTCCATGTGCACTGAAAGAGCCTTCCCAGCCTGCCGTGATAAGTCAAATTAATGTTTTCAATTAAACCCAAGGAGAAGGAGAGAGTCACTAAAAGACAACTGGTGTAGAATGAGCTGGCTACTCCACAACTCCTGACCTTTCCCTTTGTTATAAATATCTGACTGGCCTTGCTGTCATTTTTATTTTGAATGTCTGTAATTAATGATATGGTTCATTAGCTACAGAGCAGCTAATGCACCTCGGTAACACAGTAGTTCTCATAATTGTGGGAGGTAACTCATTCCACATGGTGCAGAATTAGAATTCCAAAATATTTCACTAATCGTTCTTAAGCAGAAATATTTTGATATGCACACAGAGAATAACCTATTTCCAAATAACAGGAACTACACAGTTGAATTCTGACATTCTATGATTATTATGAGCATTATAGAACAACGTATGTGCAGTGTGGCATAGTCAATAGGATGCTTTTATAGCTGTCTAGAAGACCCAGACCCCTTAGACACCTATTAGTTATATGACCTTGAGCAAGTCACTAACTTTCTAGACAACTTCCTGGAACTTAATTAAAGAATCTTGGATGTGAGAATAGAGAACTAGGGTTTTGGTCTCGTACTTCCCTTTATGACTTCAATGAGCATGAAAGAATCCCTCAAGGAGCATTGACAAGCACCTACCATTTTCCAGGCAATGTGCTTGGTACTGGATATGCAAACTCGAGCACACACACACACACACACACACACACACACACACACACACACACACTCACAAATGGTCCTTCCCCTCAAAGAGCTTCCATTCTATCAGGAAGATAAACATTCAGATTTTTAAACTATTTTTCTTTTATTTGAGTCTGAGCATTGCCTTATGGGGATCTTCTACAACGACCCAGGTGAAACTTCCAAATTGATTCTCTTCTTAAAACTTCGGCAGCTTTTGTAATTGTTGGGGCTTGTGGTTTCCCTGTAGTATAACCCTAAGCAGCCATGTTACAATGCACTTTAAGTGCTTTCCAGGGCAATGAATGAGTGTTTTTAGTGCATATTTTAGTACTAATTTGGAATTAGAGTTGAATTAATCTCAGATAAAGACAGGATTTTCTTATTTAGAATTATTTTGCTTAGTAAGATTCAATTATGAGCTTATGAAGAAAATCTCTCTCTCTCTCTCTCTCTCTCTCTCTCTCTCTCTCTCTCTCTCTCTCTCTCTCTCTGTCTCTCTCTCATACAATCCACTCTTTGCAATGCTACTAAATTAATCTTTCTGAGTTATAGGCCTTTATCATTCACCAGCTTGAAGATATTCATTGATTCTTCATTGTTGCCAGGACAAAATACAAACAATTTACCTTTGAATTTAACAGGTACAGAGGGAAAAGATAAGAGGGCAGAGTTTTTGTGTGCCCCAGACTTAGGAGGAGGATGGATGGTGTTCATCTAAAGACAATTAAGTGGTAGAGCAGGGATAAAAGGAACCAAAACAGAGTAGGATCATGGGAAATGAAAAGGAACACCACATTCTAGAGTGAGACTAGGTCAGTAGTTTCAAAAGATAAGGACTGAGAAAATGACACTAGTTTAATAATGATGAGAATATTAGTTGAAATTAAAAAAAGAAAAAGAAAAACAGAGTCAGCATTGGTGATTGTGGAGAGAAGTTTCAATAAGCCAGGGTTAGAAACCAGATTGCAAGAATTTGGGATGTGAGTGGGAGGAGAAGCAGCAGAGACAAGTGGAGCATTCAGCAATAAGAAGTTGTTTTTGACATTGCTAGGGTGCTTCTCCACAAATTTTGATTGGTTCTATTTATGTTGTGGTTATCTTAATATGCTATTATTTTTCTAATTTGTTATTTAACAACTATTATTCAAATGTTTTTTCATAATTGGCATATTTGGATTAGGTTTCTCTTGTTGAATGTTACTGTTATTTCTCTAAATATAGAGCTTAAAAATATAGCCTTCTTAGATATACATATAATGTATTTGTAGCCCAGAACATTATCATTGTTGGTGAATGAATAAACAAATTCGTATTCTTCCTTATTTGCATGTTCTTTTTGCCCTAGAATATTTCCATTTTCTGAATATTCCACATGTTTAAAAGAGAAAACCAATCTCATATTTTATTCACTTTCTCCATAAACCTCTAAATGCTAGTTTTTCAAATCCTTATATAAGCCAGTACTATTTTTCTTATTAATGTTTTTATTTATATTATATTGACTTTTTCCACTTCCCTTTATCTTTCTTCCTTTTTCTCTCTCTTCTTCATCTTTCCTTTCTTCCTTCCTTTTTCTCCATCTTTTTTCTCTCTTCTGCTTTCCCTCTCTTCTTTTCCCTCTTTCTCTTTCACCCTCCCTCCCTCTCTTCCTCTCCTTCTCTGTCTCTTGCCCTCTCTGCACCCTCTTTCCTCTTTTTATTTCCTATTCACTTCCTCTTCTCCTCTCCTCCCTCTCTATTCTCTTTCTTTTTTGAGACTGGATCTCTATGTCTTATCCAGGCTAGAAGTGCATTGGCTGGGGCAGCTAGGTGGCACAGTGGATAGAGCACCGGCCCAGTGGATAGAGCACTGTCCCTGGATTCAGGAGGACCTGAGTTCAAATCCAACCACAGACACTTACTAGCTGTGTGACCCTGGGAAAGTCACTTAACCCCAATTGCCTCACTCCCCCCCCCCAAAAAAAAGAAGTGCATTGGACTCCCATAGGACCATTCTACTGCTGGGATGTTTTGACCTTCTCTGTTTTCTGTGTAAGCTAGTTGGCCCCCTCTTTGGACAACCAGGTAGTCCCCTTCTTTGAGGAGCTAACTATATTGAAGGCAGACTTAGTGCAGGCAGTATATCAGTTTAGCCTGCTACAGCTCAGTATGTATCATAACTCTGCTTCAAGTTAATAAATATTAAAGTTGATGTCTTCTACTTTCCTTTGAAAAATGATTAAATTTGGTAGAAGAGGATAGAAGTTTCCCTATTTCACTAATTCTTTCAGAAATTTAACATTATGATAAAAATTCTAAACAAAGTCCTCATGCTATATAATATTCCATCTTTAAATATCGCCCTAACTGGCCACCTCCCAGCGTGTGCCCAGATTACCTCCTCCCTAACTTCCTCACATTTATTCTTCTGCCTGACCTTTCCTCTTTCATTATCCTTTTAGGACCCCCTCTGGGACACTGCTCCAATTTGCACTTGCACTCAGAGTTTGAGTCTCCAAAGGGTAGCTTCCTCATTGACTTATCCAAATTACTGAATGCCAACAGTTTCCAGCCTTATTTTATATTTGCCCAATGAACTGCTCATATTTTGTAAACTGATTATAGAGGGTTATCATATTGTTATCACATTATATTCTCACGATCTTTGCTTCCTGATTTTACTTCAAATGAGCCAAAAGGGGGAACCAATCCCAATTGCCTCCCATATACAAATATAAAATCAATTAATTCATGTTTTGGGGCAGCTAGGTAGCACAGTAGATAAATCACCGGCCCTGGATTCAGGAGGACCTGAGTTCAAATCCAACCTCAGACACTGGACAATTACTAGCTGTGTGACCCTGGGCAATTGACTTAACCCTCATTTGCCCAGAAAAAAAAAATTCACTCTTGTCCTTTCTTTTTTTCCTCTCAAACTTGATTATGCCCTTCATTGGTCAATCAAAACAGAAGTACTATTGTTTTTAAATAGTCCAATAGTTTCTGAATTAAGATAGTATTACTTAATTACAATTATGATGTATCTGCTCACTTAAAGCACTTAGTTTGAAGAACTAGCTTTGTTCCATAAACTCTGTTGGTTGTTAATTGTGTAATTCAGAATTCTCAGATGTTATATGAATTACTCAATAATCTGGACTCAACTATTCAACTTTTTAATAATAGAAAACTAGAGTTATATATGACACATATATCTCCATCCTGTATACTACTAGCTTAAAAAAAATCTGTCAAAACTGACTTGCCCGTATGCATATCTTTCTGAATCTCCTGCTGTTGTCACTGGGCACCTTAAAAACGCTCCTATACCTACCCCACCTTCTTATGTTTTTTTTTTCCTTTTTGGAAACACTTTTACTAGGTACCCTCTTCTTTCTTTCTTTTTTTTTTTTTAGTGAGGCAATTGGGGTTAAGTGACTTGCCCAGGGTCACACAGCTAGTAAGTGTTAAGTGTCTGAGGCTGGATTTGAACTCAGGTACTCCTGACTCCAGGGTCGGTGCTCTATCCACTGCACCACCTAGCTGCCCCTACCCTCTTCTTTCTTAACCTGCTCAAATTTAAAAAAATAATCAAACACAATCTTTGAAACAAATAAGTATAAAAAGCAAAATAAATCAACACAATTGTTATAAAAAAAGTGCATGTTTCATTTTTTCTCCTTTAGTCAATTCTCCTTCTCTATGTAGGTGGGTAACATGTGTCATTGCTGCTCCTCTGTATTTGATGTCAATCATCACATTAATCAGAGTCTTTCCAAGTTGTTTTGCTTGATAATTTGGTATTACTATAACAGTTTTTTCTTGTCCTACATCTTTCATTTTATATCAGTTCATCCAAGTCTTCCCAGTTTTCCCTGAAATACTTCTTTTTATAATTTTGGTATCTCCTTAAATTTCTTACCTTTTAGACAATCATATTTATCTTATTTCATAGAAAACTCTCAAGGAATTTGAACTGGTCTTTTTAGCTATGTGGCAGTTTTATATTTGGCTATTTGTAATATAATCTCCTTGTCATTGAAACCTGATTGTATTGTATATAGGTGAATTGAGTTTTGGGATTAACCCTGGTGGAAATCTCTGAATTGTCTCTTTTCAATATGTCTCTTAATCATAATATATCTGGGAATTTTTATTGTATGATTTATTAAAATAGTGCCCAGATGATTTTTCCAAAATTCTTTTTTTAATACTACAATTCATAAAATTTTCCTTCCTTGATCTATATAGTATATGTATTAATTTTGTCTATATTCCTTGCAAATTTCCTTGTCCCAAACAAGTAATTTTCACATTTTATTTCTCTTCTAATATCCATCCCTGATAATATATTAATTGATAATTTTTAGTTTCATTTATATTACAAAATATTTATAAACTGTAGGCTTTCTTCATCATCACCTCCTTGGATGCCTTAGTTACACCTGGTTACCTTGCCTAAACTCATACTTATTTCTAATTGAATTGTTCTTTAATATTTTCAGTGTATTAATTTTGCATATTATTTTTCCTTGAGGTGACTATAACTTTGTTACTACTACTACTACAATGACAACTACTACTACTACTGCTACTGCTACTGCTACTGCTACTGCTACTGCTGCTACTACTATTACTACCATATTATATATTTTTCTCCTTTAGGCATTTTTTTTCCTATAGGTATTTTTAATTAGTAATAGTTTTCATTTTCTTATAGCTTTTCTTTATTTTCCTTATTTTATTTAGTGATTTTAACTTAATCTCTTGATGGCTTCTGGTAATTTTGCTTCCTTTTGTTATTTGATTTGGGTTTTATTTTGTTTTAAGGGTCATATGCCCTTACATTTAACCACCTCCCCAAAAGTCCTATTATGTAATTTTCTATTATTCTGTGGATGATCCATAAATTTAATTATCCTTAAGAGTATAAAGTTCCATGATTCACAGACATATAATATCACTAGAGGAAGAATAATGAATAAAGTCTCTAATCACTGGATAATTGTCCAGGGGTAAAATAGATATTCATATGGGGTCATGATGATCTACTTTAGAGAGTAAAGTATGAAGGTAGGCTAGGAATGAAGCATTTCTGGCCTCAGAACTTCCCCAAAATAGAAGTTTGGAGAGGAAGACATCAATGGGAGGAGACTACATAGGTGGAGGGATCTTCTTGTAGGAAAACGCATGGTGGGGAAATCATGAAGGAAGGTAGGAATAGAGACAGGAAATTAGTACAGAAATTTGCATATGCAAATTACAAGTAGTTAAGTTTTCCTTTCTCCTTTTTGGACAGGAAATATATCTAAAATGTACCTGTATGGTTTGAGTGGATTCGTTTACACATCTCAAGAAAATGTCAATTGTGTAAAAGACCTAATAGGACAATTCAAACAAACAAACAAGAATTACCCATATGCATTTCAATAGCCAAATGTCCCTTAGAATATGATCTGGATAATAATTTCCCATAATATCAATGGCCCATTCTGGTACTTTAAAGAGCATGGGGATATAGCTACCCAGTACAATGCTGTTTGCTCTTGTCAAGTCAGTGAACCTCTCTGGCTTTAAGTTTCCTGACACAAAATAAAAGGGATTTGGACTAGATAACTTCTTAGCATTCTATACTACAAACCTACCACATAGTTATGAGGATTTCAGAAACAAATATTGCCTTTGGCCTGTATCAATCTAGAGCTCTACACTTCCCTTTTTGCTTTAATTCATTAAGATCAAGGAAATTCATTCTCACTTCTATCTTTAGAGGGTGTTCTATAACTGAATACCCTTTCAATTTCCTTTAGATTTGGTTTAGATTATAAACTGATAATAAATTTTATATGTTTTTCCAGGTCAATAGCTTTATTTTCTCATTCTTTTGTATCATCCACATCATTCAGGAGTGGATTAATATAGAATCTATGGCAGCTAGGTGGTGTGATGAATAAAGAACCAGGCCTCAAGTCAGAAAGACTGCTCTTCCTGAGTTCAAATCCAGCCTCAGACTGTTACTAGTTATGTGATGCTGGATAAATCTTCTGTAAAATGAGTTGGAGAAAGAAATGGCAAACTATTCCAGGATCTATGCCAAGAAAATCCCAAACAGGGTTACAAAGAGTCAGACAATGACTGAAAAGTGACTCAACAACAACAACAACAATATAGGATATATGTGTGCTTGCCATCTACAGATGACTCATATTGTGAGCTATCACAAAATGTCTGGCTCACATATGGCCTCAATACATAGCTGATCTCAGATCTGGGCACTTCTCTACAAGGGAAATTATGATCTCTGCCTTTGTGGGATGCAGAATGAGGGTGATAACTAGGCATTGCTCTTTCTTTTATCTATATCATGCTCTGTGGATACAACACTTTTTGGCCTCAGGGAAAAAATGCAACTTTTCCTGCTTACTCTCAAGGAGAGTTTATGCTTACCTTAATATTGCCTGTTACACTCCCACCAACAAAATTGTGTTTGCACAATAGATCAAAATGAATAGCTAGTGCACCTCTTTATCAAAGTGAGCAGTGAAACAGAAATTGGGGTACATATTACAATAGACCACAAACACAAACTTGTAAAAGACATCTTTAACTTGGAGCAGGATAAAGTATTAGAGCTCAGGTAAGGAGAGAAGAAATCTTAATAGTCTATAAGTTTGTGAGTTCCGGAAGTCAAGGGACAAATTAAGGTGCCATTTTTTCCTAAATGTCCACAGTGGTAAGGGATCCTGTTGTTCATTTAAATGTGTATTTGTCTCTTGAAACTGCATCTCCTGATACTGTTCTCTGAAGTGTCTCATATTATTCAGTATGCCAGTTCTTTAGAAGGCAGGCTTACACTTGGGTCCCTAAGGAAAATTGTCTTAGGCTTGGATAGGAATGAGATTTCACAAATAATTTCTAGTTAATATAATATATCCCTATGGAATAGACTGAATCTTGACAGTGCATAGATCATAGAGTCCCAGAATTAGATGGCATGTAACACAAAATCTAGTCCAAACCTGACCCCGAACTTGAATGTTTTCCCTAGTTCCTAGGAACTCAGGGTCTCAGAAGGAAGCCTATTCAAGCTCAGGATATCTTTATCTGTTAAGACATTCTCTTTCCTTCTAATTTCCATATCAGTATTGGATATATGAGCCTCCCAAACCTCTTTGGCTGATGAGGCCTGTTAAGAAGCTCTCAAACAGTTCTCAGCTGCATGTTGTTTTCCAGATTGAAGATTTGGATTGTGCATATCCATTCTGTTTGAAAATGTCAGTAAGTTCAGTTTTCTTTTGTTATTGCCATTTGCAATATATCTTTATTAACAGATATGAGCTGCTTCTACCTCAGGATTTGCTTTTGGCTTGATAACTGATTTCATTTAGAATTTTTTCAATACTGATAATTCACCTTTTTTTCTGCAGTTAAGTTATGTCTTGACCTCCTTTCCCTGGTTCAGACTCTCATTAATTCTTGCCCCTTCTCTTTTCAGAGGACAAAGTTTGTCGTCTTTGTCTCTCAAGTCATGGCTTTTCCTAGCCTTTATAAAACTTGTGAGAAAGCCATTTCTCTCTTCAACCTTGATTTTGAAGGCATTTGCTTTGGGTGACAGGAATCCTATGATGAATATCTTCCTTTTACTGAAGGAATCCAGCTTCTCTCAGTGTCACATTTGTCTCTGTTTCAATGATTCACAGCTCCCAGCTCTGGGTCTTTTCCAACTGAATTAGCAATGTTCAGATTGTCAATGAAAGCCATAAAGATTAATCATTGGTCCATTCATGTTCTTTGGTAGATCATTAATCAACAAAGTTTTCAACCATTGTGTAGCATCCAGCAACTCAGCCTTCCTACCTCCATGGCACAAATCAATCATTACTATGCCAAAGTCGCTAAGAATATATATACTGCATAGTGGCCATGACTAACCACTCTGCTTTGCCCTCTCTTACATATCCACTTGCATCTAGGGTTCCTTTTCACTGGAAAGTTTCCATTCCTACCTTTGACGTTACTTTATTTCTGATATCACTACAGAATTTGTCTGTTTAGATATATCAAGGCATGTGCCCCATCCTGAGGAAATGAAGATGATCTAGAGAATCATAAATCTAGAAGTATAAGGGACATCTGAATCAACCTCTTAATTTTGACAGACAAGGAAAGAGGGTAGCAGAGTGACTTGCCTTTCATAATGAAATTATTTCTCAGTGCATAAATATCCCACTTGGTCTAATTGAATTAAATGTTGTTGTTTTTCTACATTTGTATACTTCTTTACTTACCAAAGAAGTCAGAGGTGAGAGAGACAGTGGTAATCTTTCTTCTACCTGGAACTGGATGCTTCTATCAAATCCAAATCATTAAGGCAATCTTGTCTTCATCAGAAAGGAACTCTGTGGTTTCCATGCCCTTTGATCTAGCCATCTCTATGACCCCATAAATGCACGGGAACGTCCCTTTTCCTCTGCTCCCACTGCCTTTTGATGTCATCATCCTCATGTTAATTCATATTCAATTACTTTATTCCAGCCCATCTGCTCTTAATATTCTGTCTGTTACACTGTGGGATAGAGCAGTCCCATTGCTTACTCCAAAGGGGCCCTGCTTCATCAAATGTTCTTTGAGTTTCATTTGGAATGTAATAGACGTAACTTGGCATGCACAATTGGCTTTTGGAATAAAAGACCAAAGATGAGGTGGAAAGATCGAGAAGAGGGCCTTTTTGTTGGTTGTTTTTTTTCTTTCCACCAATAAAAAATCTTTACATTCAGATCAACTTGGAATTGTCACTGTTACTTAGAAGGCAACTGGTAATAAAAAACAAAGATGTCAGTTGGATTATTCTCTGATGACCAATCATCAAGACCGTCATATAAGTTAAGGAAACAGTTAATGCATTAAACAGAGTTTAGGAAGTGGACATAAATTAACCAAGCTTCTGTATTTTGTTTTCACTTCAAACTATATTACTGGGCTTCTAAGTACTTGGAAAAAGTAGCCTGGCAAGCTACATTTCCCTCCACAAGCTCTCCAAGACCCACAGCCCAGAGAGAGCTTAATTAAAGTGTTGTGCTATGACTTTCACATATGTCTACTCCTACTAAAGTTTTGTTTAAAGAAGTTCTGCCTCAATGATGTGTCAAAGCATGAGTAGGCATAATTTAAAGGCTAAGCTAACACACAACTCTCAATAATAGTCAGTGACCTTCACCCAATGGAACCTTTCATCCTTTAGAATCTTCCTTTGAGTGTTGGATTTGGCTCCACCTTCTGCTGAAATGGATGAATATCTGGCAGCCATTTTATGGCACAGGATACCTGGAGGCTCAGAAATATGGATACAAAAAGGACACATCATCCTTGCTGAAGAAAGTAGTCCAATCATGTCTAAATGCAACTGCCAACAGGGAAATAAAACAGATACGTTGTGGGTAAAGACAATTGTCCTCTTTGAAATCTACTACAAAAGATTGATGATGAGGGATTTCAATCGGAAAATAGAAACTTTTGAAAACATATAGTCCAAGTCCCTCACTTTGTTGTTGTTGTTGTTGTTGTTATTGTTTGTCCTGTGTTTTCAAAGAGGACCAATGGCATCATGGAGTGATGTCTTGACTAGCATGTGAATTGCATTTAAGTGAGGCAAAGTTGTACAAAGTCTCTTCCAGAGTCATCAAACTCTAGTGACAAGACAAAAGTACGTATAACTGGTGATG
The DNA here is from genome assembly GCF_019393635.1 of Dromiciops gliroides. NCBI lineage: Eukaryota > Metazoa > Chordata > Mammalia > Microbiotheria > Microbiotheriidae > Dromiciops > Dromiciops gliroides. Next base: position 751,674,738 of record NC_057861.1, read on the forward strand.
CTTTGGGATTCAATGGTTGACCTTGGCATCTAAGATGTCTGACCAGGCTCTAAGCACTCCACAGTGCCTGCTTCAGCCACCTTCATAGCCATTGCAACAAATTATTCTCATCTGCCCATTTTGCTAGAGAAAGTCTTCACATCCTTATGGTAGACATCCCCTAACTCACTAACAGGCATAGGGCCTATCAGTTATCCTCAACTTGGTTTAGCCCATCTGCTGAGGCAGCTTACTGGGGTATGACCACTGCACATGCTACAAATATGGAGAAAATGAAGTTTAGAGGGATTAAGTGGCTTTCCCAAAACCACACATCTAACATGGTACAAATCTTCATATGAACTCAATGCTCCTGGTATGAAGTAAAGTTTCCTGTCTATTGCTATCTGTCTATATTTTTCTGCAGGAGCTCTTTTATTCATAAATAAATTTTAGACATTTCCTGAACCTGTTTATATGTTCAGTATGTGCCACCCTTGAGGAGAGTCAATTCTGTAAACTTATCACCCAGGGAGGTGGTTGTATGACTGTAGATCACCAAAAGAGAAGACCTTCCTGGAATTCTGGACAGGAAGTAGATAGCTCAATAGGTCACCTCTTTTGAAGGCAGATATCTAGAGGGCAGAATGGACATTTCCATTCTTGTGTAGAATGTCATCTCTTTAGCAGAACTGTGTCCCTAACACACACACACACACACACACACACACACACACACACACACACATATGGATGGGACTTTAGAGAACATTTAGTCAAGTGTCATCATTTTGAACATGAGGAAACTAAGAACAAGGAATCTTGTAACTAGCCCAAGGTCACATGGCAAAATATGAGGTTGGGACCTTCAAAATAATTTATTTTTGCAAGGAAATGATAGATAGATTATAAATAGATGGATAGATTAATCTATGAAAGATGGATATATAGATGAGATATATGGATTGGGAGATGGAAGGATAGATTGAAAAATAGAGCTGAGAAACAACATTGATGATTTGTTTTGCTCAAGGATTTTTTTTTAATAAATGAGATTTCTTTATTTTTTTCTTTTGGAGGTGCAATACCGAATAAGTTTGCTTATCCTGGAGCAATATACTCCCATCTTACCATTGTATAGTGCTTTATTTCTTCTTCTTTTATAGTTTTTACCTGGGTTGTTCCCAGGGCCTAGGAGACTTTTCTTGTATATTTATGTCCTGTACCTCATAGGCCCCTTGAAGATTTGTCTTAAATAGCATTTCTTATAAGACATCATTCTTGGTTCCTCCAGTTGTTAGCCCTATACTCTCACTGCTATCAAATTTGCTTTGGGTTATTCTGCACATATTTTCTATTCATTTGTGTCTGTACATGTTGTTTCCTTCCAGTAGAATATAGGCTTCCTGAAGACAGGATCTCTTTTATTGTTCTCTTTGAATTCTGATTGCCAAGCACAGGGCCTGACACATAATAGATAAATGATAATTTCATATTGAATTGAGCTGAAAATGGTTTCACACAGCTACTCAAAATAATCAAATGAAGTTGTGATCTCATCAGTATTAATGTTCATTCCAGAAAGGGGAAATTACTTCATCATTGTCACATACATATTAATTAATAGAGACAATTCCAAACAAAGTCCTCCTCTTCCAGATAAGAGGCTCTGTAATGCCATCCTGACTTCTAGAACTCCAGTTCTCAGTATTGCTTCCTATATTAATTAGTTAGTATTTATGTTTATTCTAACTTACTCCAATAATTTCATAGATTTGATTTTTCTCTCCAAAGATGCTGGTCCTAATACTTAGTCCTTGCTCTAATCTATGCACCTACTGTCTCCTATGAGGAGGGTTGCCACAAAGTGACCTATTTTTTTTTTCTAACATGAGGATACCAGTTGAAGACAGATTATCCACTAGTGATAACTTGTTCTTGATATACACCAAGGTCATGTTCTCTTTTCTTCATATAATTCTTTGATAACATCTGGATCTGGTTCTTGCTTTAAATTCCTCATTGAATCCTTATCACACCCAGCATGCCCCTCTCCAGTGTACACTATGGGATACTTCTTTTCAGGTCTCCCACTCAAGGGAGTCTTGTATGACCTCTTTTAAGGTCAGCTCAGAGTCAGTAGAATTGCAAAGGAAATGTAGATTGACCTTCCTGAATACCTAAAGGAAGTTAACTGACCTAGACAACCCCCCAAGTCATGTCAATCAATGGATTAGCCAGTTAGGTTGGATTAATGTCCAGTGACCATCCTCTACCCAAGAGAGGATAAAAACCCTTGGAGCAAAGGGATTTGCCCTCTTCTCTCCCCTACTCTTCTCACTGTGCTTCTCCCCATCCTGGGATTTTATGCTGGGCCTGGGACACTGGAGGAGGCAGCCACACAACCCCCAATCTTTCTCTTTTCTATGTAGGTATGTAGGGCTTCTGAATTCTCATTCTCAGCAATGTGTTTTTTCTCTTTACTAACATTTAATATGCTTTAATAAATGCTTAACATGAAGGGGCAGAGCCAAGATGGCAGAGGAAAGACATTAAACATGCAGAGATCCTAACACAATTATCCCCAAAACATCAATAAAACAATCCCTGGAGCTGCAAAACTCACAAAAAGACAGGCTGAGCTTATTTTCCACATTAAAGGGGGCCTTACTGGGCATGCAAGTGGAGTCCAACCCTGTGATTGTGCCAACACAGACCCCAGACATGCTACACAAGAAGAACTTACCCCTAAGCCTCTGAATCAGCTGCAGCACCAGCATCTTCTGGAAAGAAGCTTATGGTTGGGTGAGAGAACTGAATGGCTGGGGGGGGGGGGGATTGCAGGGGGTCTGAGGGACCTAAGGAGGAATTTGTCTATTGCAACCCCAGTAGGAAACCAGGAAGAAATCCTGAGTTGCTGGAGGCCCAGGTGGGGGAGGGGCACCAGCTTCTCAAAGCTAAGATCCACAGCACACATAGTTCTGCTGTCTGGTTAATTAGCAAGTTGGTTTGAGGTTATCTTCAGAGCAGAGAACAGGCCAGGGAGAGAAAAACCTGCTCTCCCTCCAACCAAAACACCTGGGACCCTCTGAAGCTTGGGACAGTGTAGCTTGGAAGTAGGGCCCCAATGAAAGAAGAAGTTAAAAGTAAAATAAATGACAGCAAGATAAGCAAGCAAAGTTTCTTTAGTGACAAGGAAGATTGAGGTGCACCCTTAGAAGAGGATAGTAACCTCAGGGCCCCTATATCCAAAGCTTCCAAGAAAAATATAAATTGGTCTGAGGCCATGGAAGTGCTCAAAATGGATTTTAAAGAGAAAGTAGGAGAAATAGAAGGAAGATTTAGAGAGGTGGAGGAAAGAATGAAAAGAGAAATGAGAGTGATACAGGAGAGTCATGAGAAAAAAGTCAACAGCTTGAAAAGCCAAATGGAAAAGGAGATGAAAAGACACAGTAAAGAAAATACAAATGAATAAAAAAAAAAAAAAGAGGGTGGGGCAGGTAGGTGGCACAGTGGATAAAGCACCAGCCCTGGATTCATGAGTACCTGCGTTCAAGTCCGGTCTCAGACACTTGACACTTACTAGCAGTGTGACCCTGAGCAAGTCACTTGGCCCTCATTGCCCTGAAAAAAACATAGAGGGCAATATTAAATATCTCCTTGGAAAAACAGCTAACCTGGAAAATAGACCCAGGAGAAATCATTTGAAAATCATTGGACTACCTGAAAACCATGACCAAAATATGAGTTTGCACAGCATCTTCCAAGAGATTGTCAGGGAAAATTCCCTTGATATTGTAGAAGCAGAAGGCAAAATAGAAATTGAAAGAGTCCACTGATCACCTCCTGAAAGTGATCCCAAAGGGAAAACCTCCAAGAATATTATAGCCAAATTCCAGAGCTCCCTGGTCAAGGAAAAAATATTGCAAGCAGCTAGAAAAAAGGAATTCAAATACTGTGAAGCTATAATAAGGATAAAACAAGATCTAGCAGCATCTACATTAAAGCACCGGAGGGCATGGAATATGATATTGTAGAGGGCAAAGGAACTGGGACTACAGCCAAGAATCATGTACCCAGGAAAACTGTGTATAATCTTTCAGAGGAAAAAAATGGGACTTCAATGAAAAAGAGGACTTTCAGGCATTTGTGATGAAAAGACCTGAACTGAATAGAAAATTTGACTTTCAAATATAAGACCCTGGAGAAGCATAAAAAGGTAAACAAGAAAAATAAATCATGAGGGATATTAAAAGATTAAACTGTTTACATTCCTACATGGGAAGATAATACTTTGAACTCATGAGAACTTTCTCAGTAAGGAATTCACAGAGGATGCAGGTCTGAACTGAATATGAAGGGATGATCTGTAAAGCATTTATTTTTTCTTTATCCTTGTTCTTTGTGGGGCAAACAGGGTGGGGTCTCTTATGTCTGGGGCCGGATTTGGGCTTGGGGCCTCCTGGGTCCAGGGCTGGTGCTTTGTCCATTGTACCACCTAGCTAACCCATGATGACATCTTTTTTTTTTTTTTTTTTTTTAGTGAGGCAATTGGGGTTAAGTTACTTGCCCAGGGTCACACAGCTAGTATGTGTTAAGTGTCTGAGGCCGGATTTGAACTCAGGTACTCCTGACTCCAGGGCCGGTGCTCTATCCACTGCGCCATCTAGCTGCCCCCCATGATGACATCTTTAAAATAGGTTTGAGGGGTAGGAGGAATGGACTGAGGGAGGGGGAAGGGGAGAGGTGGACTGGGTAGTGGTAGCTCACATGAAGGAAACAAGAAAAAAGTTTATGGAGGGGAGGGGAAGAAGGGGAAGGATTGGGGAGTGAGTGAATCTTACTATCATCAGAATTGGCTCAAAGAGGAAATAACATACATACTCAAATGGGTGTAGTAATATATTTTTCCCGGAGGGAAAGAGGGAGGGGGAAGAGATAAGGGGGGAGAGAAGAGGGGAAGGAGGGAAGGGCAGATTGAGAGAGGGAGCAGTAAAAAACAAAACACTTTTGAGGAAGGTGAAGATGTTCTGCATAACTGCCCAAGTATGACATATTGAATTGCTTGATTTCATAGGGAGAGTTGAGGAGGGAGGGAGGAAGAAAAAATTAGAACACAGAATTAGCACAAAGACCTTAATCTCATCAGAGTGGCCTCAAGGAAGGAATAACATTCACACCCAATTGGGAGGAGTAATCTAACCCTACAGGGAAGTAGAAGGGGAAAAGGGTAAGGAGAGAAGGGTAAAAGAAGGGAAGGCAGAGCAGGGGAGGGGGCAGTCAGAAGTAAAACACTTTTGAAGAGGAATAGGTTAAAAGAAGATAGAAAATAGAGTAAATATCATGGGAATGGAATAGCATGGAGGGAAATAGTTATGATGATTGACTATAATGGCAAAATGTATGGTACCTACTTTGTTGGGCTATTGTGAAGAAAATTCTTTGTCAAGTTGAAGGTACTATATAAAAGTTATGATGAACAGGATGCTATCAGAAAAAATGGAAAGTCCTACATGAACTGAAGCAGAGTGAAATGTATTGTATACAAAATAACAGCAATAGTGTAAGATGATCTGCTGAGAAGCACATGGTTATTTTTAGCAAGGCAATGATCCAATATAACCCTGAGGACTTAGGAAAATTGCAATCTGTCTTCAGAGAAGGAACTGATGGTATCTGAAAATAGATTGAAATACATTTTTTTGGACAATTCCTTAATCTGAAGTTTTATTTCTTATCTGTTTTCTCTCACAACCTAGCTAATGTGGGGATGTTTTCCATGACTACTTATATATAGCATATTAAATTTCTTGAGTTCTTTGGGGTAGGTGAGGGGGGGAGGGAGGAAGAGAGTTTGGAACACAATGTTGTTTTTTTTTTAATATTCATATATTTGTTGGTTTTGTCATCTTAAAAGAGAGTCTGGTATAAAGTTTCCAGCAGGGGCCAGATCAGATGTTCCCTTTTTCTTCTGCTTTGACCCTGCCCTTCCTGGCCTCAGACCTTGTGTCTGAAGCTGGGGCTTCAACCTCTCCTTTCTCCTGCCCTCCAGCTGCCTTGGCATTGGGGACCCAGAGACCTGAGTCAATGCAACATCGCATGTGATATTTTGCTTCTGTAGGGTCCATTTTGCTGATGATGCAAGAAGCACAAAGTTTTAAAAAATTGATGTCAAAATTTGTTTTTACATATATTTTGGAAAATAAAATTCTAAATAGAAAAAAAAAATTAAAAATAAATGCTTAATGCCAAAGACTGGTGCTATAGCTTGTAATTTATAAGTAGCAGTATATTAGAAAACCCAGATAAGTTCCCTAAAACCTAGAATAGAGACAAGAATCCCCATATATTTTCAAATGACACAACAGAGAATATAATTCTTTATGATTTCATAGCCATGTGATACAAGCAATAGAACATTGATATTTTACCCTAAAATGTATCTTATGTTCTAAGAATTTTTTTATTGCTTTTATTAAAAGGGCTTTCCATTTCCTAAAGGCAATGGAGTCTACTCAATTTCATTTAGCTTTCAACCCTAGTTATTCTCCAAATTTACTATCTCAGATATCTAGATATAAACAAAAAGACAGAGAACTAGATTATATAAATATGGAAACATGTCAACAGATAATAAAGGGAGATGCTAAAGGATATATATGTGAATATAAATGGATGAGCTCTGTAAAAAGTCCATCATCTGGGGCAGCTAGGTGGCGCAGTGGATAGAGCACTGGCCCTGGAGTCAGGAGTACCTGAGTTCAAATCTGGACTCAGACACTTAACACTTACTAGCTGTGTGACCCTGGGCAAGTCACTTAACCCCAATTGCCTCACAAAAAAAAAAGTCCATAATCCCCCTTCCATGTTGTAATCTGGGAAATAGATATTCTTTGTGCATTTGGTATTTCCCCTTTGGATAGCCAAGACAGATTTAGAAGTAATATCAGATCCCTTATAAGAAATTCTATGATGTCCTGGTGATGACACAACTAATACAATGTTGCTTATAAATAGGAAGATGTGGAGGAACTCATCATCATTAAGGAATCCCTCTTCTGTCTTGATCCAGCACAAGTTAGATCTCTTGTTTATGCCCATAATATTTGTAGTCAAAGGGTGATTGACCAATGTTAGTATCTCTATTGTTATTGTCTTTCAACAAATCTTTTGACGTTGGGCTGAAAGATACCTTGTTGAAAGAAAACCTTTATGATGAGAGTTTTCTCTACAGAATCATTTCTGGGGTTTGTTTTTCATCAATGTTTGCATGTCTGAGTCAGTTTTGTGATGTTAAAGATATAATCTACCATAGAAAATCACTTGTGGAAAACTTCTTGCTTGCTGTCAGTATTCTAATTGAGAGTGTTCTACAAACATGCATAGAGTATTTTCCCCTATATACCAGATCCACATAAATATCTTAAAGCCATCTCCCTTCTTAATTTTCATTCAGTTCTTTATTGTCAATGAGATTCTTTAGGAAGAGCCCCCCAGTCACTAATGCTTTCTCCACCAAAGTACCTGGTATCTGTTTTGTATATACCTATATGTTATGTGCGTATGTTGTCTCCCCTGGCTGAACTCTCACTGCTTAGAAAAGCAAGGCTATTTGTCTCTGTACTCCTAGAACCTAGCACCATGCCTGGCACTTTATAGGTGTTTAAAGGCATTTAAAAACTCTTGAAAGGGTCTCTCACATAGTGTAGTCAGCTATACACAGACCAAGCTTTAAGCAATGAAACAATCAATGAGAATTTATTGGACACTTGCTAGGAGGTTAAGTGGGGTAGTGGATAGGGCTCTTAATTGGAAGTTCACTCTTGTGAAGACTCAGAGCAACATGTTGCCACCTGAAGGGGCAAAGAAAAAGAGGGCCATGGTTGGAGTCATTCATTCCTTTTTTTTTTAAGCACCACTGTCATTGGCTTTTCCATCTCAAAGTGCCATTAACCCTTAGTTCTGAGTCATGCCTATGGATATCTGGAAGCAGATAATGGATTTCATTATCTCCCAAGTCTCCAAGTTCTGAGTAAGTTCATGTGGTCGGCAGGAAATGGAGACAAACTCTGTGCATTTTCTGTTCAACCTCCGGCAACATATTTACTGCATCTATATGGGACTTTTAACCTGTCCTCATATAAATCATGGATGGCTTCCTTCTTAATATTTACAGCATGCAGCCTGTCAAAGTGCTGAGTTAGTCCTGATCTCACAGTATTTAGAGCTTTACTTGAGCAATTCTAGTATCTCAGAGATTCAATGTCCACATCAATAAAATGGGTATAATAATATTCGTGACATCATCCTCACAGAGATTGTTTTGAGCCTCAAGTTAGAAAATATGTACATAGTATATGATCTGCAAGCCTTTAAGTGCCATAGATATATCTGGTATTATTACTCCTATTGACATAATCCAGGGATCTGAAGGGAAACTCTGGATTTCCACAGCCTGGGTTCCATTCAGGTCATTTCCATACAAATCACTCACTTTGGCCTCTGCTCTCAACAAGGAATTTTCCTGGGACTCTCAGTTTACAATAATTCCATGATCCTCTGAGAGTTGTGAGCTTTTCTGGGTTAATGAAGAAATTGAGGATCGGACTAATCATTGTGAATAATAATTTTAAAACATAACATTAACAGTGACTAACAAGTACAGATATGTAAAAAAGTGGTAACTTTGGGGTTTGCCAAAACATCCCATTTGATCCTCATAAGATCTCTAGGAGATAGGACCCATTGTTAGCCCTGCTTTCCAGATCACAGGATAAGCTCTAAGAAGGTAACTGGCCTGACCAAGATCACACAGCTAGTCTATATCAAAGACAGAACTGGAACACAGTTCTTCCTGATTCCAGTTAGAGTAAATTTCCATGAAAAATTCAAGCAGTAAAACCTATTCGACACCCGAGGCCAGTCTGGCATATAGTCAGTATTTAATAAATATTGGTTGGATCCCATTGAAGCTCAGCAAATATTTGTTAACACAGTGATTAGATAAAGTAGCATTCAGTCCTCTAAGCCCACATTGTACTTTCTCAGTAATTTCAACTCTCAGGAGGTAGCCAAGCAAAGTCTAACCAAATGCAAATGAATGCTGGGAAATGCTCCTGCTGTAGAACACATTTGTATTTTGCTAGCAGTCTAAGCTAATTTTCTTATGGGGACAAGACCACTGTCTGAGGAGGGAGAGGACCAGGTTTATAGCCCCAATCTGATGACCATGACCAGTGTCCATATGAGCTTGGGTGAGTCCCTTAAACACTTTGGGTCATCACCATGTGACCTAGGTGATCCCCTCAATCTAGTGAATGATAGAGAGTGAGACAGCTCAGCTTGGCTAGAGTACAGAATGGGCCAGGGGGAGGGGGGGGGATGTGAGGAGAAGGGAATAAACATTCAGAAAGTGCCTATTTGAACTTTGTACATTCTGACTAGGATACATAAGAATAAAGCCATCAAGAGTCAGGACTTTTGCTCATCACACTAGTGTAAAACACACCCCCTCTTAATTAGTCTCCTCCCTTCCAATGTCTCCTCTCCAACTTTTTCTCTCCCCAACTGTCATCAGAGGTTCCTCCAAGTGCAAGTCTAACTATAGCATTCCCCTGTCCAAGGACCTCCAGCGTCTCTGTAGGACCTTTAGCATAAAATCAAAACAATTGATCTTGATACTTAAGCCCTTAATTAGTTGGCCCATTTCTATCTTCCAAATCTGATTGAACATTTTCCCTCTTTGGTTATCTATGCTAAATTGTCCTAAACCACTGTTCTTTGATTTTAACATTCCACCATTTGCCAGTGTGTAATCATACTGTGTGTCCCCCAATCATGGAGTAATTCCCCTCCCACCTCTTACCATCCATAACTTCCTGCAAGGCTTAGTAAAAGGCAACCTTCTAAGGAATCCTTTCCTTATCCCCTTAACTTGTGTGCACTTTCTCCTTCCTCTTCAAATGTTCATATACCAACTTATCTGCTTATACATACTACACCTACCCTCCCACCTCTGCCTAAGGGAAGTTTATCAAGGGCAGAGATTTTTTTTTTTTTTTGTGAGGCAATTGGGATTAAGTGACTTGCCCAGGCTCACACAGCTAGTATTAAATGTCTGAGGCCCTATTTGAACTCAGGTCCTCCTGACTCCAGTGCTGTTACTCTATCCACTGTGCCACTTTGCTGCCCTGGGCAGAGATTTTTTAAAATATATTTTGAAATTTTTGTATATTCATTATCTTTAGCCCAGTGCCCAGGGCCCGAAAATTTTCACTACCTTGATCAAGTATTTTCTCATTGGAATGGTTTGAGTAGATTTCCTTGTATTGATTTTTTTTTTTTTTAGCGAGGCAATTGGGGTTAACTGACTTGCCCAGGGTCACACAGTTAGTAAGTGTTAAGTGTCTGAGGCTGGATTTGAACTCAGGTACTCCTAACTCCAGGGCCAGTGCTCTATCTACTTTGCCGCCTAGCTGCTCCCCCTTGTATTGATTTTTATGATGTTCTGAATATACCTGCATGTGTAGTCTTTCTTGCCTTAGAATGTGAGCTCCTTTCATGGAAGGATTGTATCATTTTCATCTTTGCATCTCCAGAATCTCAACCTCCATCAAATATACTAAGTACTTGAAGAGTGCTTGCTGCTTACCTGGTGACATTCTGTATTCCACAGTAGACTAGAAGGTCCTCGAGGCCTGGGACAGTCTCCTTCCTGACTTTGTATGCTCAGCACCCACCCATATGCCCTGCATATCATATGCACTTATTATTTTTGATTGGTTAACTTCAGTGTTAGCCCCAAATGGTCTCTTCCTTCTTCTTTTGCCCTAGACTCAAGACTGCTGGGCATACATATGAGAGTAAGGAGGGTGTGTGTTAATCATGTGTCTTTCTAAGATAATAACAGTTTACATGTCAAAGCTATCAGCCATTACTTTAAGCAGTCATGCCCCAACCTACCCAGGCCCCAGGGATCCTGATAACCCATTGCCTGAATTGGGAAGTGGCACTTTGGCTCTTGCTTGCCTCGCCTGGGGTTTATCCATTGATGCTTTGCACAGTCATTTTCCCTTTTAATGGGATTTGACCAGCATTTATGCTTCCCATTTCTATAGAAGCAAGAATGAGAATGGCTTGGCTACCAGCCATTGGTAAATGAGCTCAGATTAATAAAGAAAGTATCTTTAATGTCTACGCAGGTTTTCAAACACTGGAGGCTTGATTCTGGGGAGCAACTCCCTGGGTTCATTTTCCAGTGAGGTCATCGAGTATGTCTTTGATTCTGACATGCAACTATTCAGTCTGGGTTTTCACCACTGACTGGATGGTTCCAGATAAAATTGCCTCTAATTCCAAAAGGATGTGCACCATGCCAATTGAAGGTTTCATTTCCTTCACTCGGCTCCATTCTCTTTTGTTACATTCTCTTGTTCCCCAGCCGCTGATAAGAACAAAGTGAGCCCTGGGTATCCCGTTTAAGCCTGAAACCCAGGCGCCTTTCTTGGCTTCGAAATGCTCTTCCCCACTGGTGCCAGGGAACACATTTTCTTTTGGAGTTCATTTGGAACCCATCTTTTTCATGTGGCTCATCTAGCAGGGTGCCTTTCTTTCCCTGACAGAGTCATGCATAATTATTCTTCTGTTCTATTTTTTGTTTTTTTGTTTTTGTGGGGCAATGGGGGTTAAGTGACTTGCCCAGGGTCACACAGCTAGTAAGTGTCAAGTGTCTGAGACCCGATTTGAACTCAGGTACTCCTGAATCCAGGGCCGGTCTTTATCCACTGCGCCACTTAGCTGCCCCCGTCATGCATAATTTTTAAGCAACCACTGACTGACTTACCTTGGAGGAGTCACTTACTATCTATGGACTTCAGTTTCCTCCTCTGTAAACTGAATGAGCGAGACTAGATTCATCTCTAACATTTATTTAGCAACTCATGTAACAGGTACAATACCAGATGCTGAGGGTACAAACACAAAATTCCAAGTAATCCCTAATCTCCAAGAGTTTACTTTTGTTGTTCATTTTTCAATTGTGCCTGACTTTTCATGGGGTTTTCTTGGCAAAAACACTGGACTGATTTACCATTTTCTTCTCTAGCTCATTTTACAGATAAAGGAATTGAGGAAAACAGGGTTAAGTGACTTGCACAAGGTCACCCAGATAGTAAGTGTATGAGGCCAGACTTAAACTTATAAAGATGAGTCTTCTTGACTCCTGGCTTGGCTTTCTTTCCACTGTGCCAGTAAACTGTGGTCGGGGCAGTAGTACCTGCGTTGGTCAGTAAAGGCTGGGCATAGGAAGTGGTACTTGTCTTGAGCTTCAAAGAAAACTAGGAATTCTAAGAAGTTGAGGTGAAAAGAGAAAGCATTCCTGGCCTGTGGGTGGTAGGAGGAAATAGCCTGTACAAAAGCATGGAAGTGGGAATAATGAATAGACCTGTTTGGCTAGGACACAGAATTCATGAAAGGGTTAGTGATGTGCATTAAAAATGCAATCTCCATTCAGTTCTTTTTGCTTTTTCTTGTTCCCCAGGGCTTGGGACAATATTTGGCACATGGTAAGCACTCCCTAAGATCAATTGAAACTATGATTGGAGAAGTATCCAGGAGCTACTTTGTGAAGTGCTTAGAAGTAATAGGGAGCCACAAGAGATTCTTAAGCTAAGGAATGGCATGGCCAGCTATGTACTTTGAGATGAATACTTTCAGGGCTGTGTACAAGATGAATTGGAGGGAGGGGAGATTTACTCAAGGAGGAAAATTAGGACAAAGTTGTGATAGACTAAGGGGGGGGGGATCAGGAGGAGAAACATTTATTTAAGCACTTACTTTATGTCCAGAACTATGCTAAGCACTTTACAAATATTATCTCATGTGATCCTCATAATAATCTTGTAAGGAGACCCACCCTATTATTCTCTTCATTTTAGAGTTGAGAAATTGAGGCAGACAAAAGTTAAATGGCTTGCACAGGGTCACACAGCTAATCTGAGGCTGGATTTGAACTAAGGTCTTCCTAATTCCAGGCCCAGTGCTTTATCCACTACAAGGAGTAGCTTTGTAAATGGAATGAAAGAATTGGGTGTATGTGTCTGGGGGTAACCTCTTCTAGTTTTAACTTTATAATCCTATGACCTACTGAAACATTAGACCCAATGTGTTAGAATAAGTAATAAAATCTCCCCTCCTACTTCATTAGAAAATGCAGTCATTATTCTATAATAAATGATTATTTAGTAAAAAAAAAAAATCTGTGCATGTGTCATATCCCCACTCTGATAGAACTTAAGCTTCTTGAGGACAGGAATGTCTTTGTGTCTGTCTTTGTAGTCCCAGTAGAAGAAAAAGAAGGAAGAGGAGGAGGAGAAAGAACAGGAAGAAGTAAATGAAGAGGAGGAAGAGGAGGGGGGACATCGGCACTGGGGGCTCAGGCAAGTGGGAAGCCTTAGGCTGTGTCCCACTTTGGTCAATAGGAAGTGTTGCCTCTTTCTTTGCTGTTTGTTCCTACCCTCACCTTAGGTGAATAAGTATCAGAGAAGGATCCTACCACATCACAACCTTGGAAGCCTGACAAGTCAGAAGGGCTTCTAGAGGTCCAGGAACTGAAGTCCCTAATAGCCACACCTGGTGAGGAAGCAGCCCTGAGGAGCATCCTGCTGGACCAGTTGAGCACTTGAGAAGATGCTGTCTCCTGCAAGCAAGAGAGGGCCGTGTCCCTTGCTCTACCCAGAAGCCAATGTTCTGGGAGGAATGTTGTACAACAAGCACTTTACATTTAAGTGCAAAATCCCCAGGGACTTAGGTGTGGAGAAGAACATGTGATCAGTTTCTGGAGTATATTTCTTCTATTTTTCTTCTTCTTTTGGTTCTTTGGTTCTTATCAGTAAATATCCTTTTGTCAAAATTAATTTATACCAACTGGTAAGATGATATTGGGAAAATGCTAACTAGCATTGAGAAGTGGTTTTGGGGTCATTGGTATTGGGGACTCAAGTCAATAGCATAAGAAGAACCCCACTGCTTCTGCAGGGTACCCCTTTATCCAGAAGACAATGATCTAGTAACTTTCAGGGGCCCTAACTTGCCAGTATGATTGTGAGTTGGAATATAAAGACCATTAGTAACTATATAGTACTGCTACCTTTGAATAAATGCCAATGTAGGATGGGTTAATGAACTAATTATTAATGATAGATACTGACTAGCTGTGTGACCCTGGACAAGTCACTTAACCTTATTTTCTTCAGTTGTTGTTTGGTCATTTCAGTCATGTTCAACTCTTTATGACCCCATCTTGGGGTTTTCTTGGTGTGGTTTACAATTTCCTTCTTCAGCTCATTGTATAGATGAGGAAACTGAGGCAAACAATTTGAAGTGACTGGCCCAGGGTCACGCAGCTATTACATGTCTGAGGCTGGATTTGAATTAGTGAAGATGAGTCTTCCTGATTCCCAGCCCAATGCTCTATCCACTACACCATCTAGCTGACCATGACTCAGCCCCTCTTATGTAAAATGAGCTGGAAAAGGAAATGGCAAACCATTCCAGTATCTTTGCCAAGAAAACCCCAAATGGGGTCACAAAGAACAGACTCCACTAAAATGACTCAACAACAGTGAACTAATAATTCCATTTCCAACCCCCACAACCTAATTCCAATCTCCAGAGTTTGAGCACATTGGGTTTTCCAACCATATATATTTCTTCTTCACCACTACAACTATATTGGGTAGAATTATAATTACTCTGCTCAAGATTTGCTTCCACTATTTCTGTCCCCCTCCCCAATTAAATAGCCAAGACTAGTTAAGAAAATACCAATTGAATTCCCTAGTTCAAGAATTCAAAGGAGAATTAAAGTTAGTACAATGAAAGTTTTCCATGCTTTTCTTGCTCCTGTCCTTTGTCTTTCAAATAAGGGATTAACATCTAGTGAAAGATGTCAAGTCCTCAATACAAATTCCAGCCTTTTTTCTCAACAAATAAAGCTAGCTTCTATCCCTGACCTACTCCACTCCAGTCAAGGGCAACAATCTTCCCAATGAAATTCTGCCTGTTTGTCAGAGATAAAGAGAGAAAAACACCTAATTCAGTCTCAGAAATTCAAGAGATGATTTCCTGAACATGGCAAGATTTATGTTTTTGTAAAACTTTCTTAATTCACTCCAGGAATATGGACTGAAAGCCCTAGAGATATAGATTCATATATATATATATATATATATATATTTTTTTTTAAAGAAAGCAAGAAAAATCCCTTGGAAGAGCCATATGGAGATGGAGAGAAGGCCAAAGTTCAATTTTTGTCTTGAGAGAATGAAGCAAAAATGAGAATAATGAGACACTTCAACATATTTGATCACGAAGACTAACGCTAGATTTTGAATTCAATAGTACAATCTCTGGAAGTACTTAGCTTGAATTCCACATGTACATGAAACAACGGACATAGTGGAACCACCTCCCACATGCTCCAGCCTTTCTCTTTAGGTGGCTCTTTCTTCATCTGCCCCCCTCCCAATATCAATGCAGAAGGATGCTAACATCTTGAAATATGTATATACATACATATGCCTATACATGCATACATACATGTATATATTATCATGATGACAGTGGATGCCTAGATTTATACTTCCATATGTGCAGACTGTCTCTCCTGACAGAATATAAGCTCCCTGAGGGAAGAGTATGTTTCATTTTTGTCTTTCTGTCCTCAGAGCCTGGCACATTGGAAGCACTTAGTAAATGCATATTCATTGATTGATAGGATCTGAGTGAAAAATGAAAGTTTCCAATTAAAGAAACTTTTCCTAAGCACAGTAGAAAAGTAGTAGAAAAGCACAGCACAATGACATACCGGTCATAAAGAAGCTTTAATTTTAAGAGTAAAAGTAATAAGAGTAATTTTGGAGTAAAAGTAATATATGCACAGTAGAGGTGAAATTTACACACATGCATATGCACATCTACTCACACACACACACACACACACACACACATAAGTGGCTGGAAGGATCAGGTAAGGCCTAGCATAGAAGTTGGGAGCTAATATGTACAGGGATATATTCCAAACATGGGGTACCATTTGTGTAAAAGTATGGATGGAGGAAATGTGATGTGGTGTATAAAGAAGAGCCACTAGGTTCACCAATATGGTTAATGTGTGAAGGGGAAGAGGATGAAATAAGACTGGAAAGGTGAGTGGGAGCAAACTACTGAAGAACTTCTGTAAGGAAATCAGTGAGTCCCCTTCACTGAGAGATTGTGCTTAGGGCCTGCCCTCATTGCATATGTTTCTAGCTTTGCAATGTTGCCCTTATTTGGACACTTGGGCTTCTGGGAATTTGAAGATTTATAAGAATTTCCTTTACTTATTTCACCAATTAATAGTATCTCTGAAAGGCAATGAGAAGTCTCATCCATTATCCCAACGTTTCATCCCCTTTGTCTTGGTCAAGGAATAAACTTTTTTTTTTTTAATAGCTTCTGCCAGAGCTTGGAATAGAAATCGAGTCCAACTATTTTAATGTCCCTGGGCAATATTGGGTGATTTTTACTGAGGAAGATGTACCACACCCAAAATTATAATGGAGATTTTTCCAAGAATATGGTACAAATAAATCCTATCAACTGTTCCGATGGGAGTGTGTGTGTGTATGCATGTGTGTGTATATGTGTGTGTGAATGTCTCTCACCTCCTTTAAGAGAGCCGATTCTTTTTGTAGGGCTCAAACTAGGCTATGCGGAATTCTTTTACTTCTTAAGCAAATGAAGAATGGCGGTAATATACCCATTTCTTTCTTTCTGATCCTTCTAACTGTCCTCCTTCCAGATCCTGGTTTCTAAAACTCTCTTAGAATTATGATTTTTTGTGACTTGGGGAGGAGTGATCAGAAGGGGATGTTGTGTTCCACCATTGGGGCTATTGGAGGCACAAGGTTTTCCTCTAATGCTGGACACCATGGAGGAGTTCATGCTCCATCTTAATCTGAAACAGCTTTGCCCGGAGGTACCCAGCGGCGAGATGCAATCATGCCTCAGCATTTCAGGAGCTGTCGGTGAGTTCCGTGTTTCCCGAGACGACTTCAGAGCCTTGTTTACTGTTAAGGGATTCTTGTAAAATATGTTAAGTGGAAGGCCTCGTAATGCTTTCCTTTGGGAAGGTGGGGGGAACAAGTTGTGCAAGATAGACAGCTGAAGAGGCCTAATGATTGCCATATGTCAAAAGGATTTCGTGGCTTTCAAAATGGACTTGTGCAATTCTCTGCTAAGTGTTCCCATCCAACAGCCCCTTTTATATAGACCTCATTCCTGAGGTCTTACCAATGAAAAAAAATCACCACTCCTGAACTTTCTAGGTCTTGCAGACTTTCCTCCTGAAGCCACTTGACTTTCCTAAAGACCTTTAGGGGGTAGTTTTGTTAGGGGCTCATTAAAAATGTCTCCATGGGGTTCAGTCTCCTGCCTGTAGTTCAGGATTGAGCTGCTGATGCCCTGAGACCCCCTTCCATGCCTTTCAAGTTTTATTTCACCTACATGGCCAAGAGTGTCTTTAGATCTAAAATGTAAAGGGCAAAAGGCCTAGCCATGCCTACCTCTGGGGAAAGCACAGAGCAGGAGCTAAGAAAATTCCTGAATAAATGAACTCTTTCTGTACCTATTTACATAGTCCTGCTTTTCATGAGCAAGATAATAAGACAATAACCAATAGTTTAATGGGTATAATGGATGGGCAGAATGAAATCTCGGCCTTTGTCCTCTCCATCCTCCTCATAGGACCCTGCCTCCCTTTCCACTTCTCCCAAATGAGGAGTTCCTAAATGTATAAAACGGTTCCATCAGCCCAGGGGATAGATTACAATTGAGATATTGAGAGTTCCCTGTAGGACAGAGTAGGGAAATCTGGTAATCAGAGAGAGCTGAATACCAAGCCTTCCTGGTTCCCCATCTTTCCCTCGTGCTAAGCAGAAAGCAACCACTGCCCTTTGTTCTCTGCTGGTGAGTCAGACTGCTTGCCCAGAAGAAGGAGACAGGAAAGTCATGCTATTCTCTGGGGCCCATGAAAGTCCTGGATGCTTTCAGACACAAGCCCTGCTCTAGGTCATTCCAAGTCAAAGGCCAGCAGTGTTGTTCAATGGAAAGGGTGTCCAACTGGCCCTCAGAAAGCATGGGTCCTACTTACATAGTACTGGTCTGTGGTCAGAATGAAGAATAATTCATGGATAGCACACATGATTACTTGATATTATATAATGTAAAAAAATCCAAGGGAAGTACAGGGACAAATAAGCTTATAGATTGTTTTGCAAACAACCTGGTTATTCCAGATTAGCCATAATTAAAAGTTAGATTTGCACAGTGCTAGACATGGAAGCAGGAAGAAATGGATTCATATATCATCTTTTTTTTTGTTTGTTTGTTTTTTGGTGAGGCAATTGGGGTTAAGTGACTTGCCCAGGGTCACACAGCTAGTAAGTGTTAAGTGTCTGAGGCCAGATTTGAACTCAGGTCCTCCTGACTCCAGGGCTGGTGCTCTATCCACTACGCCACCTAGCTGCCCCCATATATCATCTTGAAGCTATGTGACTATGGCTGCCACTTAACAACTCTGAACCTCAGGAAATATGCCAAGGGCAGGTGATTAAATTATAAATAGATAGTTGGAGGAAATTCTCATAATAACTAATATGAAATGATGGTTCTCTTAACATCTTGAGGCACTGTTTTGTTTTATTTTTCCTCCAGAATCGTCCAGTCCACTCATGGGTACAATGAATATATAGGATCTGGCTGTCATTTTTGGTTGCTAATTAAAAACAAAACAAAACAAAACAAAAAGAAAAATGAGTTGGTAGAGCAAAATATAGTCTTCGGAGCTCTTATTCAACAAGGAAATGGTAGATTATGTGAGCTATAGAGAAATCTCACTGGACAGGCCCACAGCAGTCCTCCTAAGGCCAGATGCCAAAGCTAGATTTTGAATCTAAGATCAGTATCCTATGTGGAGAGCTAATGAAATCAGTAGTAAGGTTCCTACAATTATCTCTAATTTTCCCCCTCCATTTATTTAACTTTTCCTTTCTTAATTTAGGTGTTATTCCAATTGGTTCATATACATTTTGTGAAAGTAAATGATTATCTATGGTTCTCTTCAATATAATTCCTTATTTATCTCTTTTGATATCACAAAATTTCAATTTATTTTATTATTATGATAATATAATAGCAATTCCTGCTTTAAAAAATAACTTTATCCATAATAAATTTTGTTCCAGCCTTTTGTTTTCATTCTTTATATATTTTTATTTTAGATGTTTTCCTCAGTACAACAGATTATTGGGTGTTATTTTCTCATCAATTCTGTCACTTTTTTTTATTGTTTAATCCATTTGTCTTTAAATTATGATTGTTAGACCCTTATTTCCTTCATGATTTTTATTTACATAGAATTGTTTCCCTCTTCCTAAGCACGTGCTTTCAAATCTTCCTTCCCTCTCATTTATGTAACATTCTTTTGCTGTACCCTTTCCAATGAGTTTTCTTCCTTTTTCTTTCTTCCTTTTTTTCTTTTCTTTTTGTTTTTGTTTAGTGTGTCATGCGTGTTATGCAGTTAATGGACTATAGTCTTACCTTATCCTTCTTTATTCTCTCTCTGATGAGGATAAAGTTTTGAAGGGCTGAAGATGAGCTCCATTTTTTTTAATTTCATACCTATTCTATCTATTCTATTGCTTTGGTATATTTTATCCCATTTTCTCTATTTTCAGTCAATTTGTCCTTAGAAATATCAATTCATGAAAGAAGCAATGATAAATGAAATCCGTGGCATATAGTGGGAATCCCTTCTGTGTTCCAAATTAGGAAGGGTAGCTTTATTCCCTGTCTTACCACAATCCATCAACATTTTTAGGGGCATATTATTCCATTCCTGGTTTTATGTTCCCTCTACAACTCTGGGTGCTTCCTGTCCTTAGATATTCCTTAGAAACCATTTTTCCTGGCACATAATACTATCCAATAAGGAACCCTTTCTCAGACAAGGTTGTCTTCTCATGTCCATATTCTTCCCCAAAGACACCTGGTCTATTACAGCAATGGAGATTTAGTCCTACATCCTGCCCTTGCTATGATCACTCTCTAATTCTAAGGCATTTCCTTAATACAGAATAGAATTCCTGAGCGAAGTCACTTTTGTATTTATGTCCCCAGTCTATCAAGGCTCCTTGAACAAAACAGTTGCTTTATAAATGCTTGTTGAATTGACATGCTTTGAAATGTTATGGCAGTGTCAGAAGCATAGCCACTTCTCTGTATGTGCCATTTCACAAGGGATGTGAAGATTGGACGAGGATGTACCAAGACAGCATGCCCAGAGAACTCTTGGGCTTCAGGGCATTCTGGTGGACTGACCAGTGGCATAATGGGCTGTGTGGTAAACCAATGTGAGTCTGTGTTCAGTGGCAGCAAAAGGACATGTTGTTCCTTTACCCCATTTATTTCAATGTTACCTTGGGCTAGTTACTGAGACTTTGTGGATGACACCTGCTTCTACTCTGATGGAGAGACCATAAGGAGGTCACAAGGTTAGGACTTTTCATCTCTGGAAATCTTAAACTTCTTTGAAATCTGATATGTGTCTATGGTATCAGAATTGCAGGGCTCTGCTGGGAATTTAAGGGGTATCTTTGCCTCCTTTTTTACTTTTTTCCAAGAAACAAATTAAACTACAAAACCTTAACTTTATATCTTATGAAAGTAAAGCAGAGCTCCTGGAAGATGTTTAAAATTTTTAAATACTAGAGAAATGTTAGCATCATCATCATCACCATCGCCACCACAGTCACAGTCGCCGTCACCGTCGCCGTCACCGTCACCGTCACCGTCACCATCACCATCACCATCACCATCATCGTCACAGCTTTAAATCTTCTGGTTAACACCATCTCATCATCAATTACTCTTTATGAGAGAGGTAACTAGTATTACAGTTGTAGTTGCAATAGAGACCATGAGAAAAAAATAATAAGAGTGGAGAGAAGAGTCACAGAGTTCAAAGGGTCTAACATTTCCATTTTACAGAGGACAGAACTGAGGCCTTGAGAGGCAAAATGACTTTCCCATCACCGTAACTGGGGGTAGACAATTCGTGTGTTCCAGGGCATAGAGCTTCAAAGGACATGGCAGACACCCTCCATCAACAGCCTAGAGACACCCTCAGCCCCTACCAACCCCCTGTATTAAGGCTTAGCAATAGGTCAGCTAGAAGAATTTGTTCCAATAAGAGAATTCCCCAAGGCAAATTTTCTACAGATTTACATTTCGAGTTAGTTCCTCCTCACCCTGTCCCACCTTGTGCTTTGTGTCTTTTCTTCCACTGGGATTTTCTTACAAAGTGAAACTGATGGAGTACTTTGTTCCACTTGAACTGGGCACCCAAGTTCCTCATACTAGCTCTGGCCCAAGCAAGGATGTGGCAAAAGTGGGGAAAGAACTCAGGCATCCTCAATCTGGAATACTTGCCTTCAGGCCCTAGTGGATGCCATGGTTCCAACAGCTCATACATCAATTCTTGATCAAATCTGACTGAAAACCTTTGCTTTTTCCTTTCCTGGAATTACATGAGTGATGGCATCTTTCCAAGTAAGGCATCCCTAGGTCCTTGCTATAAACATTCAGAAGCCAATTGCTCTGGTTTCATTGAAAAGTTCTTATTCTTGCTGTAAACACAACCAGAAAGCCTAAGGAAGCTTCAGGTAAATGGGAATACAGGTAGGTCACAGCTTCTCCTTGGTGAGACAATGGAAGTGATTCTCCAGTTTAGTTTCATTGTATGTTCAAGGGTGACAAAAATGCCATACATAGGACAGAGATGTCTTACCTCACTATTTTCATCTTTTTAACTATGCATTTAGGTATGTACATATTGACTCCTGAGATAGAATATAAGCCGTATAATCTGGAGCAGGTATATATTTATCCAATGATTAGAAATCTCTATCTATATCATCTATATTTATATCTATCATGACTGGACAAATATGCACATGTATATGGGTATCGGTCACACATACAAATGTGTGTGTATCTCCATCACAGTACTGAACATATACTAAATACTTAATAGATGCTTCTTGATTGATTGATAGCCAACAAAGTAGTATACAGCTAGCTGTGACTTATGAACCAACATCTGTTCTAAAGGATGCACAGCCCTGTGGAATATATGAGTGGCATTTCTCAGATGGTTTAACATATACACTGATATTCAATGATTTCAAAGTAAAAGTGAGCACAGAGGAAGATAGTGAAAGGCATGTTGGAATCTCAGTTCAATGGGGAAGCCTTCTCTCTTTCATCAAAATACAGAGGATTTTCTTTTATTTTTTCCTTTATTTATTTATTTATTTATTTATTTTTAGTGAGGTAATTGGGGTTAAGTGACATGCCCAGGGTCACACAGCTGATAAGTGTTAAGTGTCTGAGGCTGGATTTGAACTCGGGTACTCCTGACTCCAGGGCCGGTGTTCTATCCACTGCGCCACCTAGCTGCCCCTATTTTTTCCTTTTTTAAAAAAAAAAATTATTTATTTAGAATTTTCCCCCACCTTACATGTAAAAAGAAATTGCAACATCGATTTTTAAATCTTCGTGTTCCAAATTCTCTTCCTTCCTCCCTATTCCCTCTTTAAGAACTCAAACAATTCAATATAACTTATAGATGGGCAGTCATGCAAAACATAGCAGACAAAAACCTTAAGAAAAAGGAGCTAACAACAACAAAATATACTTCCATCTGTATTCAGATGCCATCGGTTCTTTCAATACAGAGGATGTTCAATGGACTTCACCTGAAATACAGTGTAAAGAACACTGGCTTTGAGGTCAGAGGATCTGGGTTCAAATCTTAAGTCTGAGGTGTGCTATCAATGTGACCTTTAGCAAGTCATGTAACGTTTCTGTGCCTCAGTTTCTTAGTCCCCCCCCAAAAATGAAGGGCTTGTTTTTAATACCCCTGAAATCCCTGCCAATTCTCAATTTATGACCCTATAATCCTAAACTCAGTAAATAGCATCTCTCTTTCTTCCTCTCTTCTTCTCTCTCTCCATTTCTCTCTATATGAAATATAATCTATATCCACATTTATTTAGATCTCTATATCAAAATCAGTATCTACCTCTATAGACGTATCTACCCTACATAAATATATATTGGTATGTCTGTATATGTCTCTCTGTGTGTATACTCGCATATATACAAGCATGATATATGCATCTCTATATGCACATATACACATGCACATCATTGTGTATATACATATGTAAATTCATGTGTGTGCATGTGTATCTGTAAACATGTGCACATGGGTGCACACACACACATATACACACACACATATAGTAGATGTATAAATATATAGATTTATAGAGACACACATATCCAAGCTCATGAACTTCAGGTTTAGAAAGAACTCCTACACTGAAAGGGTAGATTGCAACCTTAAGGGTTGTCCTTTACCATGGAATCCACCAAGAATTTACCTAGATCCCATAAGATTCCTTAGTAGATGCACTCATAGATCCTTCAAATGGTTGTTGATTTGCAACATCAAATGAACTATATAAGATGGAGTCACATGCTTGCCAAAGTCAGTAGTCTTCCTTAAAAATGAAGTTGCATACATTGTTCAAATGGAAGACAGATTCCCTGAGGATGGTGGGGTCTTACAAATGCTACAGTTTAAGCTGTTCTTTTTTTATAAAGCCTCAGAATATCCTAGCATTTCTTCAAAGAGATCCATGAAGAGAATGACCTAATAATCCATATGGGAAAAATAAAATAGATGAAAAACTACTTATTGCCCAGATAAGAAACTGGATGTATAGTCTAATAGGTTAGTCCATCAGTTCCTATATGTTGGACAGATTCTTCACATAGACAAAGATAGACAATGTATTTGGTCTATCAATTAATAGGAGGGAAAATGTAGGCAGGATTTTATTGCTGCAAATGGACAGCATTTTCAGTGAATCAAAGCTGTTGTCTAATATAGAAACATTTTATTTGCATCAATATTCTCCTGGAGATTGTGGTTGGCTAAGAATCATACAAAATCATTTTCTTGGACAACTTACTGGACTTAAAGAGCCATTGAGAAACATGGAATACTGTCATTATTGATTTGGACACAAAGGGTATGACCAGGAAATGTGTCATACCAAAATAAGATGCACCAGACAAGTTGGGGAAAGTATTGGTTACAAGCTAGAGAACACACATTCCTTGAACTGGCAATTCTGAAATCTTAATACTTAGAGGATTACATGTAGTCATTTGGGTTTCTTCTCAAGGAATGCTTTATGAGAAGACACATATAAGAATTACTCAAACTACGAAGGGATGAGGGGGTTGTCATCCGCATTGCTGTAGAGTACCAAATATTATCCAAATCATGGATCCTTTGAAGTATTAAAGGTGAACTTTAAAACCACAATGGTGTAGAAGGGCTCTGGTGTTTTGGTAGGCCCCCCACCCCCCCCCTCCATACCAACACATGCTAAGTCAGCATTGTACTCATTCTATTTGTGACCAGAAGCAAGCTGGAAAATGGGAAAATTGTAACTGTGATTCTCAGAGAATTTCCAGTAGACTTTCCTCAATGAGGGTAAAAGGATAAGAAGAAAAGAGCAGGCATCATGTGTTCTTCATTCTTTAGGTCAAATTTAGGAAGTGAAGAAGCCTAAAGGAGCTGTTGGGCATTTCAATAACTTGGGAAAATCTCTGAAGACAACTGTTATTTCTCCACAAGAAATAAATACTCCTATGTGAACTTTGCAGTCCCATTGGATAGTTCTCTCCAGTTTTCATTTACTACATAGGCATTTCATCTTTATTCAGTGGAATACCCCAGAGAAGTCAGATAATTAACCAGGAAGAGAATTCTTTATTTCAATTAGGTTCAAAGCAAACCTAATACAGCAAAAAAAAAAAAAATACTATCTGTGTCTGAGTGATGGGGTTTAAGCAAGGGAGCCATAGAGAATCCTGGAGTATTAGACTAAGAAAGGACCTTAAGAGAATTTTTGAGTTCAGGCTAATTTATAGTTGAAGAAATGGGAAGTGATTTACCCAAAGTCACACAGCTTGGTGGCTCAATTGGGTCTCAAATTTCACCTCCTCAGGACTCTCTACAAAGCCATATCCCAAAGTGCAACATTACATCTATCACCTCAGGGAATTTGCATAGGCTGGCATGTAGGCCTAGAACCCATTCTCTCCTCAGTTTGGCCTGTTGGCATTCCTAGCCTTTTTCAAGGCTCATCTCAGGTGTTAACTCCTATTACATATGTCCTCCACTTGTCAGAGCCTTCCGTCATCCCATGCCATGTATTTATTTATATTTAGATATGCCTTGCACATATTTTATATTGATCTATGTCTAATAGAATGAAAGCTTCTTGAGAGAAGAGATGATTTTATTTATTATTTTAGACCTTTGTACACTCAGCACCTAGCATAATGCTTAGTAGACAATGGACATTTTACAAATACTTGTTAAATGAATGAAAGGCAACCCAAAACTTTTATGGGAAGCTCTGCTTCTTAGTTTTTCACCACCCTGCGTAACCAACACCAATATCTACTCCTGCAGCCAGGGCTGATGGATTTCCCTGTGTTGAGTCATTTTTCCTAAAATGATTTCTTTTAAAAGTCATGAGTGGTATGCATGATTACATAAAAAAACGCCAAGTGTTACAAGTTACTGGCAGGCAAGCAACTCAAATTAATTTCAAACCTGCAATTTCAAATATTTACAAACAAAGTTTGTCCTTTAATTTCTATCATATTGGAAATGTGTGTTCTAAAAGTCTTGTTGAGTCATGGTTGCATAATAGCACTAAGTGTTTGGTTACCGGTAACTGGAAAGAACTCAATTCAAATGAATTCTTAACCCACAATTGTATAAGTCTACAAAAAAATGTTGTACTTTAATTTTAGTGGCTTTGAAAGTTGTATTCCCAAACTCCTGGCCTTATAAGAAAAGTGTACTTTTCATCTTTTCCACAACCAGTGACATCCTATCTTCAGACTGTTGGGTTTCTAAATCCCAGGTGAAATACATGCTTCTGTCTTGCAGCTTATTAGGAGAGGTTTTCACACATTCTTTCAAATATTTTCACAGATCCTTCTCACATCTTCGCTGAAATGATTTTCACAAACTTTCATAAGTGAAGGCCTGAGGGGGCAGCTAGGTGGCGCAGTGGATAAAGCACCGGCCCTGGATTCAGGAGGATCTGAGTTCAAAACTGACATCAGACACTTGACACTTATTAGCTGTGTGACCCTGGGCAAGTCACTTAACCCTCATTGCCCCACAAAACAAAAACAAACAAGTGAAGGCCTGAGTTCACTTATGGTCCCTACATGGTGGTCCAAACTTATGGTTCCCCTTTAGAATGTAAGTTCCTTGAGGGCAGGAACTATTATTGTTTAGTTTTGTTTTTGTTTTTTTATCTCCAGTGCTTTTCACAGTGATAGGCCCAGGGTAAGCATGTAACACTTGTTGATTGTTATGACTGGAAATATTCCTTTGTGACTTGGGAGTGAGGTGTCGTAGGTTAAAGGATCACTGAATCACAGAATTAAAGGGTTAGAAGAGTCCTTAATGTCAAGTTCAGCCCTTATATAAAAGGAATCCCCACCACAATAAAAATAGCAAGAGCTCTTATATCCATTGCTTGATGTTCCTCAAGACTGAATAACTCAGCAGCTCCTGAAGCAGTCCATTCTACTTTTTTTTTTTTTGAGCAATGAGGGTTAAGTGACTTGCCCAGGGTCACATGGCTAGTAAGTGTCTGAGGCCGGATTTCAACTCAGGTCCTCCTGAATCCAGGGCTGACGCTTCATCCACTGTGCCACCTAGCTGCTCCCCACCCCTGTACATTCTACTTTTGAACAATTCTAATTTTGGGGCAGTTCTGTTTTCATTGTCATTGTCTTATTATTACTGCTGTCATTGTTGATCAAGCCCAAATTCCCTTCTTACCTGCTTCAGTGCATCAATGCTGATCATGCCCTGTAAGGTCATGCCAAACAAGGTTAACCTTTCTTCTATGTGACAGACCTTCCAACATTTGAGGACATCTCTCCTGTTTTCCCTTAACTCCACTCTTCCCCAAAGGAGTTGCTTTTTCATATTAAATGTACTCAGGTGTGTCAAAGAATTCCCATATGGCATAGACTCAAGATGCTCTTCTATCCTGGCCACCCCACTCTGGAAAGTGGACAGATGATCAATGCCTTTCCTAGAATGTAGTATCCAGTATCATTAAAGACAACTGTGACTATTCTCAAGGTGTTCATTTCTTCTCAAATGGATTACTAGGATAATATCTTAGGTGATCTCCCAGAATTTGTTTTTTCTCCTCCAAGTTATCCTACTCTGGGCTCTCCCCCTATGATTCCCAAATAGTACTTCTTTTATGCCATTTCTTTGCTCAAGAACCTGTGATGGTTCCCTTTTACCTACTGTATAATGTCCAATCTCATCTTACTGGTCTTGAAAATTTTCCATAATTTAATTTTTCAACCTTGTTTTCCCTGTTCCATAACATCCATATTTTTCCCCTCAAAAGGGATTTGTCTCCTCTAGAAACCTTTTGACTTCTGTGATTATTTCAAACTATTTTCTCAAATCAGAAAAGGCCTTGCTTTTTTATTTTTATTTTTGCAGGGCAATGAGGGTTAAGTGACTTGCCCAGGGTCACACAGCTAGTAAGTGTCAAGTGTCTGAGGTCAAATATGAACTCAGGTCCTCCTGAATCCAGGGCTGGTGCCTTCTCCACTGTGCCATCTAGCTGCCCCCAAAGACCTACCTTTTTAACTACCTGTCTAAAACCTATTCCTCCATAAGGCCAACTTAAAGGATCATGCATTTATTTCTAGAAGGCAACTTAAAAATAATCTAATCTATCTTTCTTATTTTACAAATTAGAAAACTGAGGTAACTTGCTTATATTCAAAAAGCTAGTAAATGCCAGGTGTAAGATTTGAACTTCAGCATTGCTTGATCTTCTAAACTTTGACTTATATTCTATCCATTGCACTACACTATGTTTTACATGTTCAATTTTATCTTTTCTCAGAAGTATTTCTTGACTAGATTAGCCCACAAGGCCCTTTCTCTTCTACTCATAATGAGCATAATTCTAATTAAATTTGAATCCTACTTGTTAATCCAATTAATTAAAATACAACTCTTTTCCCTCCCCTTCCCCTTTCCCATCCTCTTCTTCCTCCTCCTTCATCCTTCTTCCTTTTTTTTTTTTTGGTCTACCAGTCACCAAGCATTTATCAAACACTGTCTGCCAGCCATTGTGCTATGTGCTGGAGGTGAAAAATGTAACACATGTTTTGGACTTGTTCTCCCAACATTCATTCATACCTGAAGTCTGGGTCCCCACATCGAAACTACAGCTTCCCCTCTTAGGGGTGATAGGGATTGAAGCTGGGCTTATCTAATACTACATAGCTCAATAGCTTTCACTGCAGTGCTTCACTCCAATGGTTATCAGTTTTTATCAATTGTCCAGATGGACTTAATTAACTTTCAGAAAAGGGTAGTACTAAGGAAGTACAGGAAGAACAATTATTACAAAATACCCCCTGTCCACCCTGTCCTCACCAAACTGAGAACACCTACTCTCAATACACACATAGCGTATAAGGCATGATGGATTTGAGAGCATAAATATGATAAAGGGTGTGTGTGTGTGTGTGTGTGTGTGTGTGTGTGTGTGTGTGTGTGTTTTCTTAGAATTCATTTTCTTCTCTTTGTGGGGTCCCCACATAGTTCCCTTTAGGAATGATGTAGCTTTTTTGGTAGGTTCTTCCCAGAGTCCTGAAAATGTATTTCCTTAGTGCATCTCATTTGTCATCAGTGTCCAGGTACTATACAGGGATATCCAGAGCAAATCCAGTTTTCCAGATCTTTTCAAGTTCACGGGTTGTCTTCCTCTGGCCCATGGTGGAGAGAAGAGACCAAAGTTCTTCTGTCCCCCTACCTCACAATAGTAGCTGAAATAGCTGCATTACAAACTGCCTTACTCTTTTATCCAAAACCTACCAGTCATAACTGAGTCTCTTCAGCAACTCTCAATACTTCTCGCGTAGAATCATTTAATTTCATTGAATGTATTGGAGTGTTTTATCCCTTCCCTAACTGGTTATCTAGGTTAGTTAAACTTAGCTCAAAGCCATTCATTGAATGATATATTAGTTATCTGAATAAAGGTATCAAGGTATAGAATCCTTTTAGTTGCTTCATTCAGGTTCGGAGAAATGGAATTGAATGAGTCAATTCTCCTCAGCCATTACAAAAGAAAGGTAAAACCTAGTCTCTGACATAAAGGAGCTCATATTCTCATGAAAGAGTCAATATCTAGGTAAATGCATTCTGTCTACAGTATAAAGGAGTCTCCCAGGGAAGGCAGCAGTAAGGAGATGGGTGACTGGGAAGGACTCCTACAATGTGGGATTTGATCTAAGTCCTAAAAGAAAACAGGGAAGCTCAGTGCCAGAGATGATCAGGGAGAGCATTCCAGGCAAGGGGGACAGTGAGGGGACAGTCAAGGAAGTGGGAAGAAATCTCATGTGATAATCACCACAAGGAGGCAGCATAACTGGTTAGTAACATGTATGGAAGAGAGCAAAGGTTAAGAAGACTGCAAAAGTAGAAAGGTCCCATGTTGTAAAGGGCATTAAATACCAAGGATTTGGATTCTCTATTTGATGCTGGATTGAAGTGTCACTGAAAAAAATTTTTTTTTTAAATAATAAAAAAGAAGAGAGACACTGTTGGTAATTAAGTAAGGGGGTGTCCAGTAAAGCTTATGCTTTAAGGAAAGACTTTTGGCAGCTGGGTGGAGGATGAGTTGGCATAGGGAGGGCCTTTGGGTCAGTAGAACAATTCAAAGGTTATTGCAGTCTACCAGGCAAGAGGTGATGAGAGCAAAAAAGGGTGATGACAATAACATATAAGAATATTGCAGAGGTTGGAAAGGGCAAGGTGAAGGTCTTTAAATGACAAACATAAAACTTCATATTTGATGCTAGACTTCATATGGAGTGTATTGAGCAGGGGTGGGCCATGGAAAGACTTACACTTTAGGAAAATGTGTTTTGGCAGCTGGGTGAAGTGTGGATTTAAGCAGGGCGGAGCTTGAGGCAGGGAAACTCCTCTCTTCCTCCTTCGCCATTTCCTTCTTTCCTCCTTTTTCTCCTCTTCTTGCTCCTGCTTTTCCTCTCCTGTTCCTTTTTCTTCTTCCCGTCTTTTAGTTTTTTCTTCCTCAGGATCATCCCCATCATGAACCCTACAATGTGCAAAGCTCTGAGCTAGAAGCCAAGGATACCAATGTTTTTGAAGACATGGGCCCTGATCTCTTGAGGCCTACAAGCCAGTCGAGGAGTGGGACCATACACATCAATACAATATGAGGCCATCCAGGGAAAGTTGGGGAGAAACCAACTTAAACTGTGATCCTGAAGCCAGTCCAAATCTCCTCTTTCCTTCTTGGCAGGCTCCTCTCTGCACTTTTTGAACAGAAAGCCATCCTTCCCATGTTCTCCTGGGGCTGGCCTTTTTGGCCTAAACCTGCCAGCGAGCAAGCTAGTGAGACCGCCACTGCAAAAGCCTTTGGTGACTGGGGAGGGTGCACAGGGACAATTACTTTTTAAAGGGTTGACCATGTGGGTGTGTGGTTTGGATTGAGGGAGGAAGTGGGGAATGTGGTTAAGGAGCATGCAGAAGGAGAAAGGAAAGAAGGGATTGAGGTATGGGGCCGACAAATAGGGATGAGAGTGCAGTTAAAATGGGGAAAGGAAAAATACAAGCAGGCTTTCTGCCACCCATCACAAGGCCTCTAATTATACACTCCCTTTGTTTCTCTGGCAACTGAGGCAGGCACTGGGAAGGACAGGCACACTGGAGTTGTTTCTTTACCCAAAGAGGCCTGGTAACAAACATTAGACCCCTCAAAACTGCTGGCCTTACCCAAGTTAGTCCACGATTCCTGTCCTTGAATGCCATGCTGAACAGGTGGCCACAGAATTCTAATTTATCTGGGTAACTGCTCATTGGTTTGGAAATGTCATGGGATCAGGGTAATGGATCAAATAATTATAAATTTAGACACTGCATGACTCTTAGGAGGAACAGAGGATAGATGGACAGTCCTGGAGTCAGGAAGACATGAGTTCAAATATGGCCACAGACACTAACTGTGTGACCCTGGGCAAGTTACTTAACCCTGTCTGCCTCAGTTCCCTCATCTGTAAAATGAGCATGAAAACCTATTTGTACACAAAATATTTATAAGAGCTCTCTTTGTAGTAGCAAAGAATTTGAAATTGAGGAGATACCCATCAATTGGGGAATGACTGAACAGGTTCTGTTATGTGATTGTAATGGAATACTATTGTGCTTTAAAAAATGACAAGGAGGCAGATTTCAGAAAAATATGGAAAGACAGAGATGAACTGATACAAAGAATAGTGAGTAGAACCAAGAGAACAGTATACAAAGTAACAGCATATTGTATAATGAACAACTGTGAAAGATGTTGTTATTTTCAGCAATACAATGATCCAAGGAAATTCCAAAGGACTCATGATGAAAAATGGTATTCACCTCCATAGAGAGATATGATAGAGTCCAAATGCAGAATCATGCATACTATTTTTCACTTTATTTTTTCATAGTTTTTTTTCCTTTGGGTCTGTGTCTACTGTCATAACACAACTTACATGGAAATCTGTTTTGCATGATTGCATACGTATACCCTATATCAAATTGCCTACTCTCTCAGGGAGAGGTGAGGTGAGAGAGAGAAGGAGAAAATTTGGAACTTGTTTTTTTTTAAATGTCAAAATTGTCTTTACATGTAATTGGAGAAAAATAAAATGTCAAAATGTTCTTCATTAAAAAAAAAAAAGAGCTGGAGAAGGAAAGAGCAAACCACTTGAGTATCTTCGCCAAAAACAAAAACAAAAACAAAATAATGGGGTCATGAAGAGTTGAATATGACTGAAACAACTGACCAACAACAGATTGTAAAGAACTTTCACTGCTGGAGAAGTTTGTAGATGATCTCAGGTAATAGGGAGGCCTTTTATGTTTGGAAAATCACTTTGGGAATATGTGGACTATGGATAGAGTTAGGGAAGACTTGAGTCAAGAATACAAGTTCAAAGGTTACTATTGGAATAATCCAACTGAGAGAAGATGTGGACCCATATCAGCATGGCAATTGCATGAGTTGAGGGAGATATAATATCCAAGAAATGTTGTAAAAGTAGAAACATCATGAATTGGCAATGGATTGTAGAGGTCTACTGTGTTAAAGGGAAACACTGAGGGTGTCACCTAGCTTGTGAAACTGGAAGACTGTAAGGATTATGGTGCTCTTAACAGTAATAATACAATTTGAAGATGAGATGGTTTGGGGGGAGTGTGTGGCAGGGAAGGACCTAGTTCTGTTTTGGACATGTTGGGATTCATATACCTATGAGACACTTGGTTTGAAATATCCAAAAGACAAGGGTGTTATGGGACTGAAGCTCAGGAGAAAGGCTAAGGCTGGTATATACACCTGAGAATCACCCACATAGAAATGACAGTTAAACCCCAAAGAACTGATGAGAAGAACACACAAGGTAATATATTGGGATAAGACAAGAGAGTCAAGACAGAGCCTTGGGAAACAATTAATGATCTATGTCAGAGGAGAATTTGAACCCTAGCCCTTCCTGGCTCTGGGTATACTATGCAGCCTCCCCAGGTCTATTATTTTCATCATTTGGCTCTGAAGGGAACATATTCAATTCTATAATTACAAAAGAAAGTCAAATAATAAACTTATAGTGTTGTCCGAGACCTTGGTTTGGCTTGATGAATGGTAAGCCCCCTTCCAGACTTAAATCATGGATAGTATGAGTTCATTTTCCTTTTAAATAATGAAACTATTGTCTTGTGTCCAGGACCTTAAGTTTTCCTAGGGTTATTAAGATCTGGGTCATTTCATTCCACATACATTGGTGTTAACTTTGTGTCCTATCACAGAAACATAAACATAAAACAGTTTATTGCTCCAACATGCAGTGTTAGACTCTCCCTCCCTCCCTCCCTCTCTCTCTCTCTCTCTCTCTCTCTCTCTCTCTCTCAATAGGGCAATCAGGGTTAAGTGACTTGCCCAGGTCACACACCTAGTAAGTGTCAAATGTCTGAGGCCAAATTTGAACTCAGGTCCTCCTGAATCCAGGACCAGTGCTTTATCCAGTGCACCACCTACCTGCCCCTAGCTACCCTCGTCATTACAATTCTTTTCCTTCTGTATAGGGTAAGCATATTAAAAAAAAAAAATTTTAAACATATGAAAAACAACAAGTACTTGAAAGTAAGTTTGTCTCAACCCGAATCATGTGGTTAGATAGTTGATTCTCAGAGTCTGGCAGAACTGGGTTCAAATCCACCAATTTCACTGACTAGTTGGCTTACCCTGAGCAAGCCATTGAAGGCTGAGTCTCAGTTTTCTCATCTATACTATTCATTGAATAGCCCTCTCAGGAACTCTCTGCTCACAGATTTGCTGTGAGGCTACCATGAGATAACATACATGAAATACTTTTCAAACCTTAGCATGATATTTATTATGTTTTCCTGTGTTTTTGAATGCATGAAATCCCATTGACAATTGTGGTCAACATCCCAGCTCTTTGGCTCCTCTTGGTGA
Organism: Dromiciops gliroides; assembly: GCF_019393635.1. Taxonomy (NCBI): domain Eukaryota; kingdom Metazoa; phylum Chordata; class Mammalia; order Microbiotheria; family Microbiotheriidae; genus Dromiciops; species Dromiciops gliroides. The sequence continues at coordinate 751,708,511 of NC_057861.1, forward strand.
ATATTCCAGCTATCAGCACCAGTGAATATTTCTTAAAAGGATTCTTTTTTTAAAGTCAATGTGATGAAAGTTACGGTTATAACCTCTGTGCATTGAATTTTTATTTTATGAAATAATTAGTACATGATGGGCTTTACTAACTTTTTTCCTCTTTAGCTCAGTGGAAGATGTTGGTTCAAATCCACGCCTGACAATTACTAGTCATATGACCCTTTGGCATTCAGTTTCCCCATCTTTAAGATGTTGTTAATGATAATTGAGATAAGTCAAGAGTTGCTTTGAGGCTCCAGGGAGAGAACGCATATGAAGTGTTTTGCGGACTTTGAAACATAGGATAAATATAATTTGTTAACTCAAATACTCATCCGTGATGACATGTAGGGCAGTCCTCTCATTAGTGATGCAGACCCTGACTCACCCATACTTGTCCATCTTGTCTGACCAGTCTATGTCCTTTCATTAATTTGTTAATGAGGGTCTACTCAAGTTGTTGACAGGCTTCCTTTCATTTTCTCAATATTGTAGGGCTATTAATAGCTCACATGGGCCATTCCTGGGTTTTACCTATTCTTGCCACAAGAACAGACCATATCCCAACTAGGAGATTGGTGTGAGCAATTAGAGTTTCTTAAATGGATGCTTTAGGAAAGGTTGCAATACTCAATTCAGAAATTCAGACAAGGTGACTATGATTTTAATATACTTTATTTAAAAAGTACACAGGTGTGAATTAGTGTCAATGGGACAAAGCAGAAAAGGACCACCACCTGTCTACCAATTGATGTCCTGTTTCAAATGAAGTGAGATTATCATATGGCAACTGCACATTTGCATGACTGGCAAAGTAAAAAGATAACCTGTCTTTTTCTTGAAATATTGTTAAGAGTTTATACCACGCACAGTTAAAATCATGAAATGCTGATGGTTGGACTATATTTCATGTCGTCTATGTTGCACCATATTTCAGTTCACAGTTTTTCCATGTAATTAGCATGCCAAGGGAACAAACCAGTCAGTGTCACCTTGAGAAAAGCATCAGAAGCAGCGGGATCAGAAGGAGGACAGGCTTGGCACAGAGACCCAAGGCTCCCCCACATTCTCTTGCATTTTCCTAAAGGAAAGGATATAAGGATGCCATTTGGTTAGCTCAGGGAGCTTTGAAAATGCCTTGGTAATTTTCAAGGCTCATTATTCCTCTGCACTGTATTAGCAAAGTCAACACTACAATGTTGTCCAGGAGGCACCTCATACTGCAGTATTTACTTTTCTTTCTTTTAGGTGTTGCCATGGCCACTGAAAAGGGTACTGGTGGCTAGGCTGCTGGAAATGGGTCCCTCTAGACCTAGGAAGATTGGTTCTTAGACAACAGGCACAGCCTAGCACTGGGCATGTACTGCAAAACTTTCCCCAAAACTGTAGAGCACCTTTTAAAGTTGGCATTCCAATGCAGAGTTTTTCAGAACCCCAGGCCCCCACCATGAATAGTAGGACATAATGCAGGGAGATATGTTTGTCTATATCTCACTGGACGATAGAAGGGAAATTCTGAATTTACATAAATGTCTCAGATATTGTAAATCAGTATTCATGCACTGTTAATGGGAAGTGTTGAGAAGAGAATCCTCTTTGGTAAAACAAAACAACAACAATTCTGCTTATGCTTTATACATCAACTATCTTCTAAAGACAGGGGTTATATCAGGGGTAAGTCTTTCATTGTTCTGTCTATTTCAAATTACTAACCTTGTGAATGGTTTACTTTGGGATACACATAGCAGAAAAGAAACAGGAAATATGAAAGGGTTAGGAATTGGAGAAATTTGTGAATATCAGAAAGAAATATCAACTAAGAAAATCTAATCAATTGATGTTAGAAAGAACAAGCCAGGAAAAATTGATTTAGACATATATCTTACACTATATACCTCAGTGAATTACAGCAAAATGATGATCTGAAACTTTAAAAAAAAGAACTATAGATGAAAGAATATGGAATTGTGTAGGGGAGAACTTTCAACAAATTCAAGTAAATAGAATGAATATTAGTAAAAGATAGTTGTGTTTGAACATATTTAAATAAGCAAAATATCATACACTAAAAACAATGTAAGTAAAATTATAAAAAAGAATATTTTTTCCACTGTGATGGTGAAAAAATAATGAAAATATATAAGGAACTCTTTTTATTTTAAATTGCAGTGGTATTTTCCAAATCACAATGGATAAATGGGCAAAATATATCAACAGATAATTCTGTAAAAAGGGAACAGATTATTAATAACTCGAAAATTCTCTATGAAATAATAATGAAAGAAAGATAAATAAAGCTGCTTGCAATTCCCACCTTAGAACTATGAAACTAGCAAAAATAACTAAAATTAATGAAACTCAATGCTAATATGTTTGGGGGAAAACAAGAATACTCATTCGTTACTGGAGGAATGATAAAGTTACTTTTTTTTGGTAGGATAATCTGGCAGTATGTAGTAAAATTTTATTTTAAAAATAATCATCAGGGACAGCTAGGTGGTGCAGCGGATAGAGCACCAGCCCTGGAGTCAGGAGGACCTGAGTTCAAATCTGGCCTCAGACACTTAACACTTACTAGCTGTGTGACCCTGGGCAAGTCACTTAACCACAATTGGCTCACCAAAATAACAATCATCATCATCTTAATCATCATCCTTGTTGATTCCAAAATTTATTTTAGAAAATTATTTTGAGATTTTCTTCCTAGAAATATACTTTAAAAATATTTTTTTAAATTAACTTTCCAAAGATTTTCATATTATTATCATATTGAATTAGGAAAACTTTAAACAACTTAAATGTCCAACAATAAAAGAATGATGCAGAAAGTTGTGGGCCACCAATTATGAGGAATACAAAGAATTTTGAAAATCTTAAGTGGTTAGTGTAGTACAATGAGAAGAGCAATGGACTTAGAGACAAAGGATCTATTGCAAATCTTGCCTCGGACAACTTGGGTTGATCACTTACCTTCCTGGCACCTCATTTTCCTAATTTGTATATTGAAAAGGCTGGGTTGCATAGCCTCTATGTTTCTACCCATGATCCCATGCCCTTTATGAAATGATGCAAAGTGAAAAAAGTAGAATTGTAAGAATGAAATGCATGGTAATCTAATGGAGAAAACCCACAGCTCATAATTTTTGGGTTGTCAGAATAATATGCATAGATGGTACTAGCTCTTTCAGGGAAAAGTCTATTTAGACACAGAAAAAAGCTCTATTCATTAAATGAGTTCCAATAACAAACAATTTTCATCCAGTTTTATAGAAGAAAAAAAAAGAAATGAAAAAAATGAGGCCAGATATGCTGAATCACAAACTCTTATGGAGTAAAAGGTAAGAATGTTTCATAACAGGAGATATAAAGATAGAGTGCACAGGTCTCATATACAGCATCTAATAGTGTAATGGTGTAAAGAAGTAGAGATGTGATCACATAAGAATTTATAACCTAAGTCTTAGCCAATTACAGGACAAGGGATGAATACAAACATATTGAACTGCTCAGGATGACTGGGTTTATACTGAAATGGAGCATAGTTTAACAGAGTCTCTCAAGTTAGGGCCCTTCTCTTTTTGTATCCACCCGACTATGAAAATCTGAGAGGAAAAAGTGAATTAGTATGATTAGTAAAAAGATCCTGACAGGAATTTGGGAAAAGAGACAAAAAGTTGTTTGATAGCAAATGTTGAATGTCAATAATTACTGAGCGAGTTTAGTTGATACATCAATATTCAAAGTCGTTTTTAAAATAAAATCTTGAATTTAAAAAATTACAATTGTATTCTTCCATGAAACATCCATTGATTCACTGTTGTAAATAAACAATTATATTATTTAGATGATGTGTTTGAACTAGGATAGTAACTCCCATGACCTTAAGATTTGCCTTACATCACTATCATTTAGAGTATGCTAAGTAGCAACATAGTTCTTGCCTTGAGTCTGGAAGACCTGAGTTCAAATCTGGCCTGACACACTTCAAAGCTATGTGACCCTGAGTAAAGTCACTTAACTTCTGTTTCAGTGTCTTCATCTACAAAATGAAGGTGATAATAATTACACCTAATTCCCAGTGTTGCAGTGAGGGGGAAAAATCAGAATATTTTTAAGGCACCTTACAAATCTTAAAGCTTTCTTTCAGTGGTAGTGGTGGTCTAAGAAAATGTGAGGAGCTAAAAGTGATCGAATTATTACAGAAAGTAGTTGATTAGCTGCAAAGAGTTAAGCCTCACTAGTCACAGATTGCTCAGGTTTTAAAGATGCACATGCATTTCTTGCTAACTACATTTTCAGCATCTGTATTAAAATGGGAGCTCCTCCTCCAAGGGAAGAGTAATAGCAGAAGTATGATGAAATATATAAGGCAAAAGCAATGTCTACTTTTTTTGGGGGTACTGCGTCTATACTTTGGCAGAAAAGTCTTCTTCCCGATTGTGTCATACTCAGACTAATGTGAAAAGTCCCCATTCCATGAGCACATGATGGTGGGATGACCTTGGTATAAGAAGTAGGTATGTTTAGGTGGGGAGCTGATTCTGTGGATCAATTAAGTGATCACTTAAATGAAAATTAACATGTTTCTAAAATGTTATAATGTGGGATAATTAGGAGGCTGGAAGCAAGGTGAAGGAGCCTTTGTTTAGGTTGAAAATGGAGAATATTGAAATTCTCCCATTTAGATTTCTCCATCTTCTATCTTGAGAAGACCTATAGAGGAAATTAAAATCTAATTTTTTAAAGAAGTGTTTTGTAAGGCATGAGAAAGGGAACTGGGAATGCACATTACTAAGTAGATAGTTTGCTCTGCTTTATCTGGACTAGCTACCTAGTTCAAATATGAAGGACTTGGAGTCATTCTTCCAAACTATAATTGGTCAGATGATATGAATAATCAGTTCTTAAAAGTAATGTAAACTACAGGGTAACCCAAAAGTCATGATGTCATAACAACTTTTTGAAAATTCTTTTTGTTTTTCACCATTTATGAAATTTGATTTTTTCACATGTAATATAAATGCATTTCCTATATATACTGTAATATAATGCTATGGCATTTTAAATTTAATAAAGTTGTTATTATATGTTGGAACCCCTTCATGACTTTTGTATTAATCACCGAATGAAAGACTTTTTCAGAGCATTACTTTTTTTTAAAAATGTAAACAAATTTTTTTTAAAAAAAGCTTTGAGGTTTCAACTTCTTTGCCAACAAATGTCAACAGTGAAGAGATTTGGGGAAGACAAGTTACATTAATACAATGTTGATGGAGCTGTGAGTTGATACAACCTTTCTAGATGGTTATTATATAAAGCAAGTGACAAAAATGGCAATTACCTTTAAATTAGACATTCTCTTACTAGGTACATATCTGAGAGAGGTCTAAGATAGAAAAATAAACACATATACATACATATGTGTGTATGTATGTATGTATGTATGTATATATGTATGTATGTAATCCAAAACACAATACCTATCCATAGGTTGGGAGATGACTATCCACATTAGAGTACAAGAATAAAATTAAATGTTATTGTGCTACAAGGAAAAAGCAAATATGAAAAATACATAAAAACCAAGGAGTCCTTCTATGACCTGGTGCAAAGTGAAGTGAGCAGAACCAGGAAAACTATTTTCAATAACTACCATATTATAAATGGAAAGAGTTTAAATAAAATCAAAACTAAAAACTGTTCGACTATAATGAACAAATTTGGCTTCAGTAAGAGATATGAGATTGCACCGTCTTTTTTGGGAGGGGCACTATAGTTGAATTGATAGTCTTGGTTGTTTAATTTTGCTGAATTGCTTTCCCCCATACCGGTTTGTTTTTTTTTCTTTGTTACAAGTACTAACTTTCTCAATTGGGAAAGGGAAGCAATATGTTGGAAATGAAGGTGATATAAATAAATATAAATGTCAATGTAAATATAAATATAAACATAAATATAAATATATAGATACATATTTTAAGTCCCTTTCATTTTTAACACCTTTAACTCGTTAATTTGACATCTTTCAAACAAAAGGGGCCACACCTAATAAGAAGCATCTGTCTTCTGTGGTGGACTTATCCCAGGGTTAAATTGGTAAGGAGGGGGTAGGATTGGAAAGGGAATTACTTAACCCATGATTATTACCTCCACAACAAACTCATACACACACACACACACACACACACACACACACACATACACACACACACACACACACATACATACACTCAGGTTATGACTTACTTCAGGATGAAAGCCATGACAGGACTCTGGCCGCCTTCTGATTTTCTGTGACTTCAAGCGTTCACACTTAAGGGATTCGTTATGTTTACTATAGTTAAGGAGCAATCTTAAGTATGTTACCTTTGAATACAGTTTTCGAGAGCCTAGAATGTGTACATAAACTCCCTTAAGGACTTCTCTCTTGGCCCTTTCCCTGCCCCCACTCAAGAAAAGATTGAAATAATATCTTGTCCTCTTTTCCCCTAAAAGCTCAGAATACTTTGAGAATCAGCCATGTAATTTGATGAAGAATTCTGATTTACTTTAAATAATTGGATTTCATGCCAACAGCTCATCAGATAAAAAAGAGAATGTTTTCTTTTCCTGATTCTTGATAATTCCTTCCACCTTCACGCACAAGCAGCAGCATGTGTGGATGTGTGATTTCTGCAGGTGCTTGGGCTTGCCCAAGAAAGGATATACCTGATCTCAATTGGAGCCATAGTAATGGGTGACACAGAATCACAGGCACATTGGTTATCGACCACCACCATGAACAGATTGCTGCTGGGGATCTGTTGGATGACAAAGGACCTACAAAAGCAAAAGACAGAAAATCTTAGTCATCACCTGCCATCCATGAAGCAGACTCATAAGGGAGCCATTTACATGAAGATGTCAAGGACCTATGACTTCATCTGTGTGAGAAATCACTATGCCAATACTGACCACAACCTGTCACTTAATCTTCTACAGAGTTGCCTGAAGTACCAAGGCTTTTTAAGTGTTCCCATGGCCAGGAAACTAGCATGGTTTGAACCTAGTTATTCCTAATTCAATTTCCAGCATGCTACCAGAGAGTCTCTTAAACAACAAACATAATGCTTGGGAAATTGATGAAAAAATCAAGCAACCCTATTCTCAGTGACTCTCTACTGAAGCTACCAAAAGTATGTTCATTTGTTAAGCTGTGGTACTGTCTCTTTTATTTCTTTTTTTTTTGCTGAAATGGAGAGTTAATGTTCAAAATCAACAGGCATAGATTTAAGGTTTATAGTAAAGAGGAAAATGTGCTATATACCACAGCCCAAATCATAGAGATATAATACATTAAATTCAACAACTCAAATAGATTCCACAAGTATTTATTAAGTACCTACTCTGTTCTAGGCACTATATTGGGAGGCACAAATAAAAGAACAAATACAAATAAGAAAAAAACAAAACAAACCCCTAAATTTGTGTTGCCTTTAAAGAGCACTCATTCTACTGGTGCCTGGTCAGGGGTTATGTCATGTCCATTGATAAGCAAATACTTCACACACACACACACACACATACACACACAGAGTAAATGCAAAGTAATTTTGGCTAGAATGGGGTACCAACATCTGGCATGGTGGGAAGACCAAGACATTTTTCATACAAGAGCTAAGCTTTGAAGTAAGGACAGAATTTTAAGAGGAACAAATGAGTGAATTCCAATCATGCGAGCCAACCTATGCAAGGACACAGAGAAGGGAAGTTGAATGTAGAATATGAGGAACAACAGGTAGTCCAGTTTGTCCAGAATATATGTGAAGGGAAATAATGTGCAGTAAGCCTGTAAAGGAATGCTGCAACTATTATTGTGAAGGGCTTTAAATACCAAACAAGAGGACATAGTTTACCCAGAAGACAAGAGGGAACCACAACAATAAAAGAAGTGATGTGACTTAACTTTCACTTTAGAAATCTTCTGAAGTTGAAAGTCTAGTAGAAAGAGATATGGTGCATATATGCAAAAGTCAAGTCAACAAGCATTTATTAAGTGCTTACTATATGCCATGCACTGTGTTATTCTCAGGTATGCAGTTTCAGGTGAGGTAAGAGGGGGAAAGGTTGGCATTGACTGGGGAAATCTCGGAGGCCTTCCTGGATTAGATGGCATTTAAGTTAGTCTTTTAGAGGTAAGTTGGAAATTCACATGAAAAGAAAAGAGGAAAGAAGATGGCATTTTATGTCTAGGAAACTGAATGAGTGAAGTCACAGAATCAGCAAAGTGTGGAGTATGGAGAGGGAGGTTCAAGAAGAACAGTTTGTCCAAAGCATAGGGCATGTGGAGGAAAGAAATATGAAACAGAAGGATGGAGAGATCGAGTGATGCCACATTGTAGAAAACCAGAAGTCAATCAATTTCTGTCTCCTGATATTCACCAGACTGAAATCATCATCTTCGCCAACAAGGAGTTCATTTGGATTTGACCCTTTAAAGGCTATATTTTTCATCTTAAGCAAATAGAAAGCCTAAGGGCATCCAAGGTTATTTTTGCTTAATGAAACATCCTGACAACTTAAGGGAAGAGACCAAGATACAAATCTCCTCCTTTCAAACCCTTCATCAGATCACCCTGGTCTAGGTCATTTCCTTCATCCCCTCTCATTTCATGTTCCTCTTCTCTCAGTGCCCCATTGCTAGTTCTCCTGAATTTAGTGCTTTTTTTCTGACATTACCACCCACAATTTATCATGTCTGTATCTTATTTGTACATATTTATTGTTGTTTCCCTTATCACATTATGAACTCTTTGAGAATAGGCATTGTGTTTTGCCTCTCTTTGTATGCCCAAAACTTAGCACAGTGCCTGGAGCATTGTTATTGTTGCTGTTTGTCCTTCATTTTTGGTGGTGTTGTTTGTTTGTTTGTTTGTTTTTTGGTGAGGCAATTGAAGTTAAGTGAACTGCCCAGGGTCACACAGATAGTAAGTGTCAAGTGTCTGAGGCTGGATTTGACCTCAGGTCCTCCTGAATCCAGGGCCAGTGCTTCTACTGCACCACCTGGCTGCCCCGTTTGTCCTTCATTTTTGAAAAAGACCATGACATCAAGAGATTATGTCATGACTTGCAGTGAATTGGATTTAAGTGATGAAGGGCTGTGCAACCTCACTCTCTCCTCTGGATTTATCTGGGTCCATTGGCAAGATATGTGCGAGGACAACTGAAGATAGCCCTGAATGTTTAAGGCAATTGGGTTATGTGACTTGCCCAGGGTCTCACATACCTAGTAAGTGTTTGAGGTCAGATTTTCACTCAGGTTCTCCAAATTTCAAGGCCAGTGCTTTATCCACTATATCACCTACCTTTCCCCTAGTGAATAGTAGGTGTTAAAGAAATTCTAGTTAACTGACACATATTTAGCCTCGGTCTAACAAAGTACTGGGACTTTTTTTCCTCTACAATAACTGTAGACTATCTAGGTCTTCCCTAGCATGTATTTAAGAAGGTTTAAAAAAAAACCCATATAGGACTTTCCAGTTCTGATATTTTAAAGGCAAGGTGACATAATAAGGAGTTAGCCTCAGGGTCAGGCAGACCTATAATGGAGGATTTCCTGTGCCACATAATAGGACTGTGTGACTCTGGATCAGTCATTAGCTCTTGGTGCCTCCAGATAATTCTCAAGGATTCTAAGTTGTAGAGGAACAGCTGACCTGCATGGGCAGAAATTTCCTATAGCAATGCAGTCACAGGTCTGCTCCAAAAGGCTTAGAAAACCCTATTTAGGAATTGCCAGCAATAATCAATAAGTGCTTACTATATGCCTGGAACTCTGCTGTGCACTGGGCACAGTGCTGGTGATTTAGAGACAGAAATAAGAAGCCCCTATGCTTGAAAACCTTATATTCTATGAAAATAAACAAGAGGATTATGTAAACAGATCCAAAATATGTTGATTAGTTATTTTTCAATCACATATGACTCTTTGTGATCCCACTTGGGGTTTTCTTGACAAAGATACTGGAGTGGTTGGCTATTTCCTTCTCCAGCTCCTTTAATACATGAGTCAACTGAGGCAAACAGGGTTCAGTGACTTGACCAGGATCACACAGTGAATAAGTGTCTGAAACCAGATTTGAATTCAGGAAGACAAGTCTTCCTGACTCCAGGTCCGGGACTCTATCCACTGTACCACCTAATTGCCCATAGATAGAAGATATACATAAATTAAATAGAAGACATTCATTGTCTGAGCTGGGAGAGGCACTAGGGAATAGACCACTCTAACTTGAGGAAGGAATATGAGCTCAAATCTGACTTCAGATACTTTGCTAGTTGTATCAACCTGGGCAAGTCACTTAACTTCTGTCTTCCTTATTTTCTTTATCTGTAAAAAGGAAATCATAAGAGCACTTACTTCCCAGGATTGTTGTGAGTATCCAATGAGATATTAGTAAGGTCCTTAGCAGTGCCTGGAACATAGTAGGCACTTAAAAATGCCTGTTTCCTTCCTTTCTTCTTTCTCTATTCAGTATAACAAACTCTCTGAGGATAGCCAAAGTGAAGCTGACTGCATTTATTTCCCCAAGCTGTAAGATACTGAGGTAAAGGTTGTTTTCTATAAGCACTGGATATTAATGCCTGCATCTGACCTAACAATTAAAGCTAGTCAAGTTTCCCTGTTCTTAGCTGGTTTTTCTGGTTCCCTTCAGTGTACAGCACAGCACAATGACCTGACCTTGCTAAACCCTGGGTCCCTCTGAAGCCACTCACACCAGAGGAAAGTGCTCTATCTATGACTCACAGAGCAGAGCCAGTGCCAAGGACATCAACATTCGGCTATTTCCATAAAAAACCGACTCCTCTAAACAGAAACACACTTCGTGCAGTGATGCCCCAAACCCAGCTGACGGTGACTCTGGGCTGCAGGCATGGGAGCCCCATGAAATAGGGATGTGATAAGCCCTCCATCCTTGGGCTGTTCAGAATCTCCCACTCCACTCTAACCTGCTCCTGCCACAGATGAAATATCACTTGTGAGGTTAAGTTCAGAGAAGCCGCTGCAGCTGTCTTGAATAAACTCAACACTTAGCAAGACCAAATACACTCTAGCACTTAGGGTAAAATATATGATTGGTTTCATGGTCATTTCCACTAATATTCGGATTTCAGATTGCACCAGAATCCTTTCTTCTAGTATCCAGAGGACAACAAGAATAGTTGCCGGTGGCTTTTCTTTCAAATCGTTATTTTCTGAAACCATGCAGATTCAATGTCAATGATGAAAAGACAGACATTTTCCTGACCCATTTACTATAATGAGCTAGAATTTCTCTGTGGAGAGGAGTAGAGTGGTTTGCTAAATATTTTAATTCCCAATGAAATTATTAGCAACAATGACCATGATAATAATCTGGTTTGACTAATTTTCCCCCATAAATCAATATTCTGTTAATATCCCTTTTATGGTCAATATTGCATAGTATATTACACAGATGGATAAAATAGCCACTTTTTGTAGTTGAATAAATTATTATAGTTAGTAATAATAACAGCAACAATAACAATAAATTACCCCAAGTAATACAATCTAAGCTGCCTGAGGGGGTAAAAAAAATAATTCCTTTCTATCTTTATCTCTGTTTTGCTCTTTCTTTCTTTCTTTCTTTCTTTCTTTCTTTCTTTCTTTCTTTCTTTCTTTCTTTCTTTCTTTCTTTCTTTCTTTCTTTCTTTCTCCTTCTTTTCTTCTTTCTTCTTCTTTTCTTCTTTCTGTCTCTTTCTGTCTCTTTCTTTCATTCTTTCCTTCTTTAGCTCTCTTTCATTCTTTCCTTCTGTCTCCTTGTAATATACCCAATACATAACACAGCACCTGAAACATGACACGTTTAATAAAAGCTCACTAAACTGAATTGAGATCTCTTGACTTTACTGTACCTGCTTCCTCAATTCTAAAATGGAGATAGAAATCTATCCCTAAATATCTCATGGATGCATGGGTGCATGCCTGGGGATATCAATTAGAAGAATTAATAAATGTGAACCTACTTTGAAAAAATCTGGCATGCTCTCTATATTATAAAATATGTGCTTTGTGGAAATCACTTAGTGTTATCAACAACAACAACAAACTACTAGCCTACCTCAGACACTTAACTAGTTATTGACCTATTACATGCCATCCTCAGTTTTCTCATCTGTAAAATGGGGATAATAACAGTTTTTACCTCATAGGATTGTTTTGAAAATCGAATGAAATAATATATGTCAAAAGCTTTGCAAATTGTCTATCACTATGAAAATGTGATCTATTCTTATTATGGTGTTATAGTAGCTGCATTATTTCTCCACTCCCACTCCATCCATTCATAGAATCCTGTGTTCTTAGAGATTGCTGCCCCCTTGTCTACATTCCTGATGAACTGTCTTACTTACTGTCCTTGTATGTGAAATGTCATAGACAGTCCCCACACCTTTGGACTGATTGTTCCCAATAGCGGGAATACTGTTTTGCTTCCCTGCCACTTCTTAACATTCTTGGGTCATCTCAAGGCCAAGTTCAGCAGCAGCTTCTACAAGTGCCTTTCTTGTTTTCCCTAAGCACAGTCCCTTACCCCATTGTGCCACCTCATTACTTTATTTTTGTTTTGTTTTTTGTGTTTTTTTTGGTTATTTTTTTTGGTTTTTGGGTGAGGCAATTGGGGTTAAGTGACTTGCCCAGGGTCACACAGCCAGTAAGTGTCAAGTGTCTGAGGCCGGATTTGAACTCAGGTCCTCCTGACTCCAGGGCCAGTGCTCTATCTACTGCACCACCTAGCCGCCCTACCTCCTTACTTTATATTAAAAATGTCTGAGGGATGTATGAATATGTTGTTCCTCCTGATAGAATATAAGTTGCTTGAGGACAGGAAATGCTCTCTTCTTTTATCTTGGTTTTTCCAGTCACTTACATGCCATAGGTGCCCAATAAATGCTTATTGAATTGAACCACAGTACATTCATTATGGCTTTGTTTAGGTAGGGGAAGTTCTCTACATTCTGTTTGGGAAAAAAATGACAGTCCACTACAAAGGTATTGCCAACGGAAAGATTAAATACTTTTCCATATTTTAAAAACTTACTGTCTGTACATTAAAATGATGCGTTGGAGGGATCTGGGCAATGTTAACTGGAAGTTTCTGTGCACGCTATATCTTTCTGGTCCAGTGTGCAGAGCTGAACTCTATAAAACACACCTCCAAGCAGCTGGGCCAAGGAGCGGGGCTGACGTCAGCGTCCTGGAGCATCTGGGGCTTGGCGGCCTTGCATGTGGGAGAACAGGGGCCCATAAAAAGGCCAGGAAGCACATTCCTGACCAGAGAATGACAACGGCAGTTTATGGGCAGGAACAGCTCAAAATAAATGAGGTCCCACAGTGGGTGCATATGTGGGGGAGGAATGGGGGAGGTAGTTCTGATGTGTCCACTCCTAGGACTGAAACAACCCAGTCCTTGCCTTTTCCCAGAATTCAAGAAAAGGAAGCAGGAGCAAATGGGAGGCTAACGATGCTCAAGAATCAGTGACACATTCTAGGTTTCTTCCTCAGATATTTCATTTTTATGCCCAAATCATCTTAAGGTGCTTTCTTCCTAGGCATGTGGACCTATGGACAAGTGGCTGAAATGGAGCTAGGGTGCCATGGTTAAGAAAGGCCACTTGATGGCCTTTTGTCCTTCCCTACCTTTCCACAAGATTGGTGCCCTTTGAATGGAACCCTCCACTGTAGCTCCCAACAACTCACTCTCAGAGACTGCCTTGACAAAGCACTTATCTTCCATCAACCTAGTCAAAGGGGGGGGGGTTATTCATATCATTCGCCCCTTCCTTCAGATAAGACTAAGACCCAGAGAAACAACTTATATATCCAAGGTCACAGTTCTCTTCTTCCTTGAAGTATCTTGGCTTATGTTTCTGTATTATTGCCTATCCTTACTCAGCAGAAAGTAAACCCCTCAAGGACAGAGATGGTGGTTCATTATATCACCATATGCCCAGCTACTCCTCAGCCTAGCACCTGCCAATTGGTTGGAATGGATTCTGATCAGTTCTTGTTTCTAGTGTGCCTCATGATCTCTCTAGAAAATCATTTAGGGGATCATAGCAAATGCTTGTTGAATGACTGAATGATCACTGAATGAATCGGGGTCAGGATTTAGAAGATTCAGAAGAACCCAGGTCTCCTGCCCCCAGATGCATACTACTTTTCACTATAAAACACCATCTCATTAAAAATCCTTCACCCTTGAAAAGAAGAGAGGTACTATCACCATATAGGTGATATGGTGGATAGAGCCCCATCCCTGGAGTCAGGAGGGCCTGAATTCAAATCTGTTCTCAGACACTTACTAGCTGTGTGACCCTAGATAATTCACTTAACAAGGATTCCCTCAAAAAGGAAAAGAAAGAAAAAAGTACAAATGAGAGACTTTCAACATTCTATCAAATAGTGAGTGGCAGCTACATACTTCTCAGGGTCATAGAATTCAAATTAGAAGGTGGATGGGAGGTCATGTAGCGCAACAACAGAATAAACTAAGAGGTACATGCCATACACCCCCAAATCTAGCACTTGGCTAACAGGTAGAATGTTCAAACTATCAACTGGAGAGACCTCAGGCAGGTTCCATGGGGAAACAAGGAAGCATTAAGGATTTGGGGAAACCCTGTGGCTGTTCTTCATGGGGCTGAATGGAATCCCTGCCTCTTCATTGGGGCCCTTGAAATGCCAGTGCAACCCTGGCACTCCAGAGTTTCCTTCTTGGTTTTGTTGGAGTCAGCTAGATGGCACGGTGGATAGGGAGAAAGGGACTTCTGGAGTCAGGAGGACCCAAGTTCACATCTAGCCTCAGATACTTGCTAGCCATATGATCCTGGACAAGTCACTTAACCTCTGCCTCAGTTTCCTCATTTGTAAAATGAGTCTAATAAGAGTACCTACCTACTAGGGATGTGGAGATTAAATGAGATAATATTTATAAATTGCTTAGTGAAGTGTCCAGAACATTTTTGTTGATCAGTTATTTTCAGCCCCAGCTGACTCTTTGTGATCCTATTTGGGGTTTTCTTAGCAAAGATACTAGAGTGGTTCACCATTTCCTTTTCAGGCTCATTTTACAGAGGAGGAGCTGAGGCAAACAGGGTGAAGTGACCTTTCCAGGGTCACATGGCTAGTAAGGTTCTGAGGAAAGATTTGAAATTAGGTCTTCCTGACTCTAGGCCCTTCAGTTTATCCACTGGGCCACCTAGCTGTCCCTTCCAGGGTATGGCAGAAGTTACATGCATGCTCATTTCTCTTCCCTTTCTCTAAGTTTTTAATGCACCCACATCTTCTTGCCCCCACCTATTTTATTCTCTTCTTGGTGCATGGATCATGCCTTTTCCTTCCCTTGGATCTTTCACTGGACCAAGCTTTGACCTAGTTAGCTATAAAACATATTGTGCCACAGGGTTCTTGAAATCAAAGCTCAGCTACTATTCATATTTGAGTAGTTAAAGGAGTGGTTCAGGGGGAGTCCTAATAATGACATATCCTAGTAAAGGAGAGAGGGAATTAGGCATGATTTTCAAAGCTGCTTGTCCAAGCAGTTGCTTGGATTAAGATTATGATAAAATAAAGAAGGGCAGCATGGTCACTCATGCCAGGATGGCACCCACATCCATGGACCCTTCCTCCTTGCGAAGTGTGGTAAGTGGGGCATGTGCTTCTTGGCTTATGCCAAGACAACCCAGAATATTGCCTGCTTCTGACTGGCACATGATTCACTTTGCTTTTCTCATGCCATTTTAGTTAAAGAGTAGACTTCAGCCTCTAAATGAGGAGTTGAAAACTACTTGCTCAAAGAATTAGAGTCCCAAGGTTACAAAGGATATTGGTGCTGATCCAGGCCAACATGGCAGAGAATCTCCTCTGCTACAAGACCAGTTAGTGGTCAATGAGAGCTTTTGTTTGAAGAATTCAATGATGGCGAACCTTCTTCTTGATTCCATTATCCTTCAGGAGAGCTTAAATTGCGAAGATATTCAGATGTTTGAGGTGTGTCTGATGTGTGGGGGTGTAGGGTGGATTCTTAAGTCCCACCTCTTCATTTTACAGATGTAGAAACTGAGTCCCAGTGAGATTCAGAGACGTATTCATAATAACACAAGTAATTGGTAGCAGAGCTAGGGGCTGAACACAGATTCTCTAACACCAAATTTAGGTACTGTTGTTAGTATTAGTATTCATTTTCATTTTGATTTCTCTATGGCCATTACTATTGTTCTCAAAAGGTCCCATCAGAAGACTGACGCAATTCATTGTCTCTAGTCCATTAAGTACTGGGAAAGAGACAAGACGGCAAGAGAGGGATCTATAATTCAATCCAATTTGATTCAATGCTATAAACATTTATTAAGGCCTAGCACATAGTAAGGCACTGTGCCAAGTGCTTGGGACACAAAGAAAGGCAAAAACAAATTAACAAAAAAAATGAAAATCATCCTGGGGGCTGAGATTATTATAAGGAAAAACTAAAGTTTCTTGAGTGCCACACACAATGCTCTCTATTCTTTAGAATTTGATTTCCCTAAGTCTCTTTCTCATGGAATCGCCACATTCCTCCCTGTCCCACCCTATATCCCCACACATCAGACACACCTCAGCCAGAGGGATGCTGTGTGGTTTCTTCTTTCCATCTCTGCATCTCTCTCTCTGCCTTTCTTCTTTCTATCTGTCTCTCTCTGCCTCTCTCTCTCTCTCTCCTCTCTCTCTCTTCTCTTTCTCTCCAAACTTTTACTGGTGTGGGAAAAGTTCTATGTCCTCCAAGTTAAGTGTGGAGATTAAATGGTGCCAGTCCATTGTCTACAACATTTGTTATATTCAATTATAATTTTTTTTTAATTCCCACAATAGAAGCATTATGGCATTCCCTTTGTGGCAGCTTCTCATTGATGCAGGCAGTAATATAAAGAGCTGAGGATGAGGCTTTGTCTAGAGATCACAATGTTCTGCTGGCATGCTGATTATCTTGGAGACAGACTGAGTCAAGAAGAGCAGCAACTCATGCCTGGGCCCACGGAAGCTCATCTCTCATTTATGGTACAGATGCACACCTAGAAACCAGCCTGGACAAGGAGTCTTGTCCAAGGTACTGTCATCAAAAGGCAGGTGCCTTGGAGGCATTTGAAAGGGAAAGAAAAAGCCAGCAAGAGAAACAAGAAAGGGGCCATCCCAAGAGGAAGGGAGGTTCAAAACAATTGTCAATAAAACACAGTTTCTATAAGACACATTACTTCATTGTGGGTGGGTTTGTATTTTTGCTTGTAAGGTCCCCAGATAATCCCCAGGAATTAGAACATACCCAATTTCCCTCTAATCTTGGAGGGAGTGTGTGACACCAGGTACCAGCATTGCCAGGATGATTGGCATTTCTTTGAGGCTATTTCTTTCTAGGCAGAAGTCTTTACTCCTGAAAATAAGGTGAAGACGAATTGAAAAACCATGGACTGCCATGCTCAGCACGAGAGTCTGGTTTTCTGCAATTACACAGACCACATAGTTTCTGCCTTAAAGTTCCAGATCCTTTTTGTAAGATCATTGGTGACTTGGGGCAGCTAGATGGTGCAGTGGTTAAAGCACTGGCCCTGGATTCAGGAGTACCTGAGTTCAAATCCGGCCTTAGACACTTGACACTTACTAGCTGTGTGACCCTGGGCAAGTCACTTAACTCCCATTGCCCCTCAAAAAAACAAAACAAAACAAAACAAAAACAAAAAAAAAGATCATTGGTGACCTTTCTTTACAGAATAATATTGGAAAAATTCATGTTTAACTTAGCAAACTGTAACAACAATATGTGAACTGCTTGAGGGCAGGGATGCCCTTTTGCCTTGGGTAAGAATTTAATAAATTCTTGTTGATAAATTAATTGATTGAACAATAATGTGATGAGAATTCTAATGATATATGAAGGCTTCACTGATGAAGTAATTGGGTAGAATTTTATTGATTCCATTTTTGGAAAATTCAATCAGTAAATCATTATCAAATATATACTAGAGGCCAGACTCTGTGTTAGAATCTGCTGATTCCAAGTCAAAAATTACATTTTTTCTAATATGGAAGGATATTTATGAACTAGATTTGAGGAGAAAGTCTGGCAATCTTTACACAGAAGAACATTTAAATTCAAGACCATAGTGTCTGCTCATGGAATAACTAAAGGTAGAATAGATTAAAAACTCTCGGCAGACAGGGGCTGTCTCATTTTTGTCTTTGTAAGACAGTTTTTGCCCTGTAGTAGATGCTTTATAAATGCTTGCTGAGTGATTGAGTGAATAAATGAATGATTGAATGAATGAAGATGTTCTATAGGTTAGGTTTCAAGTTAAAAGGAAAAGAAAGGGAAAAACGGAGGAAGAAAGGATGGGAGGAAGGAAGGGAAATAAAAGATAAGAAAGAAGGAAGGGGAATAAAAGAAAAGAAAGGAGGAAGGAAGGGAAGAAGAAAAGAATGGGAAATAGAACAAAGGAAGGAAAGAAGGAGAGGGAAGGGGGGAAAGAAGGGGGACTAGCAAAAAAGGCATGAAAGACAAGATTTAGAGAGGTCAGAGAAGATCAAGAAGAACATGGGGGTCTTTAAACCTGAGGCATGAAAGATCATCCCAAAGGAGACAACTGCCAATAGACAAAAGCTTCCAATGGTCCAAAGAGGCTGAAAACCACAAAAGAGCATTAGTTCTCTTCCATTTGGGGCCAGGGTGAGAGGTGTACCACCCAGGAGAGTGAGATGGCCCAAGTTCCGAGGAAGGAATAGGGTCAAGTTTTTTGGATGCTGCCCTCTGCTTGGGCCTATGTGACATTTCCTAGTGCACTTTTTGATGCACCCAAGCCTCTCCATACACCTTCCTCATGAAAAGCTCTTTTTGAATGGTGATGAAGGACTGAACCCATGTTCCATTTTTCTGCTTTTTTTCCCTGAACTGAGCCTTCTTCACAGGCATCAGGGCTGCTCTTCGTGTATGACTTGGGCAGTTGTTAATTCATCACAACAGATAGACGCAAAATGGGCTAGCTAAGCTTGGTGATACTTTTAGACATGAAAAATTCAGGTTCTCACTACCATGCTCTGTGCTCAGGGGGACATACTTTTCCATGCACCGTTCATACAGTAGGCAGTAACAATGAACACATGGCCTATATACTCTTAATTCCTAGACATGTTTAAAACAGTTCAACAGAATTAATTTAATATGTCCATAGACATTTACAGTTTGCTTTTTTTTAGAAAGAGCTAAAGCCCAGGGTAATTCATTCCCAGATGTCTCAGGTTCATTCGTGTGGTTTGATAAAAGACCAAGGACCATGAACAGTATAGGATATAGGATACATGAATCATGCATACCTGACAGTCCCTGAAAGGAGGTTAAGATGGTTGGTGGGGAGGAGAGGATCTATTTCTTGTCCAGTCAAATATTAAAATATAAACATGGTTAAGAAATGAAGCAGAGGAAAAATAACACTCCCCCACCCCTAAAATGAAGCAGAGAGAAAATGACACTCCTCCACCCCCAAGATCAAGATAGAGAGCAGCTCTGGGGTTGAGCCCTTCTTGGGAAGGAAGTGTGAATGGGGCCCAGCAAAGGGACCCCGCCATCTGTCAACTTCCAGGTGACCTTTGACCTTATACACCTTCATGTCCTCCTGGTCAATTTCAGATTTGCCTGCTCATGAGGAAAGGCCATTTCAGGAAAGCCCAGGATACATCCTGAAGATAAATTATGGGGCAGAGGCTAGTGACAAGGCTCGGCTAGTGTTTTACTCCCAAGGAAAAGATGAATGTTGAGGTCATTCTGAAAGCTTCTGGGAAATTCATAGAGGTAGAATATTTCCTAAAGGAAATATTCAGAACACCTAAATGCTCAACATTTTAGAGATGAACCTGCAAGTGTCAGCCCACGTCGTGCAGATGCTTGGGTGGTATACAAAATGACCAAAGTTTACATAGGCACTGCCAATAGACAATGAACTTGACTGGAAATGAGCAAGATAAAGAGAGGACTGGATCTCATATTGGATACTAGGCAACACCCCCCATGGTTCTAAACTGCTCTTTGCTGTGAAAATAATTCATTTACTTATTTACTTATGTACTTGCTCATTTACTTACTCACCCATTTATTTATTTGTCTGTTATTATTGTTGTTGTTATTGTTAATTAGTTACTGCCAAAGTTCCTTTAGGAGTTATGCAGGACTGCAGACCATGGAATAGCATAACCTTAGAGCAATGAAGACTGAAGGTGACTCCAAGTGTAATAATGGAAGGGCTGAAGGTGGTCATAAGCTGCCCATTGAATTATATCAATGAGCGCTTGTGGATTGGAAGTCAGAAATGATGGGTTCAAAATCAAACTCTGTACTTTCTAACTATGTGACCTTTGAAAAATCAGTTTCTGGATCTTTGAAGTGAGGGAGTTGAGCTAGATCATTTCAGAGATACTTTCTAGTCTTAAATCTGTGATCCTCTACTCCATGGACATAATTTAACATCTCTGAGTATCAGCTGCTGTATGACCTGAGGCAAGGACAACCTCTCTGAACTTCAATTTCCTCATCTATGCAATGAAGAAGTTGTATCTCCAAAGTTCCTTCTAGCTCTGCTATGATGTGCCTTTGACCTTAGGTAACAGAAGTGGCCTCTGCAATTGGGAAGATGAGAGATGCACCTTTGAAAAGCTAAGCTCCTTCAGTGTGGTTCTTTATGATACAAGAAGTTTTCCTTTTGAACTTTTGCAGCAGCTGCATTTTTAGAGACCTTAGCTAAAGTGAGAGCTTAGCATCCCAGAATTGAGAAAAACAAAAATCTCATTTGGTTTGGCAATCTGATCTTGGGACAGAATCACACACCTCTATAAACATTTTGAGGTTTGTTTTATGGTTTGGAAAATACAGTGGTAGCTTCAGAAAAGGGAATGGAAATCAGTGACATCATATTGGCCATTATCACAGAAAGAAAATAAAACACAAATCCCAAACTACAAACAGTATTATATGGACCCATTAAACAGATAGCTAGCTAGCTAGATGAACAGATGTTGGGATGGGGAGAGGGATATATGGATAGATAAATAGATTCTTCCCACTAAGGAAGCTAAGCTGAGATGAGAACTTCTCAGAATAGGATGTTTTGTTTTGCTTTTCACTAGCAAATATTCAAGATGACTGAAACACAGATGCAAAATAACAAAGGATCTTCAAAGCCCTAACCATCCTGGAAGACATCATATTAAGGGCAAAGAGAATGGATTTAGAGACAAAGAACTTGGGTTGAAATCCAATCTCTGTCACCAGTGTGACTTTGGACAAATCACTTCCTCTCTTTGGCCCTGCACTTCCTGTCCTAGAAATTGAAGTGGTGGGAATGAATGGCCTCCAAGATCATTTCTAGCTCTAAATCAATGATCCTGGTATGCTTCACAGGGACTAAGTGACATAGTGAATAGACTGCTGGAACAGGAGTCAGGAGGACCTGAATTCAAAATCAGTCTTGGACATTTACTATTTGTAAATTTGCAGCAGCAGCAGCAGCAGCAGCAGCGGTTGTAGTAATCATAGATCTAGTGCTAAAAGTCCAGATTTCACATGAGGAAAATGAAGACAGGGACATTTAAATGACTTGCCCAAGGACATACAGGCACTCTTCCTAAGAGGTGAGGTTTGTATCCATTTCCTGTGACTGACTAGATAGTCAGTGCTCTGGCCATTGGGTGCTGCTATCTCACCTAACACCTGATTTTGCAGAGAAGGAAACTGATTTTCTGAGAGGGTCAGTGATGAACCCTAACTCACACAGACAGTAAACTGCAGAACAAAACCTCTGACCGCACCCCCCCCTTCAGTGTTTTATTCATGGAATTTCACTGTCTTTTAAGCATTTCCTAATTTTGTTTTGATGATTTCATTCCATCCAGGGTATCTGTTCCCATTCCCTGTCTGACATTACCTTGAAATGACCTGTCACCTTTTATCCAAGCTTTTGGGAGAGGGTCTGGGATTTCAAAATCAAAAACTACCAAGTAAAGCAGACGTGTCTTTGGGGGGATTCTCAAGTCTTCCAGCTTGAGATCAATTTGGCCTGTTTTTTTGTTTGTTTTCAGAGGGACCTTTCTGTCACTCCCCTGCATTCAATGATCTTGACAGGTTGTAGCTGGAGGTTGCTCAGATAGGAGTGGAGTTGGGACTGGTGGCTAAACTGAGGCCAATGGGTTTAAATGACTTGGACAGGGTCACACAGGTACTGAGGTCAGATCTGAACAAACATGAATTTTCTTGACTCCAGGCCTGGCACTCTATCGATCTATTGACTGAGTCATTAAACTGCCCTGCATAGAATCATCATTGACTACAAGTATTTGAAGCTCTGCTCTATCAAAGAGGGATTTAACTTGCTCTGCTTGGCCCCAGAGTTTAGAACCAAGAGTAATGGGTGTGGAGGGGTAGGTTTGATATCAGGAAACCAAAATAAATTCTCTCATCATTGGAGCTTTCCAAAAACAGCATGGCTGTGGTCAGGTATGAGTTGGACTAGTGGTCTCTTGGGTGCCTCCTAACTCCTAAGAGTCATGGCTTCTGTGATGCACTTTAAAAGAAATAAACAAATAAAAACTATTGTTTTCTTTTGAATATGGCTTGGCACCCTTTCCTTCTGTTTTCAGCACTGAATGACCTTGCTTGTTCAGTATTTACCAGACTTTGAATCAGGGGTTCAAATCTCGATTCACATGCTTAAAAGCTACATGACCTTGTTCAAGTGTCTAAAGCTTTCTCAGTTTTGACTTGCCCATTTGTAAAATGAGCATAATAGTAGTCCCTTCTACATACAATTGTTGTGAGAATTAAAAAGATATTATATATGGAAAATGTTTTCCTAGCCTTAAAGCCCTATGTAAATGGTAGCTCTCAATTCTGGCCAAGTATGATGGCTTCTGATGGGGAGTCTTGCAAGCCGCCAGCATAGGCCTAGCCAAACTTTTGAGCAAACCTCATGATGTTGTGCCATAGCCAACTTCACTGGCCTGGGAGGACTGAAGTTTTAGATGCTAATTTCAATATATCCTGAGGAAACATTGCAGAACGTGACTGATGTATTTCTGGACCCAAGTGAAAAGAAGTTAGGCTGAAATATTCAAGTAAATGAGTTTTTTAAAAAATGTTTGTTTTTTTCTTCTACTATGAATTACTAAAGTAATTATCTTAATTCTCCACTTCATATTGCATGTAGAGACACAACCTACAAACATCTTAAGCCAAACCCTAAAGACTCTTACGATGGGGTGATTCTTTGGTGTTTCTTCTCTAGCCAGCCCCACAATCTGCTAGTTAGTACAGCCAAGGTTTTTGAAACTGTCCTTTAAATCCTCCCTCCAGTCTTACTCTGTAGTATGTAGATCTATATGTAATTCTCATGCCCTTTATAATGGAGGGCAGATAGAAAAGGTGATGAAGCAACCAGCCTGGCAGTCCCTTTAATCAATAGCATTAGCAAAATTCATTTGAAAGCCCTCTCATAACCAACATCAGGGCCTCTGGAATCATCAGACTTGTTCTTAACACTGTTTGACTTTAATAGACCCTGGGCATTTGATCCAGTTTTAATCAGGGTTCATTAATCTAAACAATTGTTCACAGTTGCTTTAATTTTACTGATTAGTGGTGATTGTAGCCAAGTTCACACATCCAAAAATCTTTTTGAAGACTTTATGAGCCTGGGTAATACCATTTTAATACGGCATCCTTGGAAAATGAAAGAATTCATTTGGCTCCTGAGAAGAGACCTGGTCTAGAATGAATGTCTAGGTTCAACACAGAAGGGTAATAGAGTTAAGATGGAATAGAAGGCACACAATCCCAGATTCCCCAAATGGGAGCAATGGAAAGGAGTCCAATGGACACCCTTCCGTTATTCATTGGATGAACTAGTCACTTCATCTGTCTCAGTCTTGGTTTTCTAATCTATGAAATAAGCATAAGGAATGGCACCTATGTTCTAGGGCTGATGTGATAATTCAGTGAGATATGTCAGAAAATGCACTTTACAAACGTTTAAGTAACCCAAACATCAGAGCAATTATTGTCAACATCACTAGCCCAGCCTATACATGCAAGGAACCCCCACTACATATGCTAGACAAGTGGTTAGCAGAAAACAAAAGCATCCAATCAGGGTTTCCCAATGTGGAGGCTAAGAACCCCTGAGGGGAGCTATGGGAGAATCACAAGTGATATGAAAATACATGCACCCAACATTATGACGGGCAGTATGGCAAAGGGCTTTAAACTTGAGGCCCCAAAGACCTGTGTTCAAATCATGCTTAAGATGCTGATTGTATGTTAGTTGTTTTTAAAGTAAAGCAACATGCTCTACTATTGACCTGAATGAAATCTTATTAGAATTTAATCCCACTGAAGTTCAGTTTCTTCCTCCATAAAATGGAGATAATATTAACTACTTTGGAACACTGTTAAGAGGCTCACCTAGGGTATCATTAAAATTCTTTGAAAAATTTAAATTGCTATATTTGGAGACCAAATTGGGGCCTGCTCTGGTGATTTCAAATTTGTAGCAAAAATTTATCACTGTGTCCCACCCATATAAATATTATTTCTATTATTCTTATTTTAATGATATAGCACTACTCCCTCCATCAATACAGGGAGAAACTTGCTCTGCTTTAATGGTCTTAGTTGCCTAGGGCACAGAGAGGGGCATGGATCTGCTCAGGGCCACAAAGCTAGGTTGTGTCCAAAGCAGGTCTTGAACCCAGCTCTTGCTGACTTTGGGCTCTCTGGTTTGGGTTTGTCATGCATATAAATTTATAGACATACACATTCCTCTCCAAACAATATGTTATTATTTTCTAGTGTTATTAAGTCTTGCACTGGAGCGATTTCACAAAATAGATTAGCCTTTGCCACATGGTGTTTTCCATGATTAAATATTTTGCTATATAGTAACTCAGTTGTCTTTTAATCCTGCTGATGTTTTTCTCCCCTAAGGGTGGGGAAGTGCATAGTTTTGCTTAGTTAGCTTTGCTTGGAACAAATGTGAAGCCTTATTTACAAGGAAAGGAACAGCTTAACCCAGCAGGCAGAATGCAGGACTTGGAGTCAAAAAAGATCTGGGTTCAAATACTCTCTCTGACACTTACTACCAGCTGTGAGACCCCAAGTTACCTTTGAGACCAAGTAACCTCCTCAAGAAAAGGCAGAGACAAGATTTATAATCCTTACCTCATACAGTAGTTGTGAGGCTCAAAGTAGCGCATCTATAAAGTACTTGGCAAGCTTGAATATACTTTGTAAATGCCAATAATTGTTATTGCCATTTAGATATCTTTTGAGCCAACCATGCACAGTATGACTTGAGGTGATTTCATCTTCAGTTTGAATAAACAACTTATCTCAGACATGTCCCTTGGGCTAGTTTTCAAATATAGGTAAATGCTGGAGTTTCTTAAGAGAGCACAAACTCATTTAAATCATTCCTGAACTCCTCATTGTATTTGGTTATCACACAACTTCTCAATCAAAGACTAATCGATTAATGGCCCAACAATGATCATCGGCCATGAATTTCTTTGACTTTCTTAAATTCTTAAAAAGTCTGGAGCTTGTGCACTTGGGGAAAGAACCTTGTCTACCATCACTATGTCCAGATGCTTCCCTTCATCTTTCCTGCTAAATTACAAACAGATTCCTCTTATCATGTTAGCAAGAAAATAAAGGACCAGTAAAACTGAGGGTTCTATCAATGCATGCATAGTGTTTTCCTGCAGAGCTGGGCTTCTTAAGCTATGATATATCATGGTCCCCTCTGAACGTCTGGGGAAGCCCATGATGTCTTCTCCAAATAATGTATTTAAGTGTATAAAATGAAATACAGAAGAAATGAAAAGTACAAATTACAAATTAAAATCCAAAGGAGATTAGAGGCTGACAAAAATGAAGATATCTTTTCCCCGTCCAGTTGCTAGTATTTCAATGTCCAAGTTCATGGAAATGTATCCACATATATAAGTTCAGGTAAAAGATGCCTGCTAGAGGGGGCAGCTAGGTAGCGCAGTGGATAGAGCGCCAGTCCTGGAATCAGGAGTAGCTGAGTTCAAATCCAGCCTCAGACACTTAACACTTACTAGCTGTGTGACCCTGGGCAAGTCATTTAACCCAAATTTCCTCACTAAAAAAAAAAAAAAAAGAATACCTGCTAGAGAACCAGGAGAACATTGTACACAATATCACCAACACTGTATGATGATCAACTGTGATAGACTTAACTCTTCTCAGCAATACAATGAGCCCAGACAATTTAAAGGATTCCTGATGGAAAATGCTCTCCACATCCACCAAAAAGAACTGTGGAATCTAGATGCAGATTGAACCATACTGTTGCTAATTTTGTTGTATTTCCTTTTTGAGGTTTTTCCTTTTGTTCTGATTCTTCATTCACAACATGACTAATGCAGAAATATGTTTAATGTGATTGTACATATATAACCTTTATCAGATTGCTTTTTGTCTTAAGGAGAGAAGGAAGAGAGGGAGAGAAAAAAATTTAGAACTGGAAATCATATAAAAACAAATGCTGAAAACTATCTCTACATGTAACTATAAAATAATAGAATGCTTCTATGATTACAAAAAAATAATTCCTGCTAGAATCTTGCTTTTACATAGAACTTGTAAGTAGTCATTGTTTTGCCTTTAAGTTGGATTTAGATCATGGGTGCAAATAAAAACATATACCTCAATGTGTGCTTTGGAAAGCACATCTCGCTAAGTGAAAGCTAGAATATCTGTCATGACAGATGCCTCTCAATAAGCTGTAGATATTTGAATCATAGAATGAGATCTGGAGATCTGTAGGTCTGGGAGGAAGCTCAGGGGTCATTTAATGCAACAACAGCATTTTCCATGTGAAAAAACAAAGATATAAAAACTTGCCCACAGTCACTTGTAGGAAGAAGAGCAAGCCTTTGAGCCCAATTTCTCTGATTCCTCATGAAGCCCTCTTTATATTCCCTCCCATTACCTCCAATGATTATTGATGCTTATATTGCACATAAAAGTTTGTCCATTTCTTATCCTTATTTGAGCTTTATACCAAGCTATGGAGGTAGGTACTCTTTGGCTACTCTCTCATTTTTCAGAGGACCAAGGTGATAAAGTCTGAGTCAAACAGCTAATATGTGACAGAGGAGAGGTCTTCTTGACTCGTATAAATTCAGAATCCCATGCACACTATTTATTACAAACTGCTCTCCTCAAATGGAAAAACTGGTGTCTTTGTCACCACTAATTGACTGCTTAACAATCATACTCTTTTTTGTAGAAAATACTATGGGCATCTCACTCTCATTCAGGCACATTGAAATAATTGCTGAATCTGTTGAAGTGGGATTCACTATGAATAGATGTAAATCCCTCAAGTTGGTTATAAAAATAAATTGCACAGATGTAAGATGGGGGAAGATGGTTTTATATATATATATATATATATATATATATATATATATATATATATATATATATATATATATATATTCCCCATATATATATGGAGAGAGAGAGATAAACTGAGAGTTTGACTGGAATACTAGCTCAACATGAGTCATCAGTGTGATGTGGGAGCCAAAAGAATGTCTTAGGCTGTATTGAGTAGCATAGTCAAGTAAGCATTTATTAGGCACCTATTGTGTATCACACCATATGATAAGGATGGCATCAAGGAATGGAAAGGCAGAAATCCACTGTACTCTGCCCTCATCAAATCTCACAAGGAATATTGTGTTCAAGTCTAGGCACCGTAGTTTAAGAAGGATATTGATAAGCTACAGAGTGTGCAAAGGAGAGGCAACCAGGAGGGCTCATATAATTATAAAAACCAGTTGGAGCAATTGGGCATATTTAACTTGGAAAAAAATGATTTTAAAGGAGAGAGGGTAAGCTCATTGATCTGTGAACTTCAAATGTTTGAAGGGCAATCATGAGGAGGAAGGCATAAATTAAATCTGTTTGAGTCCAGAGAGAAGAAGGAGGGAGGAATGGAGGGAGTTCAGAGGAAGCACAAAGAAGCATATTTAGGTTTAGTGTCAAGAAGGAAAAAAAAAACACCTTAATAATTAGGTCTGCCTAAACATGGAGCAGTCTGCTGGAGAGGTGGTCACTTCCCCTCCTTGGGAGGTCCTCAAGCAGAAACTAGATGTGCATTCATCAGGTATGTTCTAGGGAGGATTTCTTTACTATATGAATTGTTCTCAGTGGCTGCTAAAGTTCCTCCCAATTTTGTCATTCCACAGTTCTCTCCCCTTTGGGCAAACTCTATAACCTCTCCAGTCTTTTGTCAAAAGTACATATACACATCATCTTTTGGTTTAGAAAAAATGGTCTTCATTCATCCAAATCAGATCAGTTCACCAGTTTAAATAGTGGATCTCACCAAGTTCCAACTCTGTCACCCGCTAGATGGCCTCAGACAACCTCCACCTCTGACCTTCAATGGCATCATTTATGAAGTGAATGGGAAGGACCGGGTGATTACCAAGATCCTTTGCAACTTTAAATGTACTGTCTTATTATTGAACATTGGGTAAATTCAGACCAACATTATATGTCTTATATAGGCTGGTCACCAGGAAACCATTTTGCAAACATTTAGGTAGTAGTGCAGAAGGTCTTGATCTTTTTTTTTAAATCATAAATGTTCTTATTTATAGTTTTGGGTTCCCATTTTTATCTCTCCATCTCTCCCCTTTCCCCTTCGTGAGGCAGCAAACAATCAAATATTGATTATACATGTATAATTATGTAAAATATGACCATGTCTGTCATTTTGTATAAGAAAACTTGATTTAAAAAAATGAAAGTGAAAAATAGCAGGCTTTAGTCTGTTTCATCAATATCAATTCTTTCTTTGGAGTCTTAATCTTTTTGATGCCATGGACCCCTTTGGAACTCTACTGAAACCTATAGACCCCTTCTCTAAATAATATTTTAAGAACATAAAACAAATACAAAAGATTACAAAGGAAGTCAGTTATCAAAATATGTTTTTTTCTTCTAAAGTTCAAGGAAGCCAGGTTAAGAATTCCAGTATTTGGGGGCAACTAGGTGGTACAGTGGATAAAGCAACAGCCCTGGATTCAGGAGGACCTGAGTTCAAATCCAGCCTCAGACACTTGACACTTACTAGCTGTGTGACCCTGGGCAAGTCACTTAACCCCAATTGCCTCACCAAAAAAAAAAAAGAATTCCAGTATTAAATGGATTATTATCAGGATACAAGGAATAAAAATAATTCTGCTTCAGAAATTAGGCCTTCCGGAATAATTAAATATATCCAACAAATGGTGACCTATTGTTTAGACTAACTTTAGGTACTAAATGGTCAGTGCTAACAAGGCAGGGCTGGTGTGTACCAGGAGTGAAAGAAATCCCTAGGTTAAGGAGTAGGTAATTTTCATTCTGGGTAGGGCCAGGGACAGGAGCAACTTGTCATTTTGAAGAGAAACCTCTAATACAGCCCCCAAATTTATATGTTATGAATTGATGGTATCAGAATGTTTGGATTCAGGGTCCCTTAAGGCTGTTTTGATCTCACAATCTTGAGACTGTCCTTTGACATGGGGAATCCCCACTTAGATCTAGAGTCATTCACTTGAATGATATCTGCTTACATCCTACACCCTGACCAGTTTCCACTGCTCCAAAACAAACAAACAAAAAAACACCCAGTGAACCATGTTTTTCATTGATTAATGATCTTTGTTGAGTTCCCTTCAAGCAAATGGCTCTAGGGGTGTGGCACAGGAGTAATAAACCAGACTCAGGCCTGGTGGTTGGCTTGGCTAACTCATAGGAGGCCTTCAATGGAGAGATGGATATGAAGGAGAAGAAAAATTCCAAGTTGCAAAGAGAAATTGAGCACTAAGAAAGGAATTTCCTTCTCAAACATACAAAATGTCCTTTGAAAAAGTGGGCTGTGTGCAGAATTTTTATGTATATATTAAATGTACAATATTTCATGCAGCATTTCTCCTTTTATCCTTGGAGTTTCTTTAATACATCAGAAGGATTTTCAAAAATATCCATACATATATGTAAACGCTTTCCAACCTAAACAAATGGAGGGCGAGTCAAAGAGCTCATAAACACAAATCTATGGGACTTTGGCAACAGCCTAAGCCAGCTCAGGTGCAAGTATCCAGGCAAGACAAGTGAAAAATTGAGGCCACTCTCTGTGGGTGGAGAGGTTGGAGACATGGCTCCTGTAGTCATCAGGGAAGGGCAAACCATAAGGCATAGACACAGACTTCTCTCGGATTAATATTGTAGATACCTTTCTCCAATCTTCAATTCCACATACAAATAAACATTTGCTAAAAATAGTGTTGGGGCCTGGTACCCTCTGCTCTTGCAGTATGGAAGAGGAAACACCTACTATTTGGATTGCCTAGGCCAGTATAAATTCATTTTAACTCCCATCTCCCGCATGTTAAAAAAAAAATCCAACAACAACAACATATAAATGGGAAACTGTTTGTGAGACTAATTCATATCAGGTAGAGACCTGTCTAATGAGGCTGCCTAGGTTACCTTACCCTCTCATTTTGTATCATGGGGCCCATGAGTAAAAACAGTAATTTGCAACATTTCCTGCACAAAACCTTTCCAACTATTGCTTATCAAAGGGGAGAGACACCATCACCACCCTGGCTTCCCATTTTGGCTGGATCATCAAGGCTGTAATCATCATTGCTTAGGGAAACAGGAAAAAATATTTTCCTTGGAGTGGCAGGAAGAGAATTAAGTTGATGTTAAACTGCAGGTTCTTCTTGATGTGCATCAGAAAACTCAGATCCATGCAGTGGCGTGTTTTGCCATTTCTTACGAAGGATGACTCCCTGGTGGGACTTGCCAAGGGGTTTGTTCCTTGCAGTCTTGAGGTCTTTGCACACCATTTCTCTTATGGCTTTAGAACTTTAGAATGAAATATCATAGATTCAGAACAATGTGTCCCCTTTTCATATGCCTATTCCCTTCTACACATCCATATGTATGTCTCAGCCTATTATTAAATTTATGAATTACCATAGAGGTGGGTTTCTTTGTTTTGTTTTGGTTTTTTGGGGGGGCAATGAAGGTTAAGTGACTTGCCCAGGGTCACACAGCTAGTAAGTGTCAAGTGTCTGAGGCTGGATTTGAACTCAGGTTCTCCTGAATCCAGGTCCAGTGCTTTATCTGCTATGCCACTTAGCTGCCCCAGAGGTGGGTCTCTTGACTATTTTTCTCATTGATGAGTCTAGCAGTTTAATAAAGTCTATGAATACCTTATAATAATCTTGTTTTTAAATGCATAAAAATACACAGATATCCAAAGGAAACCAATTATATTGAAATATAGCATATATATGTGTATATATGTATTATATATACATATATATGTCTATCTCTATCCATATCTATATCTTTCTATAAAGTGCATGGACCTCAGGTTAATAATTCTTGTTGTAGAGGTAAGAAAAGGTACATCCATGGTAATAACAGAAAAGCATATGGATGTTTCATCTCTAAAATATCCCAACAAATTATTATGAAGAATCTTTTCACATGTAAGAAGTCTTAGTATCATAAATTTTGAACTAGAATAGGCTTTTAGAGACAAATCCTACCTCCTTCATTTAAAGCTGCTGCTACCAACTCCTGAGAGTGTTACATAACTTGCCAGTGTCAAATAGCTGGTATCTATTTTAGGCAGTATCCCCACCTCAGACTGCCTGACCCCAAGTCCAGGATCTCACCTACTATTGCACATTGCCTCTAGTTCATACCTGTAAAATTAAGAGAAGTTTTGTTTAAGATTGGGGGGGGGGCAGCTAGATGGCACAGTGGATAGAGCACCGGCCCTGGAGTCAGGAGTACCTGAGTTCAAATCCAGCCTCAGACACTTAACACTTACTAGCTGTGTGATCCTGAGCAAGTCACTTAACCCCAATTGTCTCACTAAAAAACAAAACAAAAAAAACAAAAAAAAAAACATTGGAGAGGGGGCACAGAAATAGGTCATGTAAATGACAACAGAGAAACTTAAGGATGATTGGGGACAAGATATAAATTTCCCCAGATATCTACCCAAATATTTGCATTGTAGTGTGCACAGTGACAGAAACCACTTAGCTTTGGGTGATCCATAGCTATGCACTTTACCGCCCACCATGGCAAAATACTAAGATTAATCTATGCCAAGGAAAACCCATGGGAAAAACCAAAAAGCCTAGGCATCATCTAGCCAAGCAAGCATTTTGTCTTCCTTTCATGTGGAAAGCTG
The DNA here is from genome assembly GCF_019393635.1 of Dromiciops gliroides. Classification (NCBI taxonomy): domain Eukaryota; kingdom Metazoa; phylum Chordata; class Mammalia; order Microbiotheria; family Microbiotheriidae; genus Dromiciops; species Dromiciops gliroides. The sequence continues at coordinate 751,740,920 of NC_057861.1, forward strand.
ATTTGTTCACAAGTATACGAGCAAATGATTATTTCATAGGAAGCTCAGTGGGGTATTGACATACCCAGCCTAAATGAGATCAAGAGAGTGTTTTAGAAATACTTTCTAGAATAGGAAACAAAATAATTTTAGCAAATCATTCTATGTTTCTAAATTAAGTGACCTAAAATGGGTTATATATTGCCACCTGGACATTAAATCATGGTCAATGTTAATACAGTCCTTCTGGCAAAACCTGGATGTGCACAGCCAAGCCTGTAGAGATTCACAGATGTAGGAGCATATTCCTGGAGCCAAATCACAAATTTACACTGAATCAATTACTCAAGAAGGCCTAGAAATGAGAGTCCACTAAATGCTACCTTTTCACAGGGATATACTAAATAATGTCTCAACATTGGCCTCTTGTTAGAGCTTGATTTCATGAGGCTAAGATTCAGAGAATGACAGTATTCCTGACTTGGAAAGACACTTAATTGTCTACATCTGAAAGAGAATCTCATGTGTGGCTTCATTCTGAGACCTACAAAGAGGAGAAACTTAATATCTGAAGATAGGCATCAAATCTACCATAACAACCCCCCCCCCATGTATACCTTTCTTTTCAAGGCTAAACATCCAGCCAAATGCCATGCCTCAACAAATCAATGAACAGTTTCACCTCAGCTCAGATCTATAAAAGAATAGACACATAGACGGTACTTGGTCAACTTGCTCTTATGGGACCCATTATTCATCAAGTCCTAATGAGATGCATGTTAAGGGTTGGCCATTTTAAAACAAGTTTCCCCAAACCATATTTGGTTTGTGGTTCTTGGATCACATGTCATATGAACCATAACCCCAACATATTCTAGAAGTGAAGTTGACCTGATGAAATAGTAAGAAAGAAATTACAACATTCCCTAGAGACAAATGTGCTGATCTGAAGGCCATTTATACTAAATTAATCTATTATGTCATCAACCAGTATTTAATAAGCCCCTAGTGTGGCAAAGCACCATGCTAATTACTGTGTATACACAGTCATACAAACACACACAAATTATTTCTGTCCTCAAGGAACTTGCAATCTATGGTGGAGAACATTCTAGCATGCAAATGTAGGAATTGCCCTTACAGACAGAATTCATAACAATGAGAATCTCAACAGGACCTCAGTGTTTGAGAATCTGTGCTTTGATATTGTACCTCTAGCACCTAGCACAGTGCCTTGCATTAAGAGAGTTAATAAATACTTGATGGACTGAAGTATTTTTTTTTTTGCAGGGCAATGGGGGTTAAGTGACTTGTCCAGGGTCAAACAGCTAGTAAGTGTCAAGTGTCTGAGACTGGATTTGAACTCAGGTACTCCTTAATCCAGGGCCGGTGCTTTATCCACTGTGCCACCTAGCCGCCCCCATGGACTGAAGTATTGAAAGTAGAGCAAAGGGTTTTGTGTGGTTCTTCAAAGGAAACTGACACAACCATACTTTTGTAATAATATTAGAATTATCAGCTTAACGAGAAGCTGGGCATGTGGGATTGACAGGGATAACCTCCAAAAGGCCTGTATGTTCTGTTGATACCCACACAGTGGAAAGAGAATGTGAGCAAAGCATATTGGGTGAAAATCCTGAGGAAGATTTATGGGAAAACATGAAAAGAGACACATAGGATGCAAGGGCAAAGATGGGCTGTGATCTGCTTTCTTGGAGGGAGTCCCCATATCGATGAGATCATATATCCATCTAAGCATAATGATAAGTTATGAAAAATCCTACAACCCCAATATGCATTTGCCATACAAGTGATGACCTTGCTGGTTTGTGACATTTGACAGGAATTGGGAAAGCTAATCCAACATTGCCACTGAAGAAAATACATCTATTTAAATTTGATTAATAATGTTTGTAATGGCTCTCTCTCGGATTGTGATAGTTTCAGCTTCCCAAGGAACCTTTATGCCCTCCCTTTAAAGCAACAGAAGGCAATGCATAGGGGGATAAACTTACTGGAAAATATTAAAACATTTCATTTTTGAAGATATCCAATTTTGTTCACTTGTTGACAGTCACAAATGCCCAGAAAATATGGGTTGAGTTGTTTTCGATTGCTGTTTGAATAACAGATTAATTTAATAATCATTGGGATATTGAATGACAAAAATTATTGGTTGGGCTAGCCAAACCGCCAACCCTAATGACATTCTTATGTTAATTCTTATTTTCTTTTAGGCTCCCACATTCTTATTAAACCCTATATTTTCAAAAATCATTTTTAAACATTGCAAAATATCCCTATACAGTATAACATATGTGCCTAGGCTACAGACAGAAAGCTATGTACTCTTTATGCAAGGGATTTGCAAGTTTCCGCTGAGGGCCATTGAGTCACTCATGCAATAGAGTTTCCATCTCCGAGGAGCCAAAGATAATGAAAGGAAGACTTTGAAGGCAGAGACAGAAGCAGTGAAACTTCAAAGGACTTTGGCAACCAAAGAGGTCTTTGCTGTCCAGTATAGGACTACCTTTAATGGTTTCCTGGACTGGAACAAAATATTTAGACATTAGAGTAGTTGGAAATCTTATAAGTGATGGGCAGATTGTTAATGACAGTCCAAGAGTAAATTGTAGCATGAAGCATGTTCCCATGGGAATCCTCCAACAGTTCTTGGAGCTTTTTGCATCTTGGTTTTGCCATTGCTTGTGGAGAAAAAAAATAATGGGTGCCTTGAGACCAGTTTGTAATGTACAGAGAACTTTTTTTTTGTTCCATTGTGGGACACTGGATGTTTTTTCTATGAAAAAGATCTTAGTGCATAATTTCTGAAATACTATAATTTTCACCAAACTCAGTTTCCAAGTCACTGCAGGCTCATGTTATTTTTGAATGCTGTTGCCTCTGACCTGAAGTTACCTAAAAAGAGCTGGTGGAAATCTGCAATTGTCTCTGAGATAATGTCCTATTAAATCTCATTATTTCCAGAGAAAGGGGCAAATCTTTCTGGACCGATGAGACATCAACAACATTCATAGGTTTGGCTTTCTGGTCTCCATCAGACTTCTCAGTCGTGGTGGTGAAACAATATTGGTTCTGATTTGGGGTAATTGAAAAGGAAAGAAGACCATAATAAAAATAATATTATTTTTTGTACTTTCATAGTGTATTTATTCCAGCTTAGAAAAGCTCTTAAATTATGTAAAACTATATGGTTGTAACTTCCCTTGGAGACAGTTAGATGTTATTATTCCTATTTCTTAAGCTGAAAATGGTAAGTCATTCACCAGAAGGCCCAGTGAGGAGCCCAGAATCTCAGAATTTCATCGATGGAAGGAGCTTCTGAGGTCATCTGCTTCAGGTGATATCTGAATGAGAAACCTTTATACAATATCCCTAATAAGTGCTCATCCAGTCATTACTTGGAAAACTTTAGTGATTCTAAGAGACTTGCTCCCTCCCAAATCAGTCTGTTATATATTGAGATAGTTCTAATTCTTAATTTGTTTGCCTTATGTTGAACTGCTTCTCTGTAAGATCTACACAATGCTCAAAATTCTGCGCTCAGGGATTAGACAACAAATCTAATCCCTCTTCTATCATGCTTCCTCCCACATCTCTCCAAGGTAAACATCCCCATTTCCTTCCATTTATCTACGTATGACATGACTGGTCATACTCTCACCAACTAAATGCTAAAACGAATTGTTATCCTAATTTTCTTCCTTCAAACAAACTCTAGCTTATCCACGTCTCCCCTAAAATGTGGCTCCCAGAGTGGAATATGATATTTCAAAAGTGATCTGACCAGATTGGGGTACTATTACTCCTTACCTCTCAATGAAAGACAAGGTAGACTTCATTGGGCCAAGATAGTATTGTTTTTTTTTTTTCTTCCTTTTATAGTAACCACTTAAATGCTTATTGTATTGAGTAGAATCCAATGTTGTCATGTCACACAATTCACTAATTTAGAGTTTGTAGTCCACTAAACCCCTCAGATCTTTTTCACGTGAATTGTGGCTATCCAGCAGACATTTCCCAGGATACTAAAACAAATTTGTGCCTAAGACACAACACAGACCTGTTCTCTTGGCCTCTATATTTTCCTTGTGAATTTTTTTGAACTTTTTTGAAACAAATGTATTTCTAGAAACTATAGTTAAAATGCCCACTTTGGATATAATTTATATTTTTCTACTGGCTACAAGATCTCTCTACTCAAGGAGATTATGCAAATTGTAAAATTGAAGTAGACTATAAGTTTCTTGAGGGCAGGGACGGTTTTTCATTTTTTTTTTTTTAGTTTGTTTTTCAATATACAACAGCTAGTACCATACTTAGGACACAGGAGTCTCTAAGGAATTCAAATACTCTAATGTGTCTGTGATCTTATCGCTTTAAGATCTCCCTTCAACAATATAGATTGCTACTCAGTAATGCTTGCCTATTCCATGAGACTCACATCCATATTTTCTCAAAAATCCACTGCAGGAAGTCCATCACTAAAGACCTTCCTCATTTCATTTGATTTCTTTCCTCCATTTCTTCTCCATCGCTCCTCATTCACTTTACATTGCATTCTGCTCATGTCTTTCCATGTGCTCTATATGAAACTCATCTTTAATTCTTAGGGGGGAAGTGATGTTCTACTTGTCATTAACATAAAGGAACTCTTATGAAATGCCAGTAATTAAAAGATCATCCTTTGCATTTTTAAAGAAGCTTTGCATCAATAAACATTCTTTGGTTTATCCCAAAATTAATCCAGCCCACTCACCACCTCCCTTTTAATTCTGAACTTTTGGACAATTTCTTTAATGTGTCCATGCAGATGCATTAATCATCTACTTGTTTTGTGTTTTTTTCCCTATGTGAATGGTCAGGCAGGACTCCTTTGAATGATTACAGATCTTTTACCTTTTCTTTTTTCCTTCCTCCCTTCCTTCCTTCCTTCCTTCCTTCCTTCCTTCCTTCCTTCCTTCCTTCCTTCCTTCCTTCCTTCCTTCCTTCCTTCTTCTTTCTTTCTTTCTTTCTTTCTTTCTTTCTTTCTTTCTTTCTTTCTTTCTTTCTTTCTTTCTTTCTTTCTTTCTTTCTTTCTTTCTTTCTTTCTTTCTTTCTTTCTTTCTTTCTTTCTTTTGTTTTCTTTTCTTTTTTCCATGGCAATGAGGGTTAAGTGACTTGCCCAGGGTCAAACAGCTAGTAAGTATCAAGTGTCTGAGGCTGGATTTGAACTCAGGTCCTCCTGAATCCAGGGTCACTATTTTATCCACTGCACCCCCTAGCTGCCCCCAGAATAAAATACAATTTAAAAAAAGTTAGCGATATAATTATTTATATAAAGCATTTTTCAAACCTTAAAGTACCTTATAAATTTATGATACTTATTCATGAAAGTCATCATTATAATTATTGGCTTGTATGTGGCATTGATTATATTGATGTAAAATAATTTATTATTTGTAATATAAATTGTTATACACTTTGTTTTTTATGTTATACATCCGTAAATCTCTTTGTATGTATCATCTCATGTGATCCTCATGATGGCTCTGAGAGGTAGATACTACTTTTATTTTCTAATGCAGATAAAGAAGCCAAGGCTCAGAAAGCTTGTGACTTGCCCAGGATCACACAACTAGTAAGTTTCTGAGACAGGATTTGAACTCAGGTCTTCATGACTCCAAGTTCAGTGCTCTATGCACTATGGCATTTAGAGCCAGAAGGTGTTTTAGGCCTTACCTTGTCCAATGTCGTCATTTTACAGGTAAATAAACTAAAATTTAGAGTGCTTCAGTGAATTAACCAATGTCACACTGCTGGCAAGTGGTAGGTCCAGGATCTGAATCCAGAACCCCTGACTCCAAATTCAGCATTCTCTCCATAGTACTCATAAGTTGCATGAACCTCTATCAAGGAGTTATTCTATGAGAGGTGAGAGGCAGAATTCACATGGGCTAGAGAGACAGAGGTGGAGCCGAGAAGGACTAGATCAAGCTCTGACTTGAATTCTTACTAGCTGTGTGCACATGGGCACAGCAGCTTTCCTTTCAAGGCTCCTGGCTGCGCTCCAAGATGATGACTTACAGGCAAAGGGAGGGTCTGCAGCAATGTCGGGGGTGGGGGAGAGGAAGTGGCCACACTATCAGGGAAACCAGAGGTTTGGCATAGCTCCCCACCCATGCCTCCCTGGATTGTTCCTGGGTCACAATGCAATAAATAGGAGCTCTGCTAACCCTGGGAATATGAGCACAAACAGGAAGACCAGTCTATATCCTCCTGGAGTGCATCTTCTACTTGCGCTTTGCTTTAGGTTAATGGCCACATCTGCCCCTTACCATAAATCACCATCTTCTAAATCAGGGGTTCTTGCCCTCTTTTTGTCACACATGCTTCTTTGACATCAATCTGGTGATGCCTATGGGCCCCTTCTCAAAATACTGTTTTTAAATCCATAAAATAAAATATAATAGACTACAAAGGCACCATTACAAAAATCATGGAGTTTAGGGTGAGACTGTCAGCTCCAAATCGTAATGCTGACTGACAACTGAAAAAGCGAGAAATACCCATATTATTGTTCATTCAACCTCCTCACTGCCCCCCAAATGAGCTCTTTGAATAATGTCTTCATACATCCCAGTATATATAGGTTGTTTTTTTTTAATGTCATCAAAATTTTAAGCAACTACTGCAGAAAAAAAAGGCCTCTCCCCGGGTCTAGTTAATATACCTCTCCACATTAGACTGTGGGGACCAATTTTTAATTGGGGAGTGCTAGCTAAGTGGCTCGCCACAATATTGGGGCAAGGAAGGAGACTAGCAGCATCCCTCAAAACAGAACAAGATTTATTTTAAGAAGAACGAACTTAAAAAAAAAAAAAAACACAGACAAGATCAGTAGGATCAAGGGAAAGGAAATAAAATGGGGAAAGGGAAATTATAATACCTGAAAAAATACCACTGCCCAGAAATCAACTGAAAATATCCAGCAGAACAACTGTCCCTTTCCAGCTTCCACCTAGAATGCCCAGTTCTCCTCCCCCAAACCTAGAAACACCCCATACAGCCCCAGCCCATAGGATGACTGCTCTGACAGTCACATGTCTGCCCTCACTAGGCTTCCAATCATTATAATTTTGCCAGGCCCATATAGGCATAGGCGAGTGGTGATGACTTGAGGTGCCAGAACCCTGGCAACGGCTACAACCAGTGGGTGGAGCACCGTGCGGTTTGCGGAGCCTCAGGCCAGTGTGCACCGAGGCATAAAAACCTCAAATAACAATTAATTCTTTACAAGACAGTGGACAGAGCTTTCAACCCCATAATCTAGAGCATGGCATGAGGGTGTACGATATACCAATAATTCCCTCAAATGTTGAAAGGAGAGCTTACTTGGAGCAGTCTTCACACACAATGTTGCCTGTTGTTTCCTTGATGGTACGCTCTGAGACAAAGGCTGGATACTCTGTATCACAGGGTTCCAGAGTTTGTTTCAATCTTTGGGCTATGGACATAGGGGAAAAACAATACGTAAGAATCAAAAAAGCCATGATATGACCAAAATTAGCATCAAATGAACATGAGGGTCGTCCACTATTTACGGCCCTGTGAATAATCCCCGGAAAGCACAGGGGTCTTTGTTTTCACATTAGTCAAGGGCTTGGTCAAACAACTCTGTAAACTACTATTGCTTTGGGCATTATATGGGCTTTATTATCTACCCAAACATGATAAAAGTTCCACTCCATAGTCCAAATATTAGTTTATACAATTGTAACAAGCCTAGGTTTTATACATGTGCACACATATATAATATTGTATAGATTATATATGATATATGATATAGTATGAGAGAGGTCACTCTACAGTGTCATGATTATTTTTTAATGAAAATAACAATTGTCAAACATTTTATAAGTAATTGATTGTTTTTCATGACAAACACAAAGCAGCCCATGTTATCATTGTCCTTAACTATATGGTGTTCTTTACATGAATGGGATTAGCAAGCTCTCTGTGCTCTTTTTCATTTTTTTCACTTAATACTATTTAATTTTTTCCAAATTACATGTAAAGATAGATTTTAACATGCATTTCTGTAAGATTTTGAGTTCCAAATTTTTCTCCTCCCCACCCTCCTTCCCAAGGATAGTAAACAATCTGATATATGTTATACAGTACAATCATGTTAAACATACTTCCATATTAGTCATGTTGTGACAGAAAAATCAGAACAAAAGAGAAAAAAAAACACAAGAAAGAAAAAATCCAAAAAAGTCAAAACAGTATGCCTCAATCTGCATTTAGACTCCATAGTTATTTCTCAAAAGGTAGAGAGCATTTTCCATCGTGAGCCTTTTGGAATTACGTTGAATCATTTTATTGCTGAGAAGAACTAAGTCAATCATAGTTGATCATCACACAATGTTGCTGTTAATATGTACAAAGTTCTCTTTCTTTTGGTCACTTCACTCAGCATCAGTTCATATAAGTCTTTCCAGGTTTTTCTGAAATATGCCTGCTTATCATTTCTTATAGCACAGTAGTTTTCTGTTACATTCATAGACCATAAATTGTTTAGCCATTCCCCAAATTGATGGGCATCCTCTCAATTTCCAATTCTTTGCCACCACAAAAACAGCAATTAAAAATATTTTTGTATGCATCTTCACACTCTTTCAAACGTCATCACTCCATGTTAAGTGACTACCTACTTTGTGTAAGGCACTTATAACCATTAATTTTCCCATATATTTCTAGATTAATTAAGTTTAATATTATTCCCTATCATAGTTTCAAATGAGATGTCACATTGTTTTTTGTTTGTTTGTTTTTGTTTTCTGTGAGGCAATTGCGGTTAAGTGACTTGCCCAGGGTGACACAGCTAGTAAGTGTTAAGGTCTGAGGTCAGATTTGAACTCAGGTCCTCCTGAATCCAGAGCCAGTGCTCTATCCACTGCGCCACCTAGCTGCCCCGAGATGTTATATTGTTAAGGTGAGGAATATCAGGAGGCAGGAAAGACAACTGGACCTTAAGTCTGACCTGAGTTGGAGACTTGCTTCTGACCATCACAACCTGGGTGATAAGGGCAAGTCACTTAACCTCTCTAAGACTCAGGTTATCATCAATTGCCATGGTTTATAAAGAGTCAACCTTGGAGTTCAGAACAGTTCATCCTAATCTTGCCTCTGTCTGACAGATACTCACTGTAATACCCTTGACAATTTGTTTGGATTGTCAGTGCCCCAGATACTCTTCTTAGACTATATGCTTCAGAGAAGTTATCTATCTTCATTGTTCCAGGGAGTTTCCTTACTAGGGTTTCCTTACCAATGAAACCATAGACCTGGGGCAAAGCAAATAATCTCTTTGTGATACCTACTTCCACAGAGCAGTTTGGAAGAAAGCTCTGCAAATATCTACTATTAGGTAAAGGGGAATGTTTTTCATCTTTCTTATCACTGCCACCTACTTTGTCATGATTGGTCTAGACTTTAGATTTCAGTAGTCTCATGACCTTCGAGATATTGAAACGATTTTTCTCAAATAGAGCGATATCTCCTTTGTATCATAGAGTCTGAAACTGACTAATGGAAAAGAAAACTTAAAACACTTGCCTAAGACTGCATTCCTAAACTCCTAGATTCCCTACTCTCTCTACTCTGCCACATGTTTTGTTTTCTTTTAAATTGAATTTTACCATAGTAAAGTGAGGTGTGCAAAGCCAAGAGAGTGACTGATACAATAATAATACCATTTTTAAAAGAACAACAATTAAAGACATAAAAACTCTGGTCAATGCAATGACAGACTATGATTCCAGAGAACCAATAATGAAATACCCTACTCATCTCCTGATGGAGAACTGGTGGACTCAGCATGAATAATGGGGCATACATTTTATAATCTGCCACTTAAAATATTAAAATTTTATTTTATGTTTTACCCATAACCCTGAAAATTTTCTTTGTTACCAGTATTCAATAAGAAAAGGCAATTCCAAAATGCAAAGAATAAATGCATGATGGTAATCCCATTTTGAGATTTTTGCTCAACAGTTGAGATCTTCTCCCACATCCCAATTGAACATTCTTATAAAAAGAGGACAAAGATGACATTAGAAGAGTTAAACAAAGATAGATAGCTATTGCTTACGTATGCAATATGGCACTACTGGTTTGCTAAAACTCTTAGAGAACACAATTGGCAAGTTAAGTTGAGAGAGTCTTTGGAAAGCTAGATGGTGGCATGGATTATGAAGAGGATTATGATGATGTCTCCATTTCTTTTGCCCAGAGTTTTCCTGCTTTGTCATTATGATTGATAAAATATTTCAAATAAAGCCAACCACAGTGGGATTTATTACTTGGATTTAAATGTGTGTGTGTGTGTGTGTGTGTGTGTGCACATCACTGAGTGAGAGAAGAATTGATATTGAGGAAAGCATAAAATGGTGAGAAATATGCTTGGACAAAGGCACTGGCAGATATCCAATAGAGAATTTAAATGGAAGGATTCCAGGTAAGAGCTGGTTGCTCCTGTTTACAGCTGCCATTTTATTGAATGGGTTTGATCCTAGATGACAAGATGGTGATGAGTTTCACAGTGTGTGATCCATCTATATAGGAAAAACTTAATGGATGAAAAATGCTCATTTTTTCTAACCGATTGGATGTCTGTCACATTCAGTTAGTCCATCAGTACCTAGATACACATACATATATCCATGTAAATATACCATAATATGAGGTATAAACTGATTGTCATATGAAAATGGAATAAAATATATCATCAGATTCACATAACACTGGAAAAGAGATGGGCTAGTCATGGAAAGAGAGTGAAGGATACTATTTTTGCATTGTTGTCTTTGAAATATTCAAAGGGCAAAAGTATCTTTACTGTCTCTTTGGGGCCAATCCTGGTTGTTATAATTTCACAGCCATGACTTTAAATTTTTTTGTTATTGTATAACTTCTCCTTTCTTGCAAGGGGTAGGGAAAATATGGATGTGAAAAACTCCAGATACTTCCAGATAATGTTGTGTAGTTTGCTGAACTCATTTTCCTCCTCCTTTTTATCCTTTATTTTAAAGTATAGCTCTTTGGAAAGGTTAGGAAGGAAGGATCATTATGAAATATGTGTTATAAACATAAAAGATATCAACCAATATTTTTACATTTTTTTCAATAAAAAAACATTTCCAAGAATAGAGACGATCCTCTAACTCTTTGGGGATCTTCTGTTGAAAATTCCTGGACAAGAATTCCACTCTCTGAGATCAGGAGATTGAGTGGGATCTTACCCATATTGGAAATGTTCACATTGCAGAAATCAAGGGGGAAAAAGACAGAGTATTGAGAAAAATGTTTGAGGTACATAATCAAGATGTTTTAATGGAAATGATTTGAGATAGAGCAAAGACTGTATGCTGAAGCAGAGATGGAGCTTCCCATACAATCTGGAATAAATATGTTCCATTCTTGACTCATAAATCCTAGATGAGTGAGCCTGAGCAAGTCACTTAAGCCCTGAGTTCTGTGAACAACTCCTCATGACTATATGCAGCAGGACAGGTGCCAACCTTAACGGAAGCAAGCCTCACTAGGAGGCTTCCTACACTGAAGCAACCTCCCCCCCCCAAAATGAGGAAACAAAATTAGAAAGACTCTACTTTGGGGGGACAGCTAGGTGGCACAGTGAATAAGGCACTGGCCCTGGATTCAGGAGGACCTGAGTTCATTTCCTGTCTCAGACACTTGACACTTACTAGCTGTGTGACCCTGGGCAAGTCACTTAACCCTCATTGCCCTGCCCCCAAAAAAGAAAGACTCTACTTTCCATTGCTTTTCTGCTCATTGAACCCAATGGGTAAACTTCAACCAGTTGTCCACATCCTAATTTTGTAACAAAATGTCACTTTTTTCAACAGTCATGATGAGATTCCCTGCCTTCCCCCATCATTTCTACTAATCAGGGAATTTTTTAAAAAGCAAACTTGTAAATAAAGGGCTTCATTCTAAAAAACAAACAAAAAATAAGAGCAAGTCTCCTTTGATTCCACTGGTATTAATGGTATATTTCCTACTTAATTAAGAGAAGATTGTGAATCCCTACCCCTGTTACACATAGGAAGTAAACTTGGATGGACAACATCAAGTTCAATCACCTCATTTCCAGATATGGTTACTAAGGACTAGAGAAGGGAAGAGAATTGCCCAAGGTAACACAGGTAACAAGTAGCAGAGACACAATGTGAAACTGGATCTTTAGTCTCCAAATCCAAGGTCCTTTCTACCATCTGCCAGTTTCAGAAGACTGGGACTCTCTGAATACTCTAAGGTAGGTATGTATGGTCTTCTTTCCATGCCTATGCTCTGGTCCAATGCAGATGATTGGGTATACTAGTATTTTCATGAATTTTTAACAACTGATAATAATGGAAACAACATTTTTAAAGTTATCCTTTAAATGTTATAAATTGTCTTATTCTGTTGGTCTATAGGATAATTTAAGTTGAAGGAATTTAGGGAATTATGTGATATGATTATGCATTTCTTTTTTACATTTTAAATAATTATCCTGCAAAGAAAGTGTCATTAATATGAAAAGTCAATCGACAACATGTTAACTGTGTCAGAAATTTTAGTTTTCAATGGTCTTTAAAGAAAGCCTTCCTGGGATGGGAAAAATTAAAACTAGAGGCATCAGAGACTCCCTGCTTCTCCCTATGTCATCTTTGGCTGCTGCCAAAGGATCCAGGAGGAGGTAGTCTGGCCTATGGACACACTGAATAGGAAAAAGAAGAAAAGAAGAAAGGGGAAAAAAGAAAAATGTAAAGTCTTACTTAGATCAAAAACAAAATCAATCCAACTAGTTCAAGATGTGGATGGTGTAGCTTGATAACATCCTTTCATTTAAATGTGGCCAAATTATTGGAAAGTTTAGTGAACTCTATGCTCAAAATAAGTCAGCATGATATAGAAGGGGAGAAAAAAAGCTTAATATGACCACCAGCTTCATTAAGAGAAGCATAATATTGGGGATGGGAATCATCTCATACAACTGTATATATATAACAAGAAGAGTCCTCAAAAAAGATTTTTTCCAACACCTTCATTTTTTTTTAGAAGAGGATCTGATGCCAAGAAAGTTGAAATGACATATCCAAGATCATAGAGGTATTTTGTAAAGCATTTAAATGCCTACTATGTGCCAGGCACTATGCTAAGAGCTTTTGAATATTGTTTCATTTGCTCCTCATGACTTTATGAAGTAGATATTAGTATGATTCCCATTTAACAGATGAGAAAGTTGAGGCAGACAGAGATTAAATGATTTGCAATGGATAAAATAAATCAGAAGTGTTTGAAGACAGCTTTTAATCCAAGTCATCTTGGCTCTAGGCTCAGAGCTTTATTCATGGTGACACATAGCGACCTCTATTAACCACAGCTAGAATTCAAAGCCAGTACATTTGACTCCAAGCCCAGTACTCTCTCTCCTATACTATCTTATCGGTCCTTCTATTCCCCCCTGCCTCATTCCAATTGCATCTCAAGAATTGTATACTGGTCAGAGGACCACCTCCTCCTGGATCACTTCCTTGTTATGGCAGAGAGGCCTGTGTGGCTCAAGGAAACTATGAGTTATGCTGTTCAGGGTTCCCCAAGATGTACAGGTCATAGGGTAAAGTTCTGAGAAAAAATAATCCACTGAAGAAGGAAATTTCAAACCATTCCAGTATCTTTACCAAGAAAACCCCATGGACAATACTAAAATGAGAAAAGAGATGACAGTAAAGGATGAGATGCTCAGAACAGAAGGTGTCCACCACATTACTGGGGAAGAAAGGAGGACAACTATAAGTAGCTCCATGAAGAATGAAGTGGGTGGGCCAAAATTGAAAGGAAGCTCAGCTATGGCTGTGTCTGGTAACAAAAGGAAGGGCGAATTCTGCAGAGATCAATATTGCCCAGGAACTTGGAATGTCGGATCTAAAAACCAAGGTAAGCTGGATATAATCAAACAGGTTATAGAAAGATTAAACATTGATATCTTTGGTGTCAATGAACTTAAATGGACATGAATGTGTCAATTTAATTCAGGTGATCACTACATATATTACTGTGGGCAAATTTGGGCTTAATATAATGGGAAAAGGAAAAACAAATTAACCTCTTTCAATTGGAACTATCAAATAGTACCTTTCACGGAAATGTATGTGCTTACGAAAAGAGAGGAAAAAACAAACAGAACAGAATGGGAAACTGTTTACACTAGACTGTAATGCTTAGCTACACATATCTTTTACCTTGGAAAGATCCAGAAGATATATTTTGTTAACCATCCACAGAGCTAGGATTCAAATCTACGTCTTTTCTGATTTCAAGTCCAATACCTCCCACCATTTGATGCTTCTCATGCTAACAAAGGGGTGTCTCAATTGAGATTCTGATAGGCAATATGATTAATAAATAACAAATTAATCCGTTTTTAGTATTTACACCCTTGTTCCCACCTGCTCATTGGACAAGGGTGTTCTGGTTGCTTGGATAAAGTTACTTATCTCCTGTCCTGCTGAAATAATATTATCACACTTAAATACAATTGATAAAAAGAAAAAAAGAATGAAATTTTTAAACAATTGAAATAATGGAAATATTACTTACTTGAGGGATAAGACAGTACTCATAAAAGTGTATATTTTTTTGAACACTTCTTGGATGACTAATTGGCTTTTTTCTGTTGGCTCCCAAGCATCAAACCCTGAAAATCTGCAAAGGTTGAGCACGACTTGGGGTCAGCATCACAGCTCAACTTCCCAAGGCATGAATCCCAGATTGTTTTGACAAACTCTGGGCAGTGGGGGTAGTTCCCATGCACATGACTGGGGTGTGTGCTGAGGCATATTCTGAATGACATTTTCCACATGGGATTTCTCACCTGTGTGAGCCAACAAAGAGCTGAAACTCTGGGTCACTGCCTGTGACATTTTAAGAGGCCAGGAGAGGCAGCGTGGGTTAGTGGAATCAGAAAGGCCTGGATTCAAGTTATGCCCTCAAAGGTTTACTAGTCCTGTGGTCATGGGCAAATTATTCAAACTTTCAAGTGTCCTGGACAACTCTGTAACATTCTAAAGTTCAAATGAGGTGTCGATCTATATATGTATAGGAAATTTCCATTCCAGAAATTTCCTAAATCAATGGAATCGTGGGGTTTAGATTTGAATAATAGAAATAAGCAAACAGACAAAAAAAGGTTACTAAATAGAAGAGAACACATTAACCACTTACCTTTGGCTGTGGTTTCTGAGTGCCACCAACTGCACAAGTTAAATTCCACCAGAAACCTAAGAAATCCGAGAAAAAGCTCAGCATTATTGGGACATCCACCACTGGAGTGCAGTAGTGATATACTCCCTGATTGATTCACCCCATTGAAAATAAAAACAAATCCCAAATTGGAGCTATTGACATAGTTCCTAGGTTATTTGGATTAGTTATTGGTATATTTTCACTGGGCTTTATCTTGTGAGTGAAAGGTTGTTTTTGCCATTAACACTAGAGTAAGATATCCAAGTGTCATGCCCCTCTAATCAAGTGCCAGCCCTTGGCAGGGAGATCTCCTGCTAGGAGCCTGCAGCCCTTTGACAGGCAGATAGGATTTAGAGGAGTTCTGCCTATTCTGAACCCCCCAGTAGAGGGCTATAGGGATTCCCTGGTCTTGTTACAGGAGTAAGAAAAAAAAATGCTTTATTGTCTTTTCCTCAGTCTACACTCTTGAATAATAAAACCTGTTTTAACAATGGTTCTAGCAGGCCTGGCTTACCAATGTGCATGTAACATATGAACTTCTCCCCATGAAAACCTGCCTTGGGACAGGTTTAAAACAACTAAGATTTCTCAATTATACAAAGAAAAACAGGATTTTGAGGTAATGTGAAACCATCACCCCCCAAGTAATAGTCATAGCAAATGGCTTTTCAAATGAATAGGGACAGGGAAACCTTCAGTTGATTTCTTTTTCATACTTGTCCCTGCTGCCGGCCAAGAAGTCACTTTCATTCCAAGTTCTGGTATCATTTGTTATTTCTCCCATCCACCTCCAGCCCAGCCTTCTGCTTACAACATGATTTCCCACTCCATTTTACAAACAGTATGAATTTTTTTGTGAATTTTGGAAATGGAAGATAAATCTCATTAATTTCATAGCATGATAATCCTCCTTAAATCTCTAAGGTGGAAGATTGGGGCTTGTGGGGGAGGATGCCCATCACATATGGTGAAATCCAGTTTATTCTTGTTGAAGTGACTTGCTTCGATGTCAATCTTTGGAGTCCTTCCTTTTTTGTGACACATTGCCTGTGGAGTATGTCCAACGTCTTTTTTTTTTAATAGCTCAGGCTTTCATCTTTGTGCCACTCTATGTTTGACTCAAGCCACTGATGAATAATTGACATTGAAAACATGACTTGTATTTGACAGGGTAAACAATTAAATCACACCTGAGACCCTCCCCTTGGTTCTGGCAGATGATTTCAAAGGCCCCGTGACTGTACATGCTAAGCAATCCAAAGTGGTGTAATGAATCACCATGACAGTTGGTCCTATGGCCCAGAGCCCACCCATGCAGCATTCAAAACAGCCAGACATTCATGGGGAATGTAACTGTAACCACAATAAATAAATTGGGTTGGCGGATGGCAAGCTGTTAGACAGCTAAACAAAGCCTGGGAGGGCATGAGCAGTGACCAGGAGGCACTTAATACAAGTTACAATCATTCATTCAGATGGGTGAGATTGTCCAAGGCATTCAATGTGGCAATTTAGGAGCACAAACCATGCCCTGCAAACTCAGAAAGAGAATGCCTCTTCTATCCTCCAGGTCAATTTATAACAGAACAAAGGCAAAGATCACACTAAAAACAAAACAAAATCTTAGCAAAGGTTTACTTACAAGATAAGTTCTGTCATTATCCATTTAACTGCAGCAAAGAAGGCATTATATGGCTGGAGAGAAACAACCGATATAGTAAGAAGAAAAAAAAAAGTTCAGCAAAGACAATGTTATCCCTTCAGGCTGATGAAACAGCAGCTTTATCTAAGTGAGGAAAAAAGGAAGATACTGTATCCCCAAGCTGGTATTGGACATCTTTGAATGGACCCCTCATGAAATGTGATTTACAAGGAAAATAAACAGGATTCAATACAAGGGTAACCCCAGGTGGAGGAATGAGGGGAAGGAAGTCTAGGCAATGATTTAAAGTTCTAACCTCTAGGGGCTACTATTTCCCAGCCTAATCTGGAAAGACTTGTAATTATTATTACTGGTTACAAAACACAACTCACAGAATAGTCCATTAAAGATGGAATTCTCACTTAAGGCTATCTTTTCACTGTAATATGGGAAAGATATATGCATTTAATTTGTCTGCAGCCAATGAGTTATGCTGGAGGGAAATGGCTGGGTATGATTTGGGCTTTTTCCTCAAATGTATTAAGGTTTTCATTATAAGTGGTCAACATGCAAACAAGGGATTTTAGCCTTGAAGAAAATCCCTTCATTCCATAAAGGAAGGGGGAGGGGGGAGGAAGAGGAAGGAAAAGACACGCTGGTCTTTATTTCCAACGGCTTTAATGTTTTTTTTTAAGTAGTTGACTGTTTCTTTTGTGATATTTCCTATGTAGATGATTCAATTTCCTGATTTCTGGAAAATATGGACTCTCTCTCTCTCTCACTCTGGCCTTTATGCCTAGGTATGACATATATGTGAGCTGCATGGAGGCCTCTGGGAAAATGAGGGGACAACATCTGCCAGGGTTGGATTTAAAAGGCTGGCATCTTAAACACTATCAACCAAAAAAGTCTAAATTTGGGGGGGCTATACTTGGGGACTGTTGAAACTGAAACATTGAAAGAGTGTTCTGGATTTAACCATTGCTTAGCATGTGTTCAGTAACTTTTTAGCCTTTTATTCGTACAGATTGACCCCAGAAATTGGAGAGATATCTAATACTTAACAAAGTAACAATCATTTTCAGACTTTGTCCTTTCTTAAAACTTGTCCTTTTCTACTTGCTCCTTCCTTCTATTGTGGGCTAGAAGGGGAAAGCTGAGAACAAACAAATCAATTAGAAATATTGGGAGCTCAACATTCCTCCCCTCCCCCGAAAACAAACAAAAACAGAGAACAAGTGGATCTCTCCCTTGATCTCAAAGAGACTTTTAACCTGAATTCATAAAGGCAAAAGTGTTTGGGCCTCCAGAATTAGGTTCAGATCAGGATTTGAACTTTTGATGACTGGCTATTTGAAACCCAATGCACCATTCCAACCCTGTGGTTTAGTCATTCTATTTTATGACTTGAAAAATAATCAGATCTTTCAGCAAGGTCTCAGTGGTCAGACCATTGAGAAATGCCCTATCTTTGACCAGTCAGGCTGTACAAGGCCATTTTTTGTAGGTCTCAGTAGCCTGGGATGAACAGTGAATAAATAACAGGGTCAGGGTGACAGGGCAGGCTCTCATATAGCCCAGGTTCAAACCAATGGGAAACTGTGCTCATAGAAATCCCTAAGAGGTTGTGGTTCAACCCATAGGCAGGGATGGGATTATGTAAATACAGGATTAAACAATTAAAATGCATGTAACTATTTAAAAGCCTCTGAGTTTTTAAGCCAGATGGTGAAAGAGCATCTTGGGAGCTGCTTTTTTCACCCTATTTAATTCAGCAAATAGTCCTACTATGGAGAGAAGCCAGATTCAGAAAGACAAGAGAAAAGGAACTTTCAATTTTTCTAAGTATCAGATGCTGCTTAGAAATACTGCAATTGATAAAAATATTTTTGGTTTGTATTTTTTTGTTTCTTTCCCCCTCTTTGTATGACATTTTCGGTTTAAAAATAATACACTCTTTAGTCCTCATGTCTGTTATATACAGTCTATTGCTCTAATGAAAAGGGGAAACATGTTTGTTTGGTTTTTTAATTACTCTATTTGTGTTTAATGTCTCTACTAAGCTATTTTAGTCAGATTCTATTCTTGACTTGTTTTAATCTTGAGGACTTTATGGCTACCTATTTGTGTATGTATATACATACACAGATGGCATGTTTGTGTGGTCCAAATGGTACTATTTGCACATTTCACATTCTGTATTTTACTCCAAGGGAGAGGGACTGGAGTTAATTGATGGGTGTCTCTTTGTACCTTAACTGGGGCATTAATTACCCCTAGGAATGGCCAAAGGGTAGTTCCTCAGCTTCTGGGCAATAGGAAGGGGGTCTTTGGTACAAATGTTAATTAAATTAGAGACCAGAAGCCAGATTGCAGCCTAATGTTGGCTTTTCTGTGGAGCAAAACAAAACTCCCTTTTATATGCCTCCAAATGACAGAACCCCAAAACTTCAGGATTTTTTTTTAATTCAAAAAGATGTTATTAGTCCCTAGAAATCTCCCTTCTGTATGTCTAGTCGCTTTGATTCAGAATTAGAAAAAAGAAAGAAAGAGAGAAAGAAAGATAGGTAGATAGATAGACAGACAGACAGAAATCATGGAGGAGGGGGGCAGCTAGGTGTAGCAGTGGATAGAGCACTGGCCCTGGATTCAGGAGGACCTGAGTTCAAATCTGACCTCCACACTTTACATTTACTAGCTATGTGACCCTAGGCAAGTCACTTAACCCCAATTGCCTCACCAAAACACCACCACCAACAACAACAAAAAGCCAAACAAACAAAAAAGAAATCATGGAGGAATGGCTCTTTTATCATGCAAAAATAACATCTATACATAATGAGCTTCTAATTATGACAAAGGAGGCAGAGAAGAGTGCAAAGAGAGAGTCAGCAAAACCTGCAAAGCTTGAAACAGACAGAGAAAGAAAGAGGTGACAAAGGATTTCTGGGTTGTTTCCTAGAAGGGAACTCAACTATGACTCTACTTACGTCTAATAAACTGTGAGCCCGGTCACTGCTCTCTTTGTTGGTTCTGCACATAGCCTGGTAGTCATAAAGTGTAATCCTGGGCCAGGAGAAGAAAAGACACACCAGTCATACTACAGAATATAAATAGGAACTTTCCTCTGAAGGAAAAAAAAAAGTGGGTGATTATAGGAAAGGGGAAGATCAATTCAAATCCATTCTTGACATGGAAGCATATTAGCAGGTGTGAACACCTTTCCCCACAGCAGTAACTAACTAATCAAGCCTCACATCATCTTAGGAGGAAAAAAAGCAACAATAAAGCAAAAAAAAAAAAAAAGCCCCAATCTATAACACCAATGTGAAAGCATGAAGAATGAGCTCTGTCATTTAATTTGGGGCCACATATGGAATGGAATTCAATTCAATCTTTTATGTCAATTCAACTCAACAAGAATATGTCAAGTGCCAACTGTGAGCCAGCCATACTTTAGGTTCTGTGAATATGTATAGCCAAGAAGCAGCCTTCTCTCAGCTAGACTACATTCCAGTGGAAGGAAACAACAGGTCTACCTATAAAGAAATAGAAAACATACACAATGCAAGGCAATTTAGGAACACTAAAATGGGGGTGATGGTGAGGATCAAGGGTGACCTTCTGTTCTGTAGAAGAGTGAGCCTTAAAGGAACACAAGGATTTCAAGGAGAAGCCCATGTATTAGGTGTCTTAGCTCCAAGGAATATGGCAGATAGGAAATGATGCATGGTCTTTGATTCTAAATTGCCAAATGCCAATCTGAATATGAACCAAAAGATGGCTGCTATCCCCAGAAAGGAATTTGCTTCATGATTCTTCCAATACAAAGTGACTACATTTTTTGAGATCCTGGTACTTCATTTGGATGATGGATACACCTTGATGGATACAGTGCCTTGACTATGATGGGTCAAAGGAATATCTCCACTTGTCTTCAGGGCTTGTACATCATTCCATGTGCATGGGGGCCAAAACCTTCCTGCTCTAGATATAAGATTACATTTTCATGCCCAAAATGATTTGACTGTTAGTTAGGCTTTGTTTACTGCAGAGTCAAGTGTATGTGTGTGTGTGTGTGTGTGTGTGTGTGTGTGTGTGTTTAATGTTGAAACAAATTTATTAACCAGACACTGATAGATTACTAACCAAGTT